>NC_064770.1:34904427-35218081 GCF_011397635.1 Epinephelus fuscoguttatus
ATACGATTCTATGGTTAACATTTGTTGATGTAGACATTAATCATACATTATAAAATAAAGAAGCCAATTCTATAAAAGTGACATTCTTACAGTATTTTCAAATTTGTAAAAGACCACATCCCCAAGCATTGTTGCTGGATGGCACTGGCAAAAATAAAATAAAAAGTCAAACAACAACAAAATCACATGTCAAATGTATGTATTTTTAGACATGGACCAAAAAAAGTCTTGCTGAATGAACATCATTTTGTTGGATGGGATCAATATAAAAATGAGAAGAAGTTTTAAACTTTAAGTGAAGTGAACTTTAAGTAAAATGTAAGTGTTTTAAACCTACTTGTTGTGTTGTTTTATGGTATTGTCTGTGTTTTTGTATGTATCTTATATGGACTTGAGTCTGGAATAAAGTTTATTATAACGCTGTACAATATAAACATAAAGCAGAATAAAATAATAACATCTAATGCAGGGGCAGAATCTGACATCTCCTGTTATTAGTTGATATCATGGACTGTGATGGCTAGCAGCTTATCACTGACAGCATGTCAGACTATTTCTCTGTGTTTGCTACACTCTGTTTGTCATTTATAAAAAGATAAATCACTTTTCTATAATACATCACTGATATTTCAATGGAATAAATTACTTGACTTATTTACTTCAAAAACAGCATCAATAAGTGATTAACATAGGGGGGATCAAAATAAAATAAATAAATAAAATCAAAATCAATCAGCCACCCTCCTCCCCTGACAAGTAAAGAACAGTCCCTAAAGTGCGCTGAGGTTTGTGGAAATGTGAACGGCTCGTTTCTCCTCTGACACCTCACATACCTGTGTGCTGCCAGGGCTCGCCTGGTATTTCTGGGCAGTCATGACACTGACGAAGACTTCTTGGACCTGGAGCCGGGCTTCTCGGTCGCCGCCGCGGAGCACTATGGCCTCCGTATTTGACAGGAATACGTATTTCTGTCTGTGTCTGTGACCCCCGTTCAACCACAACCGGCAGGATTTGCCTTTAGTTTCTGCTGCGGCTTGGCTGCTCCCTGGTTTATCCAACCAGCATTAGCTTCTGTTCCTCATCTCCACCGGTCAAGCTGGCGCTGATGTTTACATCCATTATCGTTGTCAGTAATGCCTGCTACGAGCATGCCGCCAGCTCTCGCGTTGTTTTCAAGATGCAGTCAACCGATTGCTCGTCTCGCGATACCCGATCCATGACTCTACAATCGATTCATCTAAGGATTCATGGCTGATTCGTATCAATTGAGGAGGCTGCTACCAACGTAGCCGTATCTCTCGCTTGTCAAACCGGATATCCGGTCGTATCGGTTAATCGTTCCCAACCCTAGTAGTAAGTGGTCAAAAATTTTCTCAGTGGTTAACCATTGACATCCCTTGTATGCATGATTCAGAGTCTGATTCAGGTAGTCTGCACAGTTCTGAGCTGGTGCTAGCAGCTAACAGTGCTAACAGCGTGAGCAGTGCTAACAGAGCTGTCATTGTCAACCGGGGGAACCACAGGGTGGGCACAATGCTTCAGGGTAAATGCTGTCCTGTTATCATGTTAACTGTCATATGAGCGCAGTGCAGAGAGGCAGCAATTAGCTAGCCAATGAGATACACACAAAGGGAGTCATGCACTTGAAATCCGATCGTCTACCACAACACACACAGACAGAAGTTGGGATTACAATACACACAGAGGGAGTGTGACTTCATTATCTGCTCAGGATGTCCACTACACCTTTACGTAGCAAATAGCTGTTTGCTGCTATAGTAATGCTCTAAATGAGGGCTACAGAACATTTAAAATGGCACTGAGAAAAGTCAAGAATCAAACCATGATTTATATCTGAATAAGTAAATTGTGCTTTACTTCAGAGCGTGAGCTTTCACTTCCTCTTTTACCGCCAGTGGTGCTTGTGTAGGACTGACAGCCACAGTCTGATCTGCAGCTCTGGAGTCGACAGAAATGCAGCAACTTGTGAGGCGAAATCCCTCAAAGCTGGAACTGCGCCTGTATCTCTCGCTGTCCATCTATTTTACAAACACAAAATTGGACTTTGCTCGCAGCACAAATTCACGCACAGACTCTCTGGAGGGTGATTTGCCCGAGAATCACGGTGCAGCACATTAGTGTGTGGGAAAACAACACATTACAGGCAAGCCTCGGGCCATTCTAGTGTTTTTTTGAAAGCTTGATTTTAGCTGGCTTTTATGGAAATGGACTGCTCCTGTCAGTGGTGTGTTTAAACAGCTGAGTAAAGCTATTTTTGAAAAAGAGACAAGAAGTCCCAGGATTAAGCTCTATGTTGGCCAGCATCCACCCTGCTGAAGTGTCCTTGAGCAAATGAGTCCTCACCTTGAGAAAATGAATCTTCGCCTCGTCAGCTCCAGAGCGCCGTAGCTGACCTGCACCTCTAACACGGAATACAAATAGAGATTTCAAATGCATCACATCTGTATTATCGCAGGTCCTTTAATGCCCCTCAGGTGCTTACTGTGATGAATGAGACTTGACCCGTAAATCAGTACCTTTTTTCCAAAACCATGTCCCTAAGGTGTTCTTTTTTCCCAATGCTGCATTTTTCAGTGCATTCAAGGATACATACGCCTGCAAAGGTAAAACAGTCACAGACATGGCCACATAAATATGCAAAAAGAAAACACACAAGCTTATAATTGCACCTGATTCAACACCTTGCAGGATTTCTCTCACCACTCTGTAATCATGGATGGATTACCGAACGGGCCTATCCGGCTTAGGCAGACAGAGCCTCTCTTTGAAGTGACTGTTAACACTGGTTGTTGAAAAGTCAATGAAGTGTGAGAGATGTAGAGCGACTAAAAACAGAAGCAAAACAACCACAGAAAGAAGCAAATGACAACAAAGATGGAAAATGACCACAAAGAAATGACTATAAGAACAAAACAGGTGCAAAGACCCACAACATGATTTCAAAGATACAGAGAAGAGACACAAAATGACTAAAAAGAGACAAAAACGACCACAAAGAGGTGCAAGAAAAGACGTAATGTGACTGCAAAAAAATGAAAAGACCACTCCATTCTACCCTCACTCGTGAACAAGACCCGAACATACTTGAACTCCTTCACTTGGGGCAGTAACTCTCTCCCAGTCCAGAGGGGGCAATCCACCTTCTTCTGGCAGAGCACCATGCCCTCAGACTGGTAGGTGCTGACTCTCATCCTGACCACTTCACACTCGGCTGCAAACCGTCCCAGTGCATGCTGGAGGTCACGGTGTGATGACGCCAACAAAACCACATCATCTGCAAAAAGCAGAGATGCAATTCTGAGTTCACCAAATTGGACCTCTTCAACCCCCTGGCTGTGCCTTCAGATCCTGTCCATGAATATCAATGACTACAAAGAGACAGAAAATGATCAAAATCAAATAAACTACAGCAAAATGACCACAAAGAAAAACAAAGTGACTACAAAGAGATGCAAAACTACTATAAAGAAAACAACCACAAAAACATCAAGACTACAAACACAAAATACCAGAAAAATGCAAAAAAATACTAAAAAAAGAGATGGAAAACGGTCATAGAGTGACAAAAAACCCCAATCAAAAACAAATGCATAACGACTTAAGTAAGCTGCAAAATACACAAAAAACAGACCTGAAAACAAAAGACTACAAACACAAAACACCAAACAGATGCAAAATGATTAAAGAGATGCAGAACGGGCCTGAAAGGACAAAAAACCCCAAAGAAAAACAAACACAACCACAACAATTAAAAACAGATGCAGAATGACAAAAAAACAACTGCAAAATGACCACAAAGAGAGAAAAACCAGCACAGAAACAAAAGAACATACAAACATTAAATACAAAACGGATGCAAACTGTCCACAGAGAGATGCAAAATGACTAAGAAAGCTGAAAGATAACTACAAAGAGACACATAATGATGACAGAGAGACAAAAAATGAGCACAGAAATGAAAGACTACAAACACAAAATACGAAACAGAAGCAAAACATCCTCAGATACACAAAACTGCCATAAAACGACACAAACGGATGCAAAATGACTAATAAAGCTGCAAAATGATTACAAAGAGACAGAAAAAGACTACAATAAGACAAAAAATGAACACAAAAACAAAAGACCAGAAACACAAAATTCCAAACAAATGCAAAGTGGTCATAAAAAGTCGAAAAGCTATCAAAAACAGCTGCAAAATGACTACAAATAGATGCAAAACAGCAATAAAAGGACAAAAAAGAAAAAAACAAAAACAAATGCAAAATGACTAAAAAAAAGCTGCAAAAACGACAAAAACAAGACCACAAACAGAAAATACCAAACAGATGTAAAACAACTACAAAGAGATGCAAAATGAGCATAAAGAGACAAAAAACAACCACAAACAAATACTGCAAAATGACCGAAAAGAGACACGACTATAAATAGACAAAAAAGGAGCATGAAAACAAAAGGTTACAAACACAAAATATCAAACAACCACAAAAAGTAAAAAAAAAATGACGACAAAAACAGAAAGACTAGGTAACACAAAACACCAGAGATGCAAAACAACCATAAAGAGACAAAAAAACAATCACAAACAGATGCAAAACGACTATAAAGAGACGTTTACAGAGACAAAAAACAGCACAAAAACTAAGACTACAAACACAAAATACCAAACACATGCAAAACGAGCATAAAGAGGCAAAAAAACAACCACAAACAGATGACTACAAATACTGCAAAATGACCAAAAAGAGACACATAATGACTATAAAGAGACAAAAAAGGAGCATGAAAACAAACAACCACAAAAAGACAAAAAAAAATGACAACAAAAAAGAGACTAGGCAACACAAAACACCAGAGAGATGCAGAACAACAACAAAGAGACAAAAACAAGCACAAACAGATGCAAAACGACTGAAAAAAGCTGCAAAACGACTGCGAAGAGACACACAAGGACTACAAAGAGACAAAAAATGAACAAAAAAGACTAAAAACACAAAATTCCAAACAGATGCAAAGTGGTCATAAAAAGTCAAAAAGCTATCAAAAACAGCTACAAAATGACTACAAAGAGATGCAAAACAGCCATAAAAGGACAGAAAAGAAAAAAATAACAATCAAAAACAACTGCAAAATGACTATAAATAGACAAAAAAGGAACATGAAAACAAAAGATTACAAACACAAAATACCAAACAAAAAAAAAAAAAATGACGACAAAAACAAAAAGACTAGGTAACACAAAACACCAGAGATGCAAAACAACCATAAAGAGACAAAAAACAATCACAAACAGATGCAAAACGACTACAAAGAGACGTTTGCAGAGACAAAAAACAGCACACAAACAAAGACTACAAACACAAAATACCAAACACATGCAAAACGAGCATAAAGAGACAAAAAAACCCCACAAAAGACAAAAAAATGACAACAAAAAAAGAGACTAGGCAACACAAAACACCAGAGATGCAAAACAACCATAAAGAGACGAAAAACAATCACAAACAGATCCAAAACGACTGAAAAAAGCTGCAAAATTACTACAAAGAGACAAAAACAAGCACAAAAACAAAAAACTACGAACACAAAATACCGAACAGACACAAAACCATCATAAAGAGACAAACAGTCACATACAGATGGAAAATGACTAAAACAAGGTGCAAAATGATGACAAACCTGCAGCCTTGGTTCCCAGCTCTTATATAGGAGGGATGGAGGCTTTTACTTGTGTGTGCCCGGGGGCCTGTTGTTTCATGACTCTAATGTGTTTCTAGGTTACATACTGTACATTACCGTGCACGTCACCCTCCTTAAACTCTCTGAAAGGCACATGACAGATCAGTGGATTTTCACAATATCACCATCCTCCATTCAGCCTCCTTTTCCCTCTCCCTTCCTCCTCTCTTCTTCAACGTTCTTTCATCCCTGAGTGCATTTAGCCAGAGGCCAATCTGCCCCTCTCCCTCCACTCTCCACATGTCCTGTCTAATGCCCTCTGTCATTATCACTGCATCCTTTCCTTAGCGTACCACGTTCCCCCGATTCCATTTTGGTCTCCAGCTCTCACAGAACTCAGCCAGCTCCTCTTCCTTCACCTTCTCTTGCGTCTCCCGCTCTGCTGTTTCTCTCACCCGGCCCCTTTGTCCGCCGGCTCCTGTAAGTTATTGCTCCAAAGTTAATTGCGGTATCCGTACTGCAACACACCAACACAGGATTGGATTACAGTGTGATTTAATGGATGGAAGGGCATTTTCTCCACTCTCAAACTGACTGTGTCCATGAGACGGGCGGCATGTGACGGCCTGACATGAGTGGTGCTTGTGTGATTTTGGCGGCTGTGAAAGGTTACAGTTGTAATGGAGTAAAGAGAGAGTTGTGAGGTGTGATGGTTTCACTTATTGCCAATAAATCGAAGCCCTCTGGATTACAGCATACCTGTTTCTATGCTCTCTGCCTTCTCTGTCCCCTCTAACACCTTTTTCCTCCCTTTCCTCAGTCTCTGCATCCTTACCCTTCCTTCCTCCCTCCTCGCTCCAACTTTCCTCACCCTCCGCTCCCTGCAATCCCTCCTCCTCCTCTCAAACATCACACAATCCCCTCCTATCCCAATCCAGCGCACCCTCACTCTCTCCCTCCCTCTTCCTTTATCTCTCCCTCCCTCTCCCTTTCTCCCCTTCATCTCACCTCCAGCCAGCCGGAGCACCCTCCTCCTCCTCTTCCTCCTCTTGGATCACACAGCCCACCTGCTCTAGTCCACTTTCTCTCTCTCTCTCTTCATACCTCTCACTCTCTCTGCTGTCTCTTGTCTTTTATCTCTCTTTCTCTCCCTCTTTCTGTCTCTTTCTCTCTTTCTGTCCTCCACTTCTCTCCAGCCGCAAGAAGCTCGCAGGCTCGCCGTTCTTCCTCCAACTACTGAGGATTCAGAAGCACTTGGGACGAAGACCCTGTCACTGGAGGTAAGTGTCTATATGTGTGTGTGTCAGTGTGTGTTGGTGGTCATTAACCTTACATGCATCAGCTGCTGCTTTAGGAGGCAGATGGGATGGCTGGTGAAAAGAAGAGAATAAGGGTAGTGGAGAAAGCCAGCTGTTCTGCAGTATATGGGAGAGTGACATGACAGGAGAGTGAGAAAGATGTAAAAGAGGCAATGATGATGATGATGGCGGTGATGGTGTGTGAGGGGAAAAGTGGAAAAAAAGCATGGAAAAAGAAATGCTTTTTTGATGCAGCAGTCACAATCGACTGCTGCATCAAAAAAGAGTCAGACAGAGTTCAAGAAGATGCAAAGAAAACCAAAAATGGAAATGAGGGCGTGAGAAAAAACAAACCAAAGACATAAAAAATGGATTAGAGAGCAGCCAACACAGAGGGAGAGAAATAATTCAGAAACGGGATGCTGATGTTTCCCCCGGTGTGGCAGTTGCATGCCTACAAATGTAGCGGTGCCTGCCTCCTCCTCTCCCGTAAAAAATCCCATTCACAAACAGGACCTGAAAACAGGCGATGGTGATTGGTTCCCCGAGCGCTGTGTGCCTGTGTGTGCTTCATTGTGTGTGTATGTGTGTGAAAGAAAGAGAATGAGGAGGGGTGAAAACCCATTACATTCCTGTGAGGGTGATGCTGAGGCTTCGGAGCAGATGCTTGAATGAAACTGCAGGGTATGCGCTTGAACATTAATATTACCTACACAGTCTACTGTACAGGAACGTGCAGAGGGTGACAGATGTATAGTGACGCTGCATTTTAATTTGTGGTTCCCACTGATTGTTTTTTTTCATCAGCACAACAGAGTGTCACAATGACAGATGTGTGGACAGACTGGCGCGAGCGATGATTTTGCGCCAGACTCAAACTTCTTTTTTTCTTCTTTTAAGTCTTTCTGCCTCATTGCGTCATTCTCAGTGCTGCTCCAGATTGTCATCCCTCTCCCCGCCACCGTCACTGGCACAATCCCTCTGCCATCGCCAGCCCTCTTAGATTAACAGCTGTCCAAACAGCGATGCTCTCCTGCCTCGCCAAGCCAGGCCAATTAGAAAGTGACATTTGTTTGGGGAGGGGAGGGGATGGAGAGCTGTTGGTGCGTTAGACTTGAAGGGCAGGGAGGTGATGAAGGAGGGAGAAAGACGGTGGTAAGAAAGGGTGGAGGAGAGATGGGTAACTTCAGATACCTTTTCAGTCACAGTGTAGAGACAAAGATAAGAACAATAAGGTCAATATTTGATGAGAAGTTTAGACGTCTAGATGTTGATAGAAGTTGATGTTATAAAGAAAAACTTTGACATGCTGTGGCGCTGGAGGAAAATCATTACAATTTATCCTCTGGTAATCTTGTATATTTGGAGCAAAGTTCACGGCAGTCCGTCCAATACTTGTCGAGATATTTTTCTTTGAACTATAAATGTCAACCTTGTTGTGGTGCTGGAGATGCCAAGGCATAACCAAAATCAGAAGGAATCTGGAGATTATGAATGGTTGTACAAAATGTCAAGGCAATTCATCTAATACTTGATTAGATATTTTAGTCTGGACCAAAACAATGGACTGGGTGACATTTCCATGCCTGGAGTCATGCTGTTGGCACAGCTTGAAATTAAAACTGGATAAATTTGATAAAATAATAAATTAAAAAAGAAGTGTAATATGGCCCCGGGGGTGTGTAATCATACTAATTTTAAAAAAGTGAGCTAACAGAGGTGCAGATTGTGAACGGTAATTCATTCCACAGTTTAGTGGCCATGACAGAAAATGCATAGTCATCTATATGAATGGGTATGATAGTTCAGAGATATAGCTTGGAGCCTTGTAAGTGAGTAATGTCATTTTAATGGTCCTGGAGAACAGCCCTGTCTCCTAGAAATTAAGTTTATATATACTAAAATTGAAACCACAAATTTATCTTAAGGGAAATGTAATGCTGAGCAAATTACGTTTTCTATTAAGATAATGAGGAAATGCTGCTAATTAACATACTTGACAAAAAAATTTGATACTGAATGTATTAGCAAAAAGTTCCCTGAGAGCTTATTTCAGTTGTTTTCACCAAATTTGGCAATCTCGCAATACAGCATCCACTCATGAACCCGGGGTTTTTGTTTCAAGGTCTTGCACTTTGCACACCGAACCATAGCCTGCAATTAGTGATGTCCTCATCTGATCTCAAAAATCACTACTGGGGCCAACTAAGGCATTTTCTTTAAACTGATTTGGATCAACTATATTGCGCTATATATCGAGAGCTCGATCTGATCCTTTGTTTTACATCAGCTGTCACACAGCTTGCGTAGCTTTCCTGCACAGCAATGCAAAGAATGCAGCTCTGGTCAATTCTCCAACTCCCCATCTCTCCTCCACGTGTCATAAACAACAGTAAAATGAAGAATGAGACTTTTTATTTATGTTATTTATCAAAGTTATGGGCTCACATTTCATTTCAGCTCAGAGCAGAGTCTCTTGCACTTTCCTGTCATTGATGATGCATGATATTCTAGACGAATAGAAGTATCAGATCAGGAGGAAACTTAGGGGCTAATAAAAACCCTTGATCCTGATATCCCTATCCTCAGCTACCTCTTATCTTATGAAGCCTACATGGACCCTAAATGTAGTGTTTAGTTACCTGAAAGAAAAGTCTCTGAACATAAACCAGGCAGCGATTATGTTGCTGCAAAAAGGTATTTAAAGATGCAGTTTAGTGACATACAATCATTTCTAGGAGACAGAGTTCACTGGAAACAATGGGAAGCTAATGAAGAGTTTTTAAAATTGGTTTAACATATTTTTTCCGTATACTTTTAGTTAAAATCCAAGCAGCTGCATTTGGGACAAACTACAGATGATTGATTGCCTTTTTTCTGACTGCAAACTGCAATAATCCAGTAATGGAAAAGGTTCGATTCAGACTGGGTGAGGAAACTGGTCTCTCAATCTTGTCCTCGTTAAAATGGACAAAGTTACCCATCATCCAACATCTTCAAGTCAGTCCTTTAGGGCAGCCAAACTTAAAAAATCAGCAGGGTTGTCAGGAAGATATAATTGTGCATTGTCTGCATATATACAAAACAATATGTCGACCACAGGACAGCATTTTAATAGAAAAAAGAACAGAGCCCAGAATCTATCCTTGAGGTACACCATAAGTATGTTTCATAGGCAAGGAAATAGAGAAAGTTAGACAGATAGGCTTTGACCCATTTAAGACATAATTTGAGTAAGACAGGGTGAGACATGAAAGTATTTTAATCGGTCTCAATACAGAGGAGACCCTAAAACTAAGCAGCCATTATTGTTCAAAAATCCTATTCTTTCCCTTTTCTATATAGGCTATTCTTACACCATCCACATGCCCCTGTGGACCTCTCCTCCTGCCCATCTTTCTCCACTCTTACACTCACACATCATACGTCCCCATAAACTTTATCACCACTTTTCCATTAGATATAAAAGTCAAGCGTGATGCATGGTAGCATATCCTCTCCTGATTTCATGGGAAATCAGTAATTTAACGAGGGTGGAGCTCTGTGGAGTGTGAAATACCCAGGTGTGATATAACGCTCCTCTGGGAGGAGACCTCACAGTGTGGGTATGGGACGTTTGTGTGAGAGGGAAGTGTTTTCTAAGTCTGTGTGTAGATTGGAAGAGGAAGAGGAGAGGAGGGACAGGAAGGTGGATGAGTGTGTGAGAAGGAGAAAGAAAGAGAAATAAATAAATAAATAAATAAATGAGTGTGTGTGTGTGTGTGTGTGTGTGTGTGTGTGTGTGTAGCTATGCAGTGCAGATGCTGTTGTGTTTAGGGAAGCGTGGAGAACCAGTGTAGGAGAAATTGCAGACCGGCGTCAGTGGGATTGGGACAGGTGGACCGGGAAAGGTATTTAAGCACCGTAACAGTCAGACTGGGACTTCACTCAGCGTGTGTGTGTGTGTGTGTGTATATGTGCGTGTGCATTAACAATATGTGGTCTAGTTGGTCCTATTAAGTGCACTGATTAACTGCGGGAGCTCTAAGTGCTTTTAAATGCTGGTTTGAGGTGACCCCTGTGGCCTGTCAGTTGAGATGAAAAAAAAAAGGTGTGTATCTGTGTCTGTCTGTGTGCAGTTCCCTCTGTCACAGTACAAAGATCCACGCACAGTCCTTCACACCGACACAATATCCACTCTTGTATATCCATGTTTTGCTCGGTTGAAGGGCAGTCGGCACATCTGCTGAACTGAACGGACATCCTCATGTGAAAATTGTCACAAGAAAATCCACCACTGGAAAAAGCTGACACTCACTCTTGCAAAAGGAGGCACAAACATCTAAACTACATTCAAACAGTAATTTTTCTGATACTGTAGACTACTCCTGTAATGTGTTCTCCCCTGACGTGACACATGGAGGGTTGGTAAACTGTTCTTTTGTCTACACTAAAGCATAATGGCCCATGCTTTAGTCTATTATGAGGTAAATGATCCAAAGAAAGCTTGTTTCAATGCTTGTTCTAAAATGTGTGACTAAGTCCTTACACTTAATGGTTATCATTAACAGGGTGTGCATATATCTGCCCTTATGTTAGCGCAAATTAAAAATCAATCTAAAAGTGTGAAATCATTTGAAATATAATGAGGTGTAATGGAGGGTCATTTTAAATATTGAAATCTCAACTGGTTTAAATTCTGACTCATTCAAATGGCACTAATGTAAAACGAGAATCTGCAGCTCTGTGAAGCTGTAATGTGGAGCTTTGAGCTAAATGCTAACCTCAGCATGCTAACATGCTCATAATGCTAGCATGTTGATATTTAGCAGGTAGGACGTATACAATGTTCATCATCGTACATTAGCGTGTTAGCCACAGTAACATTTACTAAATAGCACTAAACACAAAGTACAGGTAGGGCTGGTATCACTTGCTTTGCCTGTATTAACCCTTTAAGATCATTGTGGTTTAAACAGAAGTAAAATAAAATCATAATAGCTAGAGCATTCATTATTTTTGCAGCAGAAAGATAAGATTTTTGTCTTCCCTGTCGTCATGTTAACACCTTTAACACCTTACCTTACGTGTAGTGCAAACATGGTATTATATGATAATTGCGCTTGACATTCCCCATAATGCCTGAGATTGTTGTTTGCATAATCTTGTGTATATATATCTGTGTCTGTCTAAAATAAAAACCAGAATAGCTAGATAGCAGAAGGCTAAGACTTCTGTCTTCAGTGTCGTTACATTGTACACTAGTAGTGACATCATTGTACTATTTTACGTTCGGTGCAAAACCATGCAAAAATGTACGGTGGTGCCAGAGGAATGAGTGATAAATGCCTTTGCACTTTGTTCATAAAAATGACCATATTGCAAAACTAAATAATGTGCATAATTTGTATAACTAGTGTGTGCTTGTGCTTGTGTTAAGAAACTTGGGAGTGTGAAGAAATATGTTGTTTATGTTTCTACATTTAAAAATTGTTTGGGTTTACATGTTTTGTGTTTTTTGTTTGTAAAATTTGATGGAAAAACCTACTGGATTTTTTTTCCCTCAAAGGCACAATTTGCGTACTTTTATCAGTTATTATGGTTTATTGACTTAAGTAACTTTTTAGCTTAGGTTGTGCAGATTCTAGGGATATGAGGCATTTGAAGATACGACATCACAGTAAGTAAAAATACAAATGTAGGCATTGGCTGACCATTACTATTGAAGAGGTCACAGGGTTAATTACGGAAATGCATTCGTCTTTGCAATAGTTGTTGAGACATTTCACAAAAAACTACCCCCAAAAAACATACAAACAATAACCCTATCACCAGAATGAATTTTGGAATCGTACGTTTCTTCAAATCAGAGATACGTTACATTTATACGTTATTATGTAGATGATACATGTCACTAATCTCATTAAATCCTGTTACTTCCACCTATGAAATATTAGCAAAATTAAATCAGTTGTGTCTTTTCCTGACCTAGAAAAGCTTATTCATGCTTTTGTATTCTCTTTGCCTTGACCACTGTAACGCATTGTTTACGTGCCTCAGTAAATCTTCAGTAGCTCGGCTTCAGCTGGTGCAGAACGCTGCAGCTCGTATTATAACTGGGTAAAATCGTAGGTCACATATCACCCCAATTCTCACCTCCCTCCACTGGTTGCCTTTGAACTCCAGAATTGATTTTGAGATTCTTTTAATAACTTTTAAAGCTCAACATGGTTATAGTTATGTAGCTTAGCTTCTGACTACCTATGCTCAAAGTTGTGACCTGAGATCCTCAAGTCTACCCTGGCTAGTCATCCCTAAATCGAGCTTGGTAGCTAAATGTGGCTGGGCTTTTGCCATTGAGGCCCCGAAGCTCTGGAATTCTCTACTAGCTAGATTAGGCTGGCTAGCACATTACCTGTTTTTAAATCATTGCTTAAAACATACTTTTATAGGAGAGGTTTCCCTTTTAATGCACGATTTGTACTTTTTGATTTGAAGCTTTTGAATTTTATTTCCTTTTCCTTTCATGTACTTTGTGAAGCACTTTGTAACCTTCTTTACATAAGTGCTATACAAATAAAAGTATTATTATTATTATTATGTCAGTTAATGTGTGGTCACATTTAGGCACAATAAAACCATTTGGTTACGGTTGATCTCAAACGCCGCAGTATTGGACCAACCAAGAGATATTTTGCCATAGCCATTCCCGGGGCCACACAGCTAGCGTGGCTAAAAATGCACAAAGCAACAGAAACACACACACACACAGCTACATGTATTGTCAAACTGCCCATAGAAATGGATTCATTATCCTTCACTACCTTGGCTGCATTGTCCAGACCACACACAATGAAAAAAACATTATGAGCCATTGGGGATGATGATTGTGTGTTAGCACGCATGTGTGTGTGTGTGAGATACGGCATGTTTGTGTGTATTCCCGCATATGGTCAGGGAGCCTATCCTGTGTCCCACATTGCCAATTGCCCTCTGGTTGTCTATTTTCTCTCCTCTGCAGTTCATTGTTGTGTGGAGACATAACAGCGAATGTGAGTAAGATGGAAGCCTGCCAGTGGGTGGACTGGTTAGGGAAATGTCATTTTACTGGGAAGGATAGGGGGGCGGCTGTTTGTGTGGGCTTGTTATCGTAGGTGAGAGGACCAGTTAATTGCGAGTAGTCAGATGGAAGCAGGGCGCTCATGTGGGCAAACATCCATGGAAAGATGCGCCCTGGGAAACAGCTTTCTCTGTGATCTTAGTTTTCACCTTGACCTTTATTTTTCCTTTCTCCCGCCTGCCTACTTCCCACAACCCATTTTCCCTCGTTTCACTGTCGTTTAAATCAGCTGTCATCTTTTTCTACGCGGCCCCCCCCACCACCTGTGAGCTGATATGCAACTGTGAGATAAGTTGTGACTGCTGAGCATATGGCCACTACGGTTTCTCCGCCACTTAAGGGGTTGTCTGGATAATTAAAACACCATTCAGCCGCGGCGCAGAGGTCACTCAGAGATGATTTGCATTTGGGCTGATTTTGTCATGGAAAACACAATTAACCCCGTGTTCAGGGCCCTTGTTAAAAGGCATTAATTAAAGAACAGATTCTGATAAAAGAGAATGAGGAAGATGATTTTTTTTTTGCTGAGGGTTTGAGAAAAGAAGGGAAATCAGAAACACTCAGTGTCAAGCATGCATGCTATATACTTTATACTGCATTTGCTTATCAGGCTGCATGCAAAGTCATCTTGGGTTGATAACACACACACACACACACACACACACACACACACACGATATACCATAGCAACACGGGTCACTGGACCTTGTCCTGCAGACGCAAACTGATACAAATGGGCTTATACAGAAGCACACACACAGACAAAGTGTGCACTGATGCAGAGCAGGTCACAGATAACATGAATTTCTCACCAACCAGCCAATCACACCAACACAACACACACACACACACACACACACACACACACACGTAAAACTTGTTATCATAATGGGCCCAGACAGAGGGCTGTGATAGTCAGACAGTCTTGTCACTGGTGAGTCTTCATCGCCAAGGTCAAGGACAGATGTTGTGCTAGGCGACTGGCATCTGGAGGGTGCTTGATGGTCTCGCCGATACGCAGGATGAACAGTGAAAAACGTGCCCGATGCTGCAGGTTCAGGGCTTATTAGCTTCTGTGTGTACGTCTGCAGACACTGGCGTAATGCTGTAATGCACAGGTCATTGTTTGTGTGGGTGGCAGCGGCACTGGAACGGAGCCACCTGCTAATAAGGAATTATGAGCGTGAAGTGAACAGCGTCTATTGAAACATCAGATGCTGCGGTTCAGCTAATATTTGGGTAAGTGATGGGATTGAAGCAGGGCACAGTGTCCTGCCAGACAGTGCTCAGCTGGATTTTGTGAGGTCATGTGAAGGTGTTGTACGCAATGAATGGAAAGGTCTCAGGTGTTATGCTGCCCAGTGGTGGCTAAACTGCAATACCAGCGTCACTCTGAGTGCCTTTGGTTTGAGGATGTTCTGTCCTGCAGCTCATTTCTGCTCTTACACCTCAATTTTGTCAGATGTTCCTCAAGCAAATCACTTCTTTGCCTTGAGGGAGAACTCAGGTCCAGAAGGTTCTTTGAGCTATTTCAGGGTTAGGTGTTATATGTAAGGACAGCGGCGGCAGAAGCGCGAGTATTTTTAAAGAGGTCAGAAAGTTGATACTAACTTTAGACGGTCACAGAGGTCATCCCAGTGCAACAGGAGTCAAGCCACTTCCAATTAGAAAACCCATGACCTCTTAAATGAGCTCATTAACCAACCTGTGGTCAGCTGGGAGGAAGAGCAAGTAAAAATGGATCGAGACATTTCTTATTTTAGAGCTCGATCTTTTTTTAAGAAAAGAAAAATTAAGTAGGATGATGATGTGACCTATTTTATCTAAGCCACTTAAAGCCTCCGTCTTTAGGGAACAAAGTCGTGGTATATATATAGAGTCACGCTGAATTTTAACTCAGTGCATCAATTCTAAGTTTAAACGTTTACTCGGTTGAGAAATGTCATTTTGTTTTGCCAGTGCTGAATTATAGAAATCCTGTTCATTCATTGGTTCTTACAGGAGCGCCTTTAACACCTTGGGTGGAAAAACTTGGACTTGAAAAAGTGCCCAGCATCATTTGTGTTTTTTCCCATTGTCCATTCTGATGAATTGAGAGGGGGCCCTTTGTGGTAGTGATGACAGCAAGTGGTAGCGTACAGGTGATGGTTTGTGTTAAGCGAACGTCACTTTCAGTGTCATCCTTAGCAAGCTGCAAGACTTTCTGAACAAACTGTAGCCTCAACTACTTTCTAAAATTAAGGCTTCAGGTTAAGCAACTGGCTAACTGGGGGAGGTATCTCTCACCATAAGGCTTCACTCTCATTGACAACGACGACATAGGCTACATCTCACGGCTTGATCTTTCTACCTTGACTGTTCACATTCATGTTTGATGTGACCCATATGGATCTCTGCCCCAAAATGCCTCACATGCATCTAGTAACATCACACACACATGCACGTTGAAACAGCAATAAAAGACGTGATATTTGCAAAGGAGGAACGACATAGCGATGCAAGCTTCATCTCCTAAATGACTGTCATAGTAGGGATGTCCGATGAGGTCGTTCTGCATAATAATTAGCCATGTGCTTCTGTTTGGGAGATTGTGCAGCATATTTTTAAAGAAGTGTGCTGTGGAGAATTGGGCATATGTTTTCAGGATAACAGGCTTTCGATCCACAAGGTCCATCAGCAGCTGTTGCTGGAAGTTCTGTGGAGAGAGAGGTTTGGGTGCGACCAGGAGAGGAGTCAGGAGTGGCGGGGCTGTGAGGTGGAGAGTTCGTGGAGGAACAGTTCTTGCAAAACCTAAGAATGTCCAAGGCTACTTTCTAATATCTCCGTTGGCCCCTGATGACAATGCTGTCATGGTCAATGACTCTATATAAAGATGGACAGTGTGTCTCTACCTTCTCCCTCTGTACAGACGAGGCTTTGTGGCTTTTGGTGAGCTGTCATATCATTCATTATCCATACAGTCTATGGTTACAGCACCCGGTATGCAGTCCCTGATAGAAAGCATCTGGCAGGGACCTCTAGTTCACCTGGCAGAGTGTGCGGCCCATAGAGGCCGAGTCCTTTGCAGCAACACGGGTTTGATTTCAACCTGTGGCCCCTTTGCTAAGTGTCATCCTCTGCTCTCTCCCACTTTTCTGTCTGTCTGTCCTATCTATAAAGGCAAACAAAGCCTGTCTGTTAGTTCTATTGGCTTGCAACTGGGGCAGCCTACAGCAGCAGCAGTACAACTACAACAGCTTTCTGTAGTTTTAACAGACGACTTCAACACTGTATGGTGAGTGATCAGCACCTGCAGACCCAAGTATAACCCCCAAATTCCACCAGATGCGTGTGGGTTGCGTCTGCGCTCCGAAACGGCAGCAGAGCCGATACGTTTCCGCAACAGATACGCAGGACTTCTATTTTTGCCGGACACCGGAGCACAATGCAGCAATTAGCACAGAGCAGATCGTGCGGGGCAGGAAGTCGTGCACAGAAACAAAATAAAACATCCGGTTAATTTTCAAAATAAAATACTCAGTGTTCACGGTGGATCATATTTCCCTGCACTACACCTTGAAAATGTAATAATGGGCGTAGGAAGTCAACAGGTCAGAGGTTTTCGGATGTCATTTCACCCAGCTGACACCATGGACGAAGAGAGAATCATGGAGGTGCACCGAGATGTCTTCCTACTACTCCTCTGGTTTTGTGGTAAGCAGCCGGTGGGTGTTGACGGACGGCGGAGCACGCAGCGGATAACCAGCGCAGCTGTTCGGCAACAGACACGCATCCAGTGGAATACCGGCGTAAGTCGGACAAACTATGAATGTATGAGGAAAACAACCATGAACATAAATATGAGTGTTCTCACAGTGGTCAAATGGCCAGTGATCTGACATGTATCGGATGAGGGAACACACATGAAAGTGTCCTAAATCTGATTGGAAAAAACTGGATCTGAAAAAATCTGATCCATTTCACAGGAGAGCAAAAAAATTGAATTTGGTCCACATTCGTTTTTAATTTGATCATAGTCTTACATTTCCATTTAAACAGGAACAAGATGGGTCTGACAGATGTTGGGATATGTACTGAGTTAGATAAAAACATTGATGCCACTCTCGAGACACAGAGTGTTGTCAATTGTCTCATGGGACTCTTGGTAAGAAGTCAATGAGCTTTTTTTTCCCAAAATGTCAGACTATTCTAAGTGGTCACCAATCCTTAAATTTACAATACATACTGTATGTGAATATTTTTAAAAATGTCCTTGAAAATCTCTGTAGAAAATAGCTGCATATTTTTCCCAGTTGCTAATCTGTAGTTTTGTTCTTAAAAGTTTGTAAAAAAAACTCTCCGTAAATGGAGCACCACTTTAAATTCTTTACCTGTTCCCCGCTCTTGTTCCACATCTCATGTTTTCAAAGTAGGATTATTCAAAGTGAGTGAAAACTTCTTGGCTCCCAGCGCAACACCAGAGAACAACTGGGAAAAGGAAGAAGTGCCGTACAGGCCTGGCGCCCTGTATGCAAAGCAGAGTTATCTTGAAACAGCTCAAGTTAATGTAGAGCAACGAACTGTCAGTGGTCAGATGGAATTGCCTTATCAACCCGTGAAGTGAATGACAGCTCATCTCAATAGCAGAGATTAGGCGAGATGAGCCGTGGCTGTGGCCTTGCAAAGCAGCAATTGTTGTGAACAATATCCATCAATCCTCCTTGAGTGTCATATCCCCCGGACGCATCCTGCCCTCTCAGGAACAAAGGCCAAGGGAAGTTTTCCTTCCATTTATCGCTTCCTTCTCTTCCTGTATTCCCCTTTCGTCTGACCTTTTTTTTCCCAATTCCCTGACTCTATCTGCAATCCTTATCCCATCACCCATATGCTCTCGTCCCTGGCTCAATCTCTGTATTATTACCTGCTATACTCGGCTTTATGCTGAAACATTCCCAGCAGAGTGTGGGCCAGAAAATTCTGACACTATAGCCCGATTCATTGAGCCTGGTCTGGGCTTTGGCCCAAAGCTTTGAACACACAGCTGACCTGAAGCTGACCTCAATCCAAAACAAATGTTGTAACATCAAAACTTCCAGCCTATCTCTCTTGTAAACATAACTGCTGAGGGGTGGACGGATTTAAAGGTGTGACCAGGTGAAGGGTGTCCATGCAAGAAACCTGTTAAAAATTAAGTAAAACATTTGTGCAGAATCAGAATCTGGTTTATTGCCAAGAAGGTTTTTACATACATGGAATTTACTTTGGTGTATTGGTGCTTAACATAAACACATACGCCATGCTGTACAACTCTTCTTTATAAAAAAGGAAGACAAGAAGAAAAAGGTGAGTCTGGTGGACAATAACAGAAACAACTGATACTTACTGTTTTACATTGCACTCTTTAAAAAACATTGATTAATCAATGCAGCAGAACCAGAGTTATCACCCGTTTTATTCCACATATTCTTCTCTCTTCAAAACCTGGCACTTACATCACCTATAAAGCAGAAGGCAGCTGGGGTTCAGTTGGAGATTTGGTTGTCCACTAATCAGGAGATCTGTGGTTCAGTCCCCACCTGCTTGGGCAAGATACTTGGCTCCAAATTGCATCAGATAAGCCCTGGTTCCACCAAACACTTACGGTATGGAACCTTTGGAACCAAAAGTAACCTATCAGACATGGTACCTGGAACCTAGGTCTGCTTAGCGTTTCCGCGGCAAACAGTACCACTGTGCTAGCCTGGAAATCCAGACCCAAATCTAGAAAGATTTAGGGTCTGGCTATGAGTAATGCAAATGGGCCAACTCAAGGGGCGGCACCAAGCATGCATTTGTAAATATCACTGCACGCAATTGGATAACACTACGACCAATCAGAACAATACACAGGGTGATGTATCCAGAGCGCTACCAGCGGAGCTAACTGGTAGATTAGACTCTTGCCATATCTGGTCGGCAAAACAGCAAAAATGTCCAGAAAAAGCCAAGTCTAACTCGTTCATTGTAGCGGCCAAAGCCGTTTCAGACAACTGGTGTTCATCCGTAGCCATCTTGCAGTGTTTACTGACTGATTCCAGACTTCGTCTTCGTAGCGCTGTCGTCATCTGTTTAGCTCGCCTCTGGCCCGCCTATATCAGATACACCGATGTGATTGGTGCAGCTCAGCTCCAACGGCATGGGTAAAGAGTATCATTACTGATTGCCAGAGTGACTCGCTGAGCAAATTCAAATTGTGCTCTAGCGAGAACTCTGGATTTCCAGGGTACCACTGTGCTAGGTACTCCAACAGAAAGGTGCCCAAAAATGGGGAATTAGAAAAAAAGCGTACCGTTCTGCACTGTGGAAACGGGGCTATATGTAGATGTGTGAATAGCAAGTGGCACCTTGTATGGTAGCCTCGCCCACCAGTGTATGAATGAATGGGTGAATGTAACATGCAGTGTGTAGTGTAGTATAAAAGCACTTTGAGTGCTTGGAAGACTATAAAGGCTCTTTTCAAGTGCAACTGCCAACGCTTCAGAGATTTGCTTGTGCTATGCTAATAGCAGCTAACGTAGCCTTGAACCACTACCAAGGAGCTGAGAAGCAGGCTGCAGAGATTTGGTGAGGTCACTTCTCTCTTACTCCACACCCCCAAATCTTTTTCATTTCTTTACTTGTAGTCTTGAGACTAAACAGATTCTGAAGTGGCATGACTTGAGGTTAATAGGGGTTATTGGACCACCTTTAGGGGGTTTTTATATCAGAGACCTGGGCCAGGTTCTGGGTACACGACTCCAAAGTCCACTAGTGCGAATAATTGATCAGTGTGAGCACTGTGTACCGTACCCAGGCATGGTATGCCAATCTGTGCCTGAGTTCACTTGAAAAGGTGGTCTTGAGTTAGCCTGGCGTTGCCAGACCCACTTTGCAAAACACGAATGGGTCTGGACACGGATTGTACATTTCCTCTATTCCGGAGGGGCGGTATCGATGGCTGTCACTCCAAGTGCCCCTTCACGCAATTGTAAAGACAGAAAACCAATCAGAGTAAACGAAACGTGTGACGTAGGCTAGCACAACGGCACTGTAAACAGACCAGCAAGCTGCAGTGGAGATGAGCTGTGATGATGCTGAGTGTTGCCGTCTTTGTGGATTTCCTCCTCACTGTAACTCCGAGTTGCATGGCTGTGATTCCCAGCTTGGTCGCTTCCCTGACCTGCTTCTCCATGAGAGCAACTGGCGGAGAAACAACAATAGCCACTGGGTTTTCACTGAGTCCCATCTTTTTCCCGATCAACCGAGCCAGTTGGTAAATTAAACTTTTACCAAACCCCGTAGGAAGGATGGCAAACACATCCTTTTTTTTCGATGAAAGCTTTCAGTGATTTCAAATAACCCGCCCCAAAGTAATAAACGGTTGTGATTGGCCCGTTTAGCCAAAACCGATGCCAGAATTCTTCTTTATGATTGCATGGCCAGACTGATCTGCGGAGCGAAATCGAATATGAGCTCGCGAGATCAGGATGGTTTCACCAGGCTAGTCTTGAGTACGTTTCATGTGTACTCTTGGATGTTCATCAGGTGTGAACACCAACTGTTCCAAAACATGGAAGCAGACTGGTATTTAACACAACTACAAGGAGATTTTAAGTCGTTATGAATTTAATACAAATGCCTCTATATCAGACAGCAGTGCAGCTCACGTTGGGCGGACTCAGATCTGGTTTCACTGTCTTCGAAGACTGCACCTGAAAGCAATTGCTCCATTGCTGCTCCGTCAGTCCCTGTTGATGACACCCCCAGGTGCACCAATACATAACATTACTATTGTGGGGAGTGGAGATGGGGGGCATTGTATTTGGGCACAGTAATAATAATCATACCTAAATTGAAAACACCCTTAATGTGTAAATTACTTAAAAAAATAAAATAAGATTCAGACTGCTCCAGCTTGTCACATAAACACACAGTACGTTGACACTGTTTTTTAAAGCTACAGCTCTAAAATGATTTCCAAGAAAACATAACCCAATTTTGACTATTATACTTTTCATGATCACAAACATCTTCTCAGTGATGACAATTTAATGTTTTCTCTCTAAAATTACCTCTCTACAAAGCAGTTGTCATTGCTAGTGGCGGAGTCTGCCATTACCGCCCTGAATTTAACTTGATGTCTTTGGATACCTGACCAAAATTTAAATCAAGTGTTGCTCACAGAGTGCATTTGTGGTGGTAACAGATCTGTCGAAAGGTCTGCAGAGTTAAAAAGTATAAATACTTTGTCTCATTCTCATGGATCAATATGCCACACTAAGTTTCCACAACTCTGTGAGACGCAGCAAAGAAAATGATTGAACTTGAATAGTATTTCTCTGTAGGTTGCAGGCAATAAAACACATCTCAAGGGTTTAAATACCGTGATGTTCTCATTCAGAATTCATATCAGTGATCTGATCCAGCAGGATAAACAGAAGCCAGCAGCAGGAGCGACACTCAATTACAATGTTTATCCCATACTGCACTCCTTCATGAGACCCATTCACTTCAGTGCCATATTCAATCTGGTGACTCCGGGCTGAGGCCTGCGTTATCATCAGTAAGAGGCGTTGAGTTGGAGACAGACGACATCTTGATATTGCACTTCTAGGGAGAAAAGGTTTTTGTTACAGGGGGGCCTTTCTGTGGAAGTGGAAACACATTACCTTACATGTACAGCAGCTGTATGCTCATGGAGATGAGGCATGTTTACCATATATAGTGCCGAGCCTAGCACATTCAGTCCTGTAGGCAAGCATACAAAATCTGAAGTCAATTGAGTAAAATCTCTAAAATACGACCCCTGTAAATGGCAAAAAAATACGGTAAAATTGCACAGTTAATTCAAAAAGGCTGACTTCCTGTTGGGTTTAGGGTTTGGCTCCAAGGTGCTTTTTTGTACGTCTGGAGATGTTATATATGCTTACCAAATTTCGTACATGTAGGTGAAACGTACCATAGGGGCGACTTTGTTGAAGTTTTGTAGGTTCATACCGAGTCATAAGCCCCTTTTACACTGTCAGATTTTCCGCAAATGTTGGGCCGTTTTGCCGGCAAGCTGCGAGCGTTTAGACACACAGAGCCAGATTGGCGAGTTGATCCGAGGTGCCCAATTTTCCGCCCCGTAGGGTAGACATATTGGTGGAACCCTTTTAGTTTAAACAGACCAAGGTCGCCTTCCGCCATGGGAGGGGCTGTTAAAGACTTGTGAGAGGAGCTGTTGATGACGCTGCACGTGAGACCCACTGGCGGTGGATAAACAGGAAACAGCTGATAGCAGGAATTAGCGAGCAGCTAGTAGCAAGAGGGAAACACAAACCTGACAGACGCTGTAAAGATGGGCAACTGGGGAGACAAGGAATTGCGCGCCCTCCTTGTCCTCGCAAACGAAGAGGCCATTAACCGTCAGATGACGGGGACGGTGAAGGACGGGCCGACTTATGAGAGAATCACCGAAGGACTGACCAGCCGCGGCTTCCCTCCCACGTCACTGTTTACGTCACACGCTGAGCTACACGTTTTGTTACTTGCTCATGCCCCCCATTGCCCCGAAAAAGACACATTCTGTATAAACAAAAGTAGGTAGGCGGCATTTTGTTGCACTCCCCGATTTTGTTTTTATACTGCCAATGCTGAAAAAAGACTGATTGGGCTTTCCTGCAAATTTGCACAACTCCTGGGCTACAGTCACCCGCTAGCATGAGATCCATGAATTATCGAATTTTGAACCACTTCTGATGCGTGTGCCAAGTTTCATGAGTCTTTGAGCATCTCTAACCTCTCAAAAATGCCATTCATTTGGAAGAATGGAGGAATGATAATAGTCTTCATCACTCATGCCCACAGTCTGGAGAATCAGGCTGGGGTCCATCATGGCAGCCGAACAATGTACAACTGTGAAGAGGTAAGCAACGAAGCATATTTTAACCAACTAAAAAATTCCCAGCTAAAAAAATCAATGTCACTTTAAATGCATGCCACTGAGAGTATGTTCACTGCTTTACCTTAATGCCATACATTGATTTCCAGCAGGGAAATGAAGCCGTTAAATTTCTCTCCTTAAAGCCAGACTCCATTGTGACAAACGGTGATTTAACATCGCTGAACACAGAAATTGGTTAGTTAGTTTGTGTTATTGTGTGACTTTGGTGAATCCGAACTGACTGTTTTTTAATGCTAAAGTCACACAAACTAACAAACTGATCAAAGTAGTAGTCGACCAGCAGCTCCTGTGATCAGCGAGCTAGGACTGTTTTTCTCAATGGAGTCTGGCTTTGACGAGAGCACAGATGGGGGAAAACAGTTTCTTCGCCAAAGCGGACTGTCTGACAGAAAAGTAAAGCGGTGAAAATAGTCATAATGTAGTGTACACTTAAAGTGATATTGATTTTTTTAGGTGGCTAAAATGCATTTTGCTGCAGCCCCTGCCAACAGCAGACTCCAACCTGCCTCTCCAAACTGGGCGGGCGTGCTGACTGACATCTTATCTGTAGTCAGTGTGCCCCATATAACCCCACTTCAAATCTGAACTATCCCTTTAAGGTCAACTGCATTGCCATGACTAGAGGTGATACCCCGACTACAGACTACAGTTGCCTGTAGAAAGACCCAGCTTTGGCAGTAAACCATCAGGACTCGGTATTTCTCTTTTCACGTCCTCTCCTCAAGATCTACCTAAGCTACACCATCTCTGTCTTTTATGGCTTCATGAATGACTGCACATTTCCTCCCTTTATGTGAATGTGCGTGTTCCATCCTCAGCCCCTTGCCCTCCACCCATTTTCCATCCTGCTCTCCTTCTCTCGCTTTGTAAGAAGGCCTGCCTCGTCAAACAAGCCCGAGGCGAGTCCTAAGCACTAGAGTGTGGACCGAGTGTCAGAATGAACACGAGACGCTGTGAGGGAGTGTGTGTGTTGATGTGAAAGCCCCTCTTGGAGCGAGTGTCTTTGTGTTTGAGCAGTGGAGAGGATGCTACTACTGCTGTAACTGTTGGGGCTTTCTGCTGCAAGGTCAATGGAGCTCTGCCCCCCCCCCCTCCATCTCTCCCTCACCACTGCAGGAGTTGCTGTCAGTGACAAGAGGGTGTCAGCTGCTGCTGCTGACCAGGCATCACTGCCGGGGTTAGGGATACAGGGCAACACACACATACTGGCATAAATTGGCATCCCCGTGCACACTCATGCGTGCGGGCAAGCGTTGCTCACTCGCGGAGATGCAGATCCGAGTGCTTGTACACACAGCATGCCACCAGCGCTGAGAGAAGTGTATCGATGAGCGCTTGAGTTGATGTGTGGATCGCCATCCCACACACTCTCCTACTCTGCTAAACGCATCATTATCCAACTGTGAGGATACACAGTCTATATTTAGACAGTCCTAAACAACCACCAAGCGCAGTGCAGTCAAGTCATGTGTCAATATACAAACCATTTGTGTAATGATGCTCAAAATGAGATGGATGAATGATGCTCAAGATAAATGCCTAATTTAAAGTAGCAGCATAGTGAGAGTCATATTCATGATAGGAAGTGAATGGGTGTGTGGTATCTGACATGCATTTTGCCGTGCTGACTCAAGGTCAAACTTCCCCTCTGAAGAAGAAACAAATCTTCAAACAATGTAGGCGAACGCCTCCAGACATCCCACTATATGTCCAATGAATTTAACCAACTTCAAACTGTGACTTTAACAACCCCTCCTCTCCTCGCTGCCTCTTTTCTCCCCCCTCCCTCTCTCCGCTTTCCTCTCACATCACAGACGTGGTCCAGAATACAAATTGTGTTTTCCTTTCTTTATTTGGGTAGCCCATAATGCTGTAGGCCAGAAGAGAATGGGGAGACGGGAGTGAATGCGTCCCACCAAAAGAAAAGGGAGGCGACAATAGGGTGCTAAAGCTGCTCGACAGACAAAAAGACGAGATGACAAAGAGAGGTGGAAACAGAGACACGCCGAGAGGGAAAGAGAATATGTAGAGATGAAAAGAAAATACAGGACCGGGGAGGAAAGATACAAAGACAAAAGGTAGAATGAAGACAAACAAAGGTGTACTTCAGATGTGTTTGATAAAGGACAGGCAGTTGAATAGTCTTCAAAGATGTGGTTTCATTGTTTGTTCCAAGTAAGGAAGATACAGAGTCTCCTCAATCGTGGCCCAAAGCTGCTCACAAAGCAACGCGGATGACGCAACACCTCATTTAAAGACAAACATGGATTTGTCTTGATTTTTGGTTATTTGTGTCAAGATCTGCCCTGATCTCCTCTTGAGACCATGTTTGTCTTTTGTTTGATTCTATTATTCATTTCATTTCATTTAGTGTTTCCTGTTTTATTCACCTCACCACTTCACTTCCTGCCTCTGTGTGTTGCCTCTCCAGTTTTGATTGTCTGATCCGCCCTGACACATTTCACCTGTACCTCGCTAGTTCTGCAGTCACCTCACCTTGTGCTCACCTGTTTAACCCCCACATTAGCCTATTTGTACCAGATTGTCTGTGTTTGTTCCTCATGTTCCTCATGCCACCCTGCTCAGTTAGTGTTTTTTTTTTTTTTGTTAGTTCTTTGAGTTACTTTTGCCGGCATTGTCGCTTTTTTTGCTGGCCTGTTTTGTATGTCTTCTACCAGATAAAGTCTTGGCTTTCGGAATATGAAACTCATCCCCAAATTCAGACGATAAACACAAGCCTGAAGCATAAATTATGACAAGGGAGCAGTGAACACTCGACAACCACACTCTAGTCCTACTCAGCGCCACTCTCCCTCTATGTCTCCCTGAAATTGTGAATGAAAGGCTTAATGTTATAGTAACAAGGCAGGATCCAGGACAGTGGGTTTTCGTCAGGGCTGCCCCCTGACAGTCGACCAAACGTTCGTCGACCAGAAAGGTCATTAGTTGTCAAGATTTCATTGGTCAAAATAAATCCAAACCTCTATGACTGGACCATGTGGGACTTTACTTTGAAAGGACAGACACAGGAAGTGTCCACACTCAGCAGTCAGACAGGAGTCGGGTTAATCTCCAGGGCTGGTACCTGCGGTTATTCCACAGGCTAGTTAATAACATGTCGGGCAGGAAATCCAAAGTGTGGGATCATTTTGAGAAGGTGAAGGACAAACCCAAGGTGATATGTAAACTCATCTTCATTGGTCGACTACAAACATGACGTATCATCTGAAACATGGAAGTAGCTACATGCCCATTAGCCCACAGCGTCATTAACAGGCGGCTCGCTCAGTGTGTGACGTGCCCTTGGAGATAAAATATAGGCCTATATTAATGAAGGAACATTTTGCTTAATATATGCAGTACAGAGGGCGGCACGGTGGTGTGGTGGTTAGCACTCTCGCCTCACAGCAAGAGGGTTGCCGGTTCGATCCTGGGCGTGGGAGCCCTTCTGTGCGGAGTTTGCATGTTCTCCCCGTGTCAGCGTGGGTTCTCTCCGGGCACTCCGGCTTCCTCCCACAGTCCAAAGACACGCAGATTTGGGGACTAGGTTAATTGATAACTCTAAATTGTCCGTAGGTGTGAATGTGAGTGTGAATGGTTGTTTGTCTCTATGTGTCAGCCCTGCGATAGTCTGGCGACCTGTCCAGGGTGTACCCTGCCTCTCGCCCGATGTCAGCTGGGATAGGCTCCAGCCCCCCCGCGACCCTCAAGAGGATGAAGCGGTTAGAAGATGAATGAATGAATATGCAGTACAGAAACAATAGTGATGTTATTGAAAAGCCAAGAATCTCGTTTTTCCAACAGTGTGTAAAACACATCATAATGTGTCATGGGGTCGCTGTGAATGAAAATGACACGTTGTTGCAGAGTGGGGTGTTGATTCTCAGTGGGATCGACAGTATCAGTGACCCTTTTACATCACAGTGAGTCCTTTCATTCCATGTCCAGATCAGTTATATCGATCAGTGGAGCTTTGACTTTTCTCTGTAAGATAATCCCAGTAACACTAAGTCTGCTTTCACAGGGGACATCACATGTGGCTTTAAAATAAAGGGCAACAAAAAGTGACCCGTGACAAATCCAAACGTAAGAATTAGATCAATTTCTCTTTGAGTTATTTTTTGGATCAGACATGAGCAAGTGACAAACAAACTAAAAATAATATTATTTTAATTTTAAATAGGGTTATAAAACGTCTAAATGATTCATTTTAACAGTTTGAGTCCTGCTTTGCTCTCTAAACTTGAATGAAAGATCTCTACTCTTGTTTATTGTTTGCCAGGCTTCAATCGGTGATGACATGCACAAGTGTAGAGATAGTGGAATTGTTAAGCTTGATTTCTACATTATGCAAGCAGTTCAGGAGTCCCACCACAGATATCTGCAACACAGGTTTTGATTTTCAGGATCAGAGTTCACCCCAATACTAGCAGGACTAAAGGAGTGGTACGTGATCAGGCTGTTTTAATTACATTCCTCACAGTAACTGTTTAATAGCTGGAATTACATCCAAATAACTTTTACTCTGCCCTGTAACACACATCAGGTACGGCATCACAGCACCTAGATTCTCTCAATACTTCAAGATCAAGAGAGACTTAAGAGACCATGAGATCATAATGCATACGTGTCTGAACCACCAGTAGTTCAAAACACAAATGGCAGCTCCTAAAGAAGTCAGCGTAGATGCTGAAATAGTTTCAGTTATTAAATCAGAACTGGAGAGTATTCTTCATTGAAAGGAGAGCAAAGAAAGGAAGGTTTTCCTCAGTAGAACAGATGCTTTTGCACTTCTCCTGGCGACAGAGGTGACCGACAGATGGTTCATCCAATCACTTGCCAAGCATTTTCGAAAGTGCCTGCGGCCACATGGATACGTTTGTCAAGGCCAACCCAGTGGTTTGGTATTGCACGTCCATAAAGTTGGGGAAGAGACTGATTATGAAGCAGCAGATGCACTAAATCTTGTGTTTCCCATAATACAACTTGATAGCACAATCTTTCTTGAGACCCTCCCTGCCTTCTACAGCACAGCTCACACCCAAAGATTCTTGACGGGACAATCTGAAACAGGCAACTTCTTGCAATGCGCCGTTCTGCAACGTTCTAACAACCTGTCGAATCACACTAATGCAACTACGTGAGATGGTGTATCATCTCTATGCAACAACTCTCTGTACTTCTGTTCTGATTTGCAGCTTTTCAGGTTTATTTTGTGGCTGAATATAATTTGTAGCTTCTTGAAATATGAGTGAGGATAGTGATAGTGAGATACTGGCTACAGCTGCATTTGTAGTAGTGATGAAACAGTGAGGGAGCGTAAGCACGTACAGCCAGCAGCAGCGTCACACCATCCGATAACCGGCACACGTGAGGACAGAAACAGAGGGCTCGGCGGGGACAGAGCACCTCTGCAGCCATTTTGACTTCACTACAAGCTGACTGGCTGTAGAAACAGGCAACGTGCCTTACGTTCTTAAACCAACGATTTGACCAGTGGAGTTGCAGGTGACACCATCAGCCGGCTTGAGTGGAGCTCAGACGGCCAGTTCACACAGCTGCAACTTTTCTCTGCAACGTACTAAAATGGTTTTGACTTGGCATGAGTCTCTGTTTCTGAACTGGACTTAAATGCCCCTATCTTTCAAAATGACCCTGTTTAAAACTCTGGAAAGCAGAGTGACACAAATGTTTTGACTGCCTGAGCAGTAGACCACTCCTGGTGATGAGTAAACTGAACTTCATGTGTGTAATCGGTGGTGAGTCTTTTCATTTGCAAATGTGTCTTTAGGTGACCTAGAGCAAATACAGAACTCAAACTGAACTTGAAGGCAATTCTGTGTGTGTGTGTAAACTTCACCCCTGCGTAGTCCCTCAGGCCATTGACGCATCAGGATGGCATAGTGAGTAGAAAGACTGTTTTTCTAACAAGCATGTGTCTGAAGTGCCTTTGAGCAGGACACCAAAAGCGGCTTTTCCATCCTGACAAGGACAAGACCAGTGTTAGACCCACTGCGGCACCGATGAAGTAAGCGGTTACTCTTAACCAGGCAAGGTTGTCCTGCGCCCCTCACAGATGGCGGGCAGTGAGTCAGACTTCAGAGTCCATCAACCCATATTAAAATCAACACAAATCGGGCCTGTCTGCCATTCACCTCACAGGATCCCAAGCCTTGTCCGCTGGACGGAAGGGCAAACACTGTCGAAGCTTCACTCAAGCTGGCACGCTGCGTGGGGCGGCTGGCAGAGAGCAAGACAGAGCGACAACATTAGAGGAAACAAAGAGAAGGCAGGGGGAGAGGAAGAGGAGGGAGAGGAGGGAGAGGAAGATCGGCACCAAAAGGCCAGGGGGTGTTTTGTTTGTGTGATTTTGGACGCTTATGTTTCATATTTTGTGTGTGTGTGTGTGTATGAGTGTGTAGACTGCTGCCCTGCAAGAGGTGTGTGTAAGAAATGAGACACGTGACTCTCATGACCCCATTTATTCAGGACTCACACCATTTTTGTGTTGCATTGCCCTAAGTGCCAACCCAGCTACCACACACACACACACACACACACACACACGATCGATGTCTGTCTGGTTTGATTTAGTGTTTTCCCTAAACAAAGCCCAGCCAAACTGGACTCCATCACTTTAAAGCAGCCGAGGAGAAAACCAGGCCCTTACATCACACTTCTGTGAGGCAGCCAGGCATGACGAAGACTGCAGTATTTTCAGATGGGGAGACACAAACTCTCTCTCTCACACACACGCACACACACACTATGGTCCCAACGCTCTTTTAAGACACTACAGTAAACTAGTCAGCCCCTCTATAACGGCGCTGTCAGTGACAAATAACAGTACTTAAAGATTCTTATGGCGTAGAGTGTAACTCCGAGAATGTTCTCTCGGTGCAATCGAAGGTGAAGGTTAAAGCTACACTTTCTTGCACCTAGCCTCACTCCTTTTTTTGTTGTTTTCCATTTCATGGATCCATCAGCGTCAAAGAAAATCATATGCCTGCAGAATTCCATCGTATAGGACGACAGAATGATGTGTGTGTTGTAGCTGCTCCTGTGTGTGTGACACTGATTTCAAAAGACCTGCTTCTTGTTGAAACAAACTTTGTATTGAGCCTAGTTTCCACCAAGCAGTCTGGTTCAGTTCAGGTCAAATCAGTGCACACTAGAGTGGTTATTTCTGCGTCCCCGTTGTGAGACATTGTTGATGGTACCAAGAGAACTGTCCCCACTTTTGGTACCCCCTCTGTTGCAGTCCCGAACACACTGACCCTGCATTTAGAGGTGAAGCTAGAAACACTGCAGTCTGATTGGTCAATAGAGAACAGCCACTCTTGCTCAGGGGTGAGTTGTGGCTGGTTTTGAAGGTTATGTAACCTCTGTTCATACATAAATCAACTGTAACTAAAAAATGAAAGGATGTTTTGCTGCCTTTTTACCTTTTACTAGTTAACAGGTAGCAGCTAGACTGAGAGAATATAATTTAATTCACTGTACCGACTGCCGACAACTTGCATGTTACTGACTCCATCAACACATCTTCAATTTACATAAACAAACCATGTATGTAAACTAAATAAACTCTAATCCTCACTTGGAGAAAAACGTGGCAGAGTATTGTTCCACAGTGCTCCGGCACCACTAAACCCCTGAGCTTGCCTGACAAGGACTTAGTGCACAAACCTGCTACTTTTAAATATCCCATGGAGAGAGACGCCCACTGCAGCCTGTTATATTTTGCTCTGAAAATGTTGGCATGCAGCCTTGTTCTATGGACAATAAATGGGGTGCAGACTTCCCTCTGCATTACTGGTGAAGAGGAAATACAACGAGAGCTAGTAGTATTGTTAGCTAGGTACTAAAGGTACTATACCGAAAGTTTTAGGTGGGAATGCAGCTTTATTTGACAGCAAGGGTGTAACGGTGCACAGCAGTCATGGTTCAGTTGATTTCCTGGTTTAGGAGACACAGTTCAGCACAATTTTGGTACGGATGAAAAGACAACAATACAAAAGAATACGTCTCTTCATTTTATTTGAACATGTAGCACAAGTGTCAAAAAAAGACAAAATCCTGCTTGTGACTGAGGGAACATTTTGTCCACTGGCATCTTTTGGTAAACTTTTTTTGTTACAAAGATAAGGAACATTTCACTTGATTATAACACTGCCTCTCTGTGCACCGAGCTCATGTGTGTGCGCTTGCGCGAGACTCTGAGACATGGGCACCACCTTCATGTGTATTCATGTGCTTTCGCTGGTCTTGCACGCAAGCACACACACGTGAGCTCGGTATACACAGAGAGGCAGTCAGAGCTACAGGCTACAATGAGGCTAAAAACAGAGTTCAAATGATGTTTTTCCAAACAGCTTTTTATGTCGGGGCTTCAGGACACTTGGATCACTACGGACGAGCAGTATGGAGATATTTTGTGGTTTCTATTATGTGTTTTTGGACGTTTTAATCTGGGGCGCCGTCAGCCTCCATTAGGTGGAGTTGTGTTGCTACCCCCTCTCTCCTGGGATCTCTGTAAGGGATGCAAGGACTCTAAAACTTTACCTGAGCATCCCTCAGCAATATTTTCATTTTTGGGTGCACTATGCCTTTCATCGTCTTCTACACAACTCTCTCTTCATTGCTGTTGTATCTGACCCAGAACCTTCAGGCGTGTCTTCCCACACCCGCCATAGTGTGACTGAGTGACACGGCAATACGCTTGTTGTGCCTCACCATCACAGGACTAAGTTTCCCGGCAGAACTTGCACTTGCGAACTTTCATCCCACATCACATGCATGGAGCTACATACAGTACCATGTATACTGCATGCAGGAGACTCTGACCCTCATACAGTGACAGTCTGGCACGAACGCACCAACCAGTACAGTCCTATATGTGTGCTGACTCCTCCGGTCAGTACCTAGTGCAGCTGTTATGTCATTTTTTATTTTTTTTTTGTGCATGTGTGCAGTACCTGCTCTCTTAGAGTGAATCCATGCATGAGTGTGTGTGCATTTTGGAGGTGTGTGTGTATGTGTGTCTTGGCAGCACCCTGGCCTTCAGGCTCTGTGTCTTGCAGTGCTGAAGAATAAAACAAGAGAACAAGGCAGTAAAAAGGATGAGGCGGCGCAGTGAAGAGAAGGAGGATGGGAGATCACTCTGACTGACGTGCAGCCGGCAGGATGGTGACAGCGATCACGCAGAACGCTTAAAAACAGACATTTCACAGTCAAAGTCAAGGGCATGTGTATCATTTGAATTCTGACGGTGAAGCAAAGTACACGCCATCACATCCTTCTCATCTGCAATTTAATATTCAAAACAGGGAAAACACAAGGTTGATGACTGCGCATACTTTGGCAGAGTGGTGAGTGGCTTTTCTTCCACAGTTCAAAAACATGCAGGTTAGATGAATTAGGGGCTTTAAATTGCTGGCAGGTGTAAGTGTTTTTATCTGTCATACTGTATTTGTCAGCCTCATGATAGACTAACAACCTGTCCAGCATAATTTGCCTCTCACCACAATGCATGCTGGGATGGCTCCAGCCCCGCCCTGCAACCCTGAATGGGATAAAGCGAGTATAAAAGATGAATGAAACCCAACTCTGTAAAAACAGTTTTATGATCTACCTGCGGGACTTGCACAGACTCGACAGCACATCACTTAGAGCTTTTTCTAAAGCTCCAACAAACAAATAAAAGAAAACACAACAGGTTTAAAATGTTTTGCAGCCAGTTGAGGCTGAATGACTTCCATTGTTACAACACACACGCAGAGGATGAGTAGTGATGGGCGGACCCATTCTTTTCACAGTTTCATTTCCTATGAGTTGATGCATGTAAATCTATTGGACCTTTCAAGTTTTGAGACACATTGCAAAATATGGCATCAGTTTCTTCTTGACACTCTGTTATGGTACATGCACACTTGACATTTAGTGCTGCCCACCCCACAAAACTTCCCTTCAATGCATTACCTTTAATCATGTATACATTTACTACCCTGGAAATCCAGAGTTCTCGCAAGAGCACAATTTGAATTTGCTCAGCGAGTCACTCTGGCAATCAGTAATGATGCTCATTACCTATGCCCATGAAACCAAGCTGCACCAATCACATCGGTGTATCTGATATAGGCGGGCCAGAGGCGAGCTAAACAGATGACGACAGCGCTGCGACGACGAGATCCGGAATCAGTCAGTAAACATTGCAAGATGGCTACGGATGAACACCAGTTGTTTGAAACGGCTTTGGCCGCTACAATGAACGAGTTAGACTTGGCTTTTTCTCTAAAAGAGGAACAGAAGACGGTGCTCGAATCTTTCCTTTGCAAGAAGGACGTTTTTGCTGTTTTGTCGACCGGATACGGCAAGAGTCTAATCTACCTGTTAGCTCCGCTGGTAGCTAAGCTCTGGATACATCACCCCGTGTATTGTTCTGATTGGTCGTAGTGTTATCCAGTTGCATGCAGTGATATTTTCAAATGTATGCTTGGTGCCGCCCCTCGAGTTGGGCCATTTGCATTACTCATAGCCAGACCCTAAATCTTTCTAGATTTGGGTCTGGATTTCCAGGCTATACATTTAGATTAGTAAGGGTAAAATATTCACTTCAATGTATTGATTCAGCATCCCACTTGTATGTAGGTAGGCTATGTAAACTCAATAGTGTTAAAGAACGGATCAACAATCTGTTGTTCTTTGAGGGGCAGGTAGCAGACCTCCTGTTGACCTTTGCAGCCTTTTGGTGCATTCATGTGGTGTTGGAATAATCTTAAAATTGAGTTCCTGATCATGGCTCACCTGATCCGTTTCCTCAACACATTCTCACTCCGATTTCGTCACATATTCCATGACACGTTTGGTCATGGACTTTCCACGTCCACACAACGTCCAAGGTACCCTGGGTGTGTTGACGTCCTGGGACGCTGTGTCAAGTTCTGAGTTGCGACTTGAGGGTTTTTTTTCCTTCAACACCAAAAGCACGTGGTTAGTTTAGGAAAAAAGAACAGGGTTTGTCTTTAGAATCTTACGGGACGCGAACACCGCTCTCTTGGGTGAAAGTCGTTGTTTCTTGGACCCATCCACCACTTCTCCCACCCGTTCTATGCAGACTTTTGCCGCCTTAACTTTGTTCTTGTCCCACTGAGTTTCCCCTGACGCTGCTGAGTGCCGTTAAACTATAACAGCAATTGGCCACGTATCATGCCAATGTTAAAGGATGGCTTTTTTCGTCAGTGTCTGACCCTGCATGTCACTGCCCAAGTGCCACATTTCGACAACTTTGGAGTGAGACTGGATTGGTTTCCTTGCTCTTCTTTATCAATGTGTTGTTCAAAGCTCTGAGCAATGCATTTTCTTTGTAACACTGATAATAATAATAATAATAATAATAAAAATAATAACATTATTTATATAGCACCTCGAGCAGAAAAACAATGAATTCACAGTCAGCATAAAGAATAGCAATAAGAAAATGGATAAAAGTGCACATAAAAAAACAGGTGACAGATAAAATATTCAAGAAAAGCCAGACAGTAAAAGTGAGTCTTGAGAGCCGATTTAAAACAGGGCAGTACATTTTCTAGTCTAACTTCCCCAAGTAATTCCAAAGGGTTGGAGCTCTAATAGCAAACACCTTGACTGAGGGTATAGCTAACAGGGTCTCATCAGAGAGCCTCAGGTTACGGGACGGTAAGTAATGATTTAGAAGCTCAGCCAGGTTGCTCGGTGCCATTCCATGCAGGGCCTTCAAAGTCTAAAGTTTTAAGATTGATTCTAAAATGGACATGCAGGCAGTGAAGGAATGCTTGAATAGTGGAGATGTGATCATGGTCACTAAAGCCGTGTAATCAGGTTTTGGTTAAGGCATAAAAACACAACATTACATTAATCTGGATGATAAATGCTGTTGTTGTTGTCAACAGCAACTTAGCTAAACTTTAAGCTCACAAACACGCCAAAGTCTGAAGAATGACCATCCAAGGTGCGCATGAATGCACCGTTTGGCTTGGCTGTCAGCGGTCTCGACTCGCGTCCAATTGAATAGATTCTGGTTTTCTGGAAACCTCTGTTTCATTGGTGTCCCACCCAATGTTGAAACAAAACCTATGCCCTTGTTTCCAAGGTGGTTTCTCAGCCTTGTCTCAGCTTGACACACAGTACATCCTAAACTCTTCTCTGCCTGGTGGAGCAGGGCGAGAGGCCATCTTAACGTTTCTTTTCATTCAAACTTGCCCTCAGAGAAAGTGCCAGCTCAGGTACATGCTACAGCTGAAAGAGAGCCACCTTGCTCAGCTGGTTAAGCTCCATTTTATCAGGAATACCTATTAATTCCATGCAGTGACACCTTATTCACTCGACAATGACTATTAGGAGTAAAACTATTACCACGCAGAGGTGGGGACTGAATAAATAATAATGAGACATATAATGTATTACATCAGCATTGTTTTGCTGCAGTTCCAAACCTTTTATCTACTCGCTTGATTGAACAATGGAGCTATTTCCATTTTGTGATAAATACAGAAACCACATAAATCTGTCCCTCAAGTCAGGCTCGTACAAATATCAATACAAAAAGTAATTAATTCAGAAATTTTCCTCGGCTGTTGCAAATGTCTCACTGATTTTATAGCGTGAAATATTACTTCCATTCAGAAAACTCCCATTGAGATACAATGATTCTTCTGTCTCCACCAACAAGTTATAATAGCCATTTTTACAGCTCATTGCGCCTGGAGGCAAAATTATGATAGTGCAGTCTTGAAAACTATTGATGCTGCTGTCTATTTAATCGGCTAGATGAATTAGTCCATTTAGGATGAGAAGAAGAGAGAGGAGAGGAGAGGAGGAGGGAGTAATGGCTTACAGAGGACCCAGTGGACGAGGAGATGGCATTGAATACTCATTTGTCTCATGGAGACTCAGACCTCAAACAACTGCAGCACTCATTTGTGTATGTGTGTGTTTCTCATGTGAAATACTGACTGACTATAAAAGGTCCAGTGTGTAAGATTTAGGGGGACTAAGTGGAATCTAATGGTCAGGACTGCAGATTAAAACCAGCAGAAACCTCTCCCTGTTAGAATTCCTCTGGCGTTGACTGTGATGTTGACTGAGGTGTTGAGGGTTTTCACCAGGAGCCAATTGAACTCAAGTTTGTTTGCCTCCTAAGTGCGGTTCGTTTGGCCAGGTGTGAACGAAGAGGTGGTCTCGTTTGTGGTTAGAAGGTGTTCGACCTGGATGTGAAGCAACTGCAGTCACATGACACATTGTTTGGGTTAAACATGAGCATGTTACAGTCCTGGAGGATTATTAATGTGCACCTCCTCCTGTACTGCCTTAATATGCACATTCAGCACATCCAATGCATCAAAACATTGTGTTCTAGTTGGAGCCGCGCCTCGTTTTCAAACTGTATGCTTTGACTAAAATGAACAATGACAGCAATATAGTCCACGATGAGCAGCACTAAAATCAACCTGCGTAGTTGTCCCTCCATTGTGACCTTAGAAAGTGTCACATTTATCTTGCAAGTGTACTCTTCTTCAACGTTTGCTTTACTTCCTGGATTTTTCCCACATGGAAATTCTGACCAATCAAGAGCAGCTTTCTCACACAAGGCGTTTGATCTGGTCCGCTTGTAAATGTTGCCGTGAGAACACAAACCAACTCTTGGCAATTACACAACTTTGGAACAAAATGAGTCCCTGATTCAGACCAAAGGAGACGACTCTAGGGCTGAAAGCACCGTTAATGTGCGCTTAAGTTATTTCTGATCCAGACATTCAGGAGGTTTTCAGCAAGGACCAAATTATCTGCAGAAGTCTCTTCAACCTAGTGTCGTTCCAAAGTCATCAAATACCACCATTTGGTCATTGATTTCCATGTTAGACACAGATGAAAAACTAGTGCCTTTTGTGGCAGTATGATATGTCGTCGGGTGGCATCAGTTTGAAACGCCACATGGCAACAATGTAATTTAAGGACCTGGAAAGTCCCTATGGGGTGGGCAGAAGGGGTGGTGAAGGAGTCCACTGACTTTGGACTTTCACCCAGGAGGCTGGTGTCCACTTCCTGTATGAATGTAGAGCCAACCTAACCATGTGTGTTCATTGCACAGTAAAATAAACGTAAATATGTGGTGTTTTAAGTTGTGTATGTTTATTTTGAAACAAAATGTACAGTACGTGAGCAGAAACATTTCCTGTGAAAAGAGAAGTGTATTTTGTGTGACAAAGCATGTAACAGGCGTAAAAGCTGACACACTGTCCCAAAACATCAACAACAGATGCAGGAGGATACTTAGCACGTAATCTGTAGACGTGATCCACTGGCCAAGCGACGATTTTTGATGAGTTGAGAGTGAGAATGTGTTGGTCTCTTCCTCCCCCCCCCAAAAAATGAGATTATTAAAACTGGAAAAGAGGCTGAATAAAGCAGTTTCATGTTACAGGTCAGGGTTTCCCCTACGATCTTTGGTATGTATTGTGCTTACCTTTTTTCTTTGATAACTACAGATCCAGATGATCAGGGGCGTTTAGCCAGAGGCCAAATTATCCACAGAGGTCTTTTCCTTTCTAAAACAAATGGAACCGGGACTTAAACTGGGAAAAACACAGAATTAAAGGAGAGGTCTGGTATTTTGCACTTTGAGCCCCATTTCTGGGTTGTTTATGATGAAATAGAGTGGTTAAGACCAAAATAGTGACGATTGCTCATTTTCTGAGAATTTGTCTTTCCCCTGCCTGGCTTAACACTGCTGCCTATGGCCATGTGTGAACCTGTCCTAAACCACCCTAAACGTTCGTTTTCAAAGCCATGAAACTCACCGAGTGGTCAGTGGTGTTCGTTGATGTTCTGACATAAAAATCGTCGCAAACTGTGGTTTCCATCTGTGTTTTCGCTACTCATCTCGATTGTGGAACTATTTTTTCACCCCTGTGTAAACTTCCGCTTGATCATTCGTTTGACCCTGAGGCGTTTTACACTCCAGCCCACTTGATGGCGATAATGCTCCTTTACGTGAGTGTGACCAACCGGCAGGAAACCATTGCAATGTAATGGGACACAGAAAAGAAGCAGAAGAAGAAGGCTGGCGTTGTGTTCAAAGGCATTGCACTGCGAAGGTTGTTTACAAGTGAGTAATGAATTGTGCAGGTGTTTAAACTTATTACAAAACTTTGTCGTTCGTTCTCGTTCTTCCTCCAGGAGCGCACACAGCACTGTCGAGCCGGCACTTTCACTGAGCTAAAAGACTACAATGACTACAACCTTGTCGTAAACAACCCCCTTTCCGTTTCCGGTGGCGGATTACTACCAACGGATGATGAGGCTTCTATAGAAAACCAATGGATTTCACAAAATGTCAAATAAATCATCATGGAAACCACAGTTTGCTCCCAAAATACCAGACTTCTCCTTTAAGCAGTTTAATGGGAAAAAAATCTGAGTTTTTCTCACTTTGTCGTCTTGGAGGGCGTTTAACTATGGTGGCCAATGCGAAAACGCAACATGGCGATCTCCTTAGACGAGGACCTGCTCCCTATGTAGATGTAAACAGTTCATTCTAAGGAAACAAAAGCACAATGGTTTTTAACTTTTCGGTAATTATACACTAAAAAAAACATAGTTATTATATTGCATTCCATCTCTGCCAATGTATCCCCATAAATCCTACACACTGGACCTTTAAAATTGTTATATATTATATAAGCCCATTTATTAGTCACAATGTGAAACACTTATCTGAATGAGGCATTATTATAGGAAAGGCTGACTGGCAAAACATGACAGATAGTTTTCCTGGAAAGAGAGAAAAGAAAAAAGGGAGAAATGCTGGGCACAGAAGGGTTGGTGCAATGATGGGGCCATTGGCTGCTCACTGCATGTGTGTGTGTGTGTGTGTGTGTGTGTGTCTGTGTGAGTCACATCCTGGTCCTCCTGTGGTCATCATTCAATGCGCCACACCTGGAGCATAAGAGCCCCTCTGCTGCGGCCAAATGAACCTGCCAGAGGAGCGGAGGGACTCAGGAATGGAGGAAGAGAGATAAACAGGAGGGGGGAGAATCAAGGATTTAAGGGTGGGAGAATGGGGGATGTAAACTGCGCCAGGAGAGGGGGAGGAGGATGCGGCCACATGGATGTGTATTGCTTAGAGAAAATAAAAGCGTGAAATTAATAAAAGGGGAGCTGGATATGGGAAGACGAGAGTAGAGAGAGTCAGGGAAGGACAGCCAAATGAGAGGGAGGAGAAGGATGGAGAGGCAGTGAGATAGATGAGGGTGTTAATTTGGGGTGCAGGGACACATTGTCTCTGCAGCTTCAAGAGGATGGCGAGGGGCCCGCAGACAAATGAGGGGAAGTGAAATTGAAAAAAAAGGGAAGAAAATAGAGAAACAAAGCAAAAGCGGAGAATGGAGGCGAGGACGAGGCCAAACTGTAATTGAAATAAGACAAAAAGCAGACAATAGAAAGAACAGGTTGGGAAACATCATTGTGTTGCTATTCGGTATTTAACTCTGCTGTCCGGTCTGGCTCCAGTCCCAATGTGTGACATCAGAGCACGACTTTGGAGGGACTCTAACATCATTCTGGCATTAAATGGATAAAAGTTAGACCCTCCCTCCCTCCCAAACTCACTCACCCTAAAAAGCATCTTTCAAATTGTGTAGCTGGCAGAGACAAGCTGACGCAGTGTGTAATGAATCTCTAATATGGGAGCCATGAAATGTCTTTGCAGAAAGTTTTTCTGCAGATTGATTCTTTTACTTCGGTGGGAGATTGAAACGAATGACGTGTGAGAGACGAGGTTAAAGTAATGGTCATTTGAAAGAACAATGGGTCTAATGCAAGAACATTTTCTTGTCCAAAATATCTTACTACTTTTGTTTTATTTGGTCGAAGTGTGTTTCACTAAAGGAGCTGTATAAAATATTCAGAGCATAGTCTGATTCAGATTGTCTGCACACGGTTCTCATGAAGGTGGCTGTGCTGGCGGCTGGCAGCTAAAGGTGTTAATAGCCACAGGCGGATTATGACATAATGGGCATGTGGGCACAGATATGCAAAAGGACCCACCACCTCTCCTACATAAGAGTGAGACATATGGACTTTGCAGCTGTTATGCATCTCTTTGTGGTCTTTTTGTCTAGAGATTTGTCAGATTACAACACACGCAGAGGAAGCGTGACTTCATTCACTGCTCAGGACGCCATTACTCCACTGTATCGTTACGTAACAAATAGTAGCCCCTTTTACACTGCCAGATATTCGGCGAATGTTGGGCCGTTTTGCCGGCAAGCTGTGAGCGTTTAGACGCACGGAGCCAGATTGGCGAGTTGATCCGAGGTGCCCAATTTTCCACCTCGTAGGGTAGACATATTGGTGGAACGTTTTTAGTTTAAAAAGAACGAGGTGCCCTTCCGCAACAGGAGGGGCTGTTGAAGACTTGTGGGAGGAGCTGTTGATGACACCACACGTGCGAGCCACTGGCAGTGGATAAACAGGAAACAGCTGATAGCAGGAATTAGCGAGCAGCTAGCAGCAATGGGAAATGCAAACCTGACAGACGCTGTAAAGATGAGCAACTGGGGAGACAAGGAATTGCGCTCCCTCCTTGTCAGATGACGGGGACGGTGAAGGACGGGCCAACTTACGAGAGAATCGCCGAAGGACTGACCAGCCGCGGCTTCCCTCCCACGTCACTGTTTACGTCACACGCTGAGCTACACGTTTTGTTACTTGCTCACGCCCCCCATTGCCCCGAAAAAGACACATTCTGTATAAACAAAAGTAGGTAGGCGGCATTTTGCTGCACTCCCCGATTTTGTTTTTATACTGCCAATGCTGAAAGAAGACTGAGTGGGCTTTCCTGCAAATTTGCACAGTTCCTATTTAAAAAGGGCTAGTGGTTTGCTGCTATATTACTCCTCTGAATGTCTGATAAAGCTCTACTTTCAGACTGACAAATGTCACCTCTGCATGAGGAGATGTTCACTCTCCAGATTTGATTATTAGCATAACAATCAAGTCTCGCTGCCGGACATCACCAAATGAAAACATCAAATATTTAGCTGTGCCAGTGTATTGAAGCAGCACCTCACTGTGACAGAAATGAAGAGTGAGTGGTGTGACATGAAGTCATGATGAACTAGAGAATATTATACAGTAGGTGATGTTACACTGTCAGGTACTATAAAGGAAGAGAATCCTGGAACCTGCATAAAGATCCTGAGGCAGCTGTCAGAGTGACAGAATATTCCTAACTACCACTTAACTGTATTAAATGCAGTGCCGAAATATGCCAATGAAATCATAAAATAAAGTGTCTAACCTCTCAGTAACTTGGCTTGAAGTCCTGGTGACAATTGAACAGCTGGAAGTGAGTAGAATTTTAATTTTGCTTGCAAGTTTATGTTAGGTTTTTATTTGATTTTGGTTCTGTATGCGACATTCACTCTTTGCTGTCTGCTGTGTGCTGCACTCGTATGATGGTTACCACTGATATTATTAAAAGTAAGAAACTATTACTTGCAGGAGAGATCAATCACCATACTTTTAGTTTTAGTTACTGTAACTCAGTAACATTCTGAGCAGTTAGTAATTTCCGTTACTGCAGAAATGCATTGGTTTCATCTTGGTCTTAAAATTGACATTTTCTACATTTGAATGGTTTCCGTTCGATATGAGGCATTTGGTAGCTACTTGAGATGCAAAGAGACACCTGCCCATTGAGGCACAGCATCTGATCTTGACTCGTCTCACCTGAATAGAGAATGGCGTGATGATGAAATGAGAGAAATGAGAAAGCCATCAGAGACCTTGATGAAACTGACAGATGGCAGCGCCCAGCTGAGAGGGAGAGAGAGACAGATGTTTCTCCCAGAAGGCCAGAAAGAAAGGAAGAGAGAACACATTCCTGTGGCCTGACACCAGCTGTTACCTTGACAAGAAAAGGAGAAGGAGACATGGGATGATGTCGAGGCACGGCAGAGAGAATGAGGAGGAAAAAAGAAAAAGCCTTAGAAAGGAGACAAGTGAATTTGAAAAATTTTTGTTATGCAAACATCATGTCTTGGTGGTTTTGTTAGGCGAAAAAGAAGTTTTCCTTAGCTTAAAGTGGGATTTTTTCTTTCTCTCAGATAGGCTACATGTTAGATGGGATTTAACAAGACTTGCATAGTGTAGCACAACTGTCAGTACTAGTTTCAGACCGACGCAGTAGTCATCTTCACGCCCAGCTCTCACATTATGTAAGTACCAGATGTACTTGTACTGTGCCCATCTGTGCGCCCATGGGCCTGTAGGTCTTATAATGAGGTGGTGTCCAGTGCATTGTTAGCATAGTGCTATTCCGAGGCAGTAGAATGTGATTGCACCACTGACTAACAAAGACCTGGTCTATGGTCAGTGGAGCAGTATTTTCCTGCTCTTTAAAGAGTGCAGTATTCAAATAGTAAGATGCGCGTACACTCTGCTTGCAAAATATTATTTACATTCTGTAAAATGTGAACATAGCAGAGATCAGAGCAGAGCTGCTGTCTGACTCCCTATTAAGACTCTGTGCACCTTTACGCACAATGAGCATCGTATCTTAAATACTTTAGAAGCTAAGAGTTTAGTTCTGTTTCCTCTGTCAAGTTTATAACTACAGTTTTTAGTTTTGCTATTTTAATGTCACGCAGTATTTACTGCAGTGACATTACTGCTGTTATTGCGTTACTCTCAGCAGGAGACCACTCACTTCTCCAATTTGCTAAATCTGCCATGTAAGGTGAAGTGCGCCAGGTGTGCCCAAAATACCCCTATGATAAATTAAGGGACTAAATACAACTGCTTTGCCCCTTACGCCTTACCCTCTTGCACTCCACCCCCATTCTGTAGCAAAAACGCCTAAAATGACATACCCAAATTAAAATGACTGTAGCTTCTGAACCGCTCTGACTACATGCATGCATGAGGTCTTGCCAGAAAGAAAACTCTCTGAAGTTTCTTGTGAAAGTGTCAGAAACACTACAGGTGATACAGAGACAGAGTAATGGGCCTCTGAAGTCAGTAAAAAGATTTGAATTTGAAGATTTTGCCTAAAATAAAATAAAAAATGTATTTCAGGATGTATAACTGTCTGTGGCTTCATCTGAGCAGGTAAATGACACTGTGAGGCTGTAGACACACTATCAATGAACATTTGTTTCAAATTTGAAGAAGATTCCTCAAAGTATGACCATTCTACAGTATTTCTTCCATGAAAAGATCCAGGCAGAGCTCCAAAAGACAAGTTGGTCACTCGGCTTCAAAACAGTACTATCAGTGATCAAACAACACTCAGCCAGCTTCTATCATTGTACCGTATTGAATTCAGGTGTGATTATGATAGCTGATGTTGTTTATGACACAGAAACGCCATAAAATATCACCAAATAAAGCCATATGAAACGTGAAAGTTTGATCCCACTATCTCAGCCAAAAGTAGTGGTAGGAGTGAGACTCTTACCTTTTTATAAAACAGCTACAGTAAGTCCCAGCTAACGGCTCCACATAAGATTGCGAGTAATGCTGGAACTTTTCTCGTCGAAAAACGGCATGACATGACTTGTCACCACTCATCGCGATTTTGCACTTTGTGTTTTTAGGCTGCTCTGGTGCGAAATACATAATAAATAAAAGAAAAACAATGTTATTTTTGAAATGTCGAGAGGTTCCTGGATCCGGCAATACCAAACATCACATGGTTTGATGACGTAGTGTGCCTGGGAGATACCATTTAACAGAGGGGGGGGAGCGAGGACGTCGACGTCCTGGCAGAGTTAGAGAGGCCTTACTTTGCACCCAGATTATGCATCATTTAACTCGCATAGCTGGAGTTTGACACGGCCTAAATGCACTTGTAAAGCCCAAAGAATCTAGTGCCTTGCCAACAACTCTGTAAGGCTGTTGTTAGGCACAGCAGTGCTTTGACCTAAATGCTAACATTAGCATGCTAACATGCTCGCAATGACAATTTTAACATGCTGATGTTAAACAGGAATAATGTTTATTTATCTGCATCTTAGTTTAGCATCTTGGCATGCTAACATTGGCTAACTGGCACTTAATGTAAAGAACAGTTGACACTGCTGGAACTGTTAGCAAGTGTTTAGTCATAAACCAAAGTATTTTCATTGGATGATGGTGTGAGATGAAAAGTTAAAGGACAACCAACAAGATTACAATTTATCCGAAGTGGTACATGAATTTCTGTAGCAGTTTTTGAGCTATTTCAGTCTTGACCAGAGTGGTGGACCGACCGAGCAACCGACTGACTAACGCTGCCATCCCTGGAGTCATGCTACTCGTGCATGTAAGAAGAATAAGTGCAAAAACAGAATGTAAAGGGACCGTAAACAGTTTGGCCTCTTATCTGTCCCTTCACAGCAGCTGAATCACACATTCAGCAGTGAATGAGGGGACATCAGTCCTGTAATGTTCTCTCCTTTACCCCACCTCCCCACTCTCTGCTTCCTCTCTTTCACATCCCCCTCTCTGACATCACACGCCTCACCCAATTACTCCCCCTGTCAGTCTCCTTGTCTCCCTCTCCCACCTCCCCGCTCTCCTCCTCACCTGCCTCAATCTGTCACCTCCGATTCCTCGTCAGCTGCGGTTATTGGCAGGCCCAGTTCAACAACTACTACAACTGAAATCCTCTGTGTGCGGGTGTGTGTGTGTGTCTGTCCCTGCGGGTGTCTGTGATATGATTTGAGAGAGGGGGAAAAATGTGCGTGACCTGATGTGTGTGTGTGTGTCCTAGCTGTTCGCATCTTTGTTGCCAAGCACATAGGAAAGAGACTTGAATGAATGATAAACTAAAGGCCAGCTACTGGATGAGGAAACTGGAGGACATCACAAACACACCTCCTGCTCCTTCCTGTCATTCACCCCCTTTGTTTCCTGATCTCTCCCTTTCACTTATCTTCTATCAGATCCACGTTCTCTTCATCTCTTCATGTTCTGTGAGATGAGAGAAGAGTTAAGACTCTTTGGAGTGCTGTGCAGTATGTAGGAAGTACTGTATGCCCTGCAGCTGTGTGTGTGTGTGCTTCCCCTACACACACAAACACACACTGACATGCTGACATGCGTTAGTGGTATAGGTGCTTTAAGTTTTGATGCAGGCCGCTGAGCGCTGACTCCCGTGGGTGCAGCAGCTACCCTTCAGGTGGCAACAACAAAGGTCAGAGTATTGATCATTATTCATTCTCACGAGCTCTGTGAGATTGTGAGCAAAGACTTTTTTTCCTCACACACACACACACTTCCTCTACAGAGCTTGTCGGTCAGGGGAAGGACTGGAGTGTGATGTTACGGAGCGCTGCTGACTGAATAACGCTCACTCCTACATTATCGTTGGACTTGAGGCGATACAGTAATGGATTCCAGTACTGATTACTGCTCAGCCTACACATGTATGCTGCACTAACAAATCCCACTCACATATGTGAAGGCATATGGTCATGTATACATGCCTACACAAACATGTAAACACTTATGTGGACCCTCACTCTGCTCAGAACATATGCACATGCACATTATGTAACGTATCCCCAGGGCAGGTTCATGCACATTAACACTGTGAGGTCAGAACAGGCACAGAGTCACGAGGTGTGTTTACACAGACCATAATATTCCACTAATAATCAGAAAACGCTTCATGTAGCCTCCTTAATCAGAAGAGACCGGCTCGATTGTAAGACATTTTTTATCAGGTTAAGAGGGGTGGTTTAACCTCTGATGATCTGTTCAATGGAAAAATATTAGCACCCTATAACCCAGTAAACGCTAAATCCGTTCTCTGTGGTTGATGTACTAAAATGTTTCTTTCCGCACATGTTTGCCCCATGTGGTAACATTTGGTGACGTAGCTGGTGCATTTGCCACACACAACATGCTGTTCCTTAGTGCCACCCTGTGCTGATTTTGTAAGAGTATTGCTCAAAAATTGTAAATGCTAGTGCTCAGGGATGTGTTCAGAGCCTGGCTATTGGGCTATAGCCACAGCTCTTTTTTTTCCTCTGCCAGAATATATAAATACTAGTCCATACCCATTGAGTACAGCATACCATACCATGACTTAGTCATACCAAAAATTAGAAAAAAACCCCAACACTGGTCCACAGGGGGAGCCACAGCGATCGGTCGCATTTTAGCCATTTGTAAGCATTTTTCTGTTGTTATAGCGCCACCCAGTTGACAATTAGAGTTAAATTTCTCCAGTCACCTTGAGGCGTCCTGTTCTACATATCTACCAAGTTTAGTAAAAATCCATATGGCGGTTAGGCCTAGATAAGAAATGAGCTCTCTAGCGCCCCCATTTTGTTTGATGGGGTCAATAATGGAGGGGTCCCCTCAGATTATGTGTGGTCATATGCCTACAAAGTTGCGTGGTGATGGGTGAAACCCTTGAGATGTTATACACCTTTATGTGATGAGCCACGCCCTCCACAATATTCATTGCCTTATAGAAGCTCAGTTTTAGGAAGTTTTCCAACTTTTGCCAAGAGGGAACTTTAGATATTGGTCCCTAGATTATGTTCACCCAGTTTCATGCAGATCGCTCAAACTTCCTAGGAAGAGATCCATTTGAAGTGTTTTTCAAAAAATTCAAAATGGCAGAAAATCTATATAAGCGGAAGTTATGGGTTCTTGAGGCAAATGTGTTCCTCATGAGGAGAGGCATCTCTGTGCAAAGTTTCATGTCTCTACGACATTCGGGGCATGAGATATGCCCATTCAAAGTTTGCAATTTCAATCGGTTGCTATAGCGCCCCCCTTTGGCCAATTGATGTAATATTGGTTCATTCGCATCCTCCCATGACCCTCTACCACTGTGCCAAATTTCACATGGATTGACCAAGTCAGTGAGGAGAAAAACGTGGAACACTACTACCAGCTCTCCTCCTTGGAAAGTAAGGCCAAAATATACCGCCACCAAACAGCCCATGTCAAAACAGCCACCCCTGTTATTTTCTGTGTACAACCAACACACCGAAGGCGGTCGAATTTATAAGAGGGGACAAATAATAGAATTTATTGTAGACAATGTTTCATAAAATTTTGTAAAGTTCCCTGTAACTCAACAACTCACAAAGCGTCACAATCTTTTAAGGTAGTTTGGTACTTTCTCTCCATGTGATTAAGGAGTGTATTGCAGTTACCGTAGCTTGCAGAACAGTAATGGTGGCTCCCGAAAGTGCTAACTGTAAGGGCCTGTTTATACGGTTCTGTATATTTTTGAAAACGGGTATTTAAATTTGTGTTTGCACCTATCATTTACACATAATGGGCGTTTTTCTCGACTAAAACAGAGATTTTCAAAAACAGCTTCCAAAATGAAAGTTTTTAAAATTATCTGTGTCTGTGGAGACGTGTAAACAGGCTAGATGGAGATTTCGGAAAACGATGACGTTGCAACCCAGTTCGTGCATGCCCATTAGGCGCCCGGGAACCACAATCACAACAACAATGGTGGATATATGCCGGGTTATTTATGCTTTGTTAGCACTTTTGGGGCTACTTACGAGCTTACAAATGAACTTAGCGCTGCTGCATTAAGATGTCTGCTGTGCCCAATATTAGTAAGTGCATACCAGCTAACTATGCTACATAAGGTTAAAATGCAGTTTATCATTGTTTTTATCACTAGCGCCAAGAGGAAAACAAATCACTGTGCATGTGCAAAACGTTCTTCTATGGTGTTTGACATTGTGTTTTTTGTGTTTTTGTGTTTTTGTGTAAACAGGTGTATCGTTTTCACAACTGATCGTGTAAACCCCCAATTTTTTTTATACAGAATAAATAAAAATCTGTTTTTCTTTGTATCAGTATGTAAATAAGGCCTAAGATTAGTAGAGTAAACACAGCAATAAGTGAAGTTATTGCAGAAATAAAGAACAAAAGTATGGACCCGCAGAGTTTCTTGGAGGAAACGATGTTTTCGCCTTTCTTCTGACTCGATTTGGCAAAAGCTTGATTCATCAACTGGCTTTGTTGGTGATAAATAAGATGTTCTCAGGTGTTTTGTTACAGTGACTGGCTGAAAGGGTTCGTCTGTCAAGGTGAGATATCCCACCCACTGAAAGTGTTTGGGGTGGCAGCTGCGCCACACTGATACAGAGACAAAACAGAAAATTGAGTTCACGTCATCAGGATGGTCTTACCAGGCTATGAATCAATTGCAGAGTAATACTGATTTATCCCAAGGTTCCCTGTCAAGTCACGTTGCATAACATTATGGTGTGACTCCAAAACGAACTTCACCAACGGTAAACAAATGTTTAAATGTTTAATGAAAGCAGTTTTCAAGTGTTCTATTTCTACTCAATACTGATGCTAATTGACCTATGGCTAAGCCACGCCCCCCTCCACTCACTCAGACAAACTATCAACATTCAGTGACCGGCGCTATGGCAGGTGTCACAGTACACGGCATTTCACAGGAGGCAACTGATGATTTTTGGGGACATAACGATCAGATGTCATTCAGAAGTAACCAAAAGGGCCTAAACTACACATTGGAGGGATATATTCATCATTTTATTGTTGAGAAGGTCGATGAAAAGCTTAAATTACAAGCCAAAATTTACAGGTCACAGTGTACGCTTGTGAACTGCATCTGGTTGCCGTCGCCATCAAAGACAACAAGTTAAAGTGCCACTGAAGTTAAGGTTTTTGGCTCAGAATATGAGAAAAGGATAACGGGCTTTTTACCATCTTTACCAAGAGTGTCTCTCCGTTAGTTTGGTGCTACAGTATTTACACTGAATCATTCAGCATAACGTTTGCCAACCTTTGTTATCTCTGCCATTACAGATAAGTTAATGAAGCTAAGCTCCAGAAGTTAACGTTAGCTTAACTAGAACCCTTTGGACAACAGCTAACAATGATGTACCATCACCAAAGTACAAAACTAGAACAAAATAGGCTAATGAACTCCCAGCAAACAAGGTGACATGATGAACAACGCAGCTAGGAGCTAACGTTAGGCTAACTTTAGCTAACGTTAGCTAGAGATGTTAAAGATAACTTTATATTTCTTTCCAGCAAAGTGACAATATGTTGCCTCAAACACAATGTTGACTTACCTTAGAACAGATGTAGACATCATTGTTAATCTTATTCACGTTGAGTTGATGTTGTGGTCTAACGTTACCACACAACTTTATCCAAAGGAGACACTTTTCTCGGTTGAGATGTGGTTTAAAGTGTAAAAATACACCTGGTCGCCCAGCCTCTCAGGATACCTTGTGTCAGAGTTGCATGTACCCCATGCACACCGTTTGACCATTTTTAAACTTCAAATCTCAGAAAAAGCTCATAAAACCGAACAAAACTGACTTTCTGTAATGCATTTCAATGGACGTCCAGGCAGAGAATGTCCGAGAGTATGGGAATGGCTATACGCACTGTGATTGGCTCATTGCATTTGAGGGCGGGGCTTAGCCATAGGTCAATTACGAACAACGACTGACATTTTTAATGTCACAATTAATCTGGAATGTAAACAGCCACAGTGCATTAAAAACAGAGCTTGTCTGACAATAAATTTTCCTAGGGTAGGATTCACCCAGACTTCCCCTACAGAGCTGCGAGCTTAGCCCCAGTGTCCTCAAACTCTACTGACATCCTTGCTAGTGCTGTGTTCTTATGTGAGTGCTCTGATTAATACATTTATTCATTGCTTTTGAAAAGTAGCCTTATGTAACGTTGTGGGAGTCACTGGCCATAACAATCATCTATCACTACCATTAGCAGCCTGCATATGAGAGATTTGGGTAACATTCAGCATCTACCAATAGTCTGCATGTGAGGTCTTTAGGGGACATCTGTACTTTGTAGCTACAGAAAATAGCCTGGGTTAAACTTATGGTATTTTAATCTGGAGAGACTCATTTTATAGTAAAAGGAATATTAATTGACATGTGAACTGAAGAATGAAAAATGCGGAAAGTCTTTGGCGATTAGACCCTATGGAGATGGTACGATATAAGGAGGGTGATGAATCCATAGTCGAATAGGGAAACCCCGGGGGTCTAGACGCCGGCGGTGGTAGAGGTGAAGATGAGATGAGAGGAAGATGGAGAAGTGCTGATGATCTGGATGAGTAGAGGAGTGAGCCTTTGTTGAGCTTGTCCTGGACTCTGGATACGATGGCCGGAGGTGTAAACACACATCTTATCAGATCACTTTATTTAGCATCCAAGCTGGAACCTCTCATCAGGATGATTTTAATCAGATGGAAGCAGTTTGTGCTTGTAGTACTTGCATGTACAGGCTTTATGTGTGCTGCTGTAATGTAACAATTAACAGATCAGAGAGGTTAATGAGCAGGCGTATTTACTGACTCATGAAGTACCAGTGCGTGTGTGTGTGTGTGTGTGTGTGTGGTGATGAATGAACAGGCCAAAGGGTAAGCCGGCGGCAGATAAAGTCACATTTGGAGGAGGCTGTTTGATCCAAGGCAAGCTCTGCATGAAAGCACGAGAAAATAAACTGAACATGAAATTGAATCCTGAGGTTGTTGATGCTTTTTTTTCCCCTACCACAGAGGAGCTCAGACTGTTTTTAAAAGAACTCCTCTCTTTTCTTCTTCTCCTCTCTTCCATTAAATTGAATTAGATAAGTAGTTATATTTAAATCAAAACATACCTCAGTGTATTAATATTTTAAGTGCCCACTGGCCGACGTGCTCCATAGGGGTTTTAAAACTTTCCATTAGCTGTATAACATCAGTAACATCAATACTAACCACTTTCTACGGCTACATGCACTCCGGAGCCTCTGTTATAATTCAGCCCTGAGTTAATGTTTAACATTTGCCAACTATAATTCGACAATCCAAGATGATACAGGTGAGTTCTGTCTGCGGCTTTTGTTACTCGGGACCTTCATTCTGCAGAGCCAACAGTGATAGCGAGCCATTCTTCGAAAGATTTATTACGCCTGTTTCCCCAGAAGTCATGAATGATGCAGTTTGTTCAAAGGCTCGGCGACACCTCACCCAAACTGCTCAATTATAACCACACTCTGCTGCTATCTCCTCCATAAAATGCACCGCAGCTAGTTGTGGGGGAATTCATTTTAATCCAGGAATTAAAATGAAACCAATTTCTCTTTTTGCACGGCGTAAACTGAAACACAGCATGGCGTTTTCTTGTTACAATATGATAAGAAGACTTTGCATTCCGGGTGCTGCACTGGGGGAATAAAAAAAAAAAATCCATCATTTGCATGACTTCATTAAACCATCTTTACTGTCACTGCTGCTGCATTCAGTGACGGCACCAATGGCTCCGAGTGCAGGTTGAGCGAGTGCTCTCTCATATAGTCACATCATACTGCTGCTGTAGGTGTGCACTTAATAAGTCTAACAAGTCAAGCCGCTATGGGACATTAGCAGGCAGTAGATCAATGCACATGAGATGGCAGTGCATTAACCTGACTTAATTATAGTGTCTTTCTCTCTGGTGTCAAACCCCATCTTTCCCTCCCTGTAACACACTGATACACACATACACTCAGTTGCCAGTTTATTAGGTACACCCCAGCCAACATTGCTTTGTGGGTTGAAAATGGGCTGAAGAATGGACCCTATGTGGGATTGTCCACGGAGTCAATAGCCCCATGCCAATTTCCCACATGGTTGATTTTACCCAAGTGGGCTCCAGATAAGATCCCCATGTCGGGTCCATACCATTCTCGGAATCCATCGGCTGTATTCGGCGTCTGACTTCCGGCAGACGGCAATACAGCTGATGGGGACAGACCCCCGATTTTTTGGCATTCCGGTTTGATTTGGGCGGAGGAGGCGAGTTTCCGTTTCCGACTTCCGTTTATATATAGGTAAATATGCTGAACCATTGCGATGGATTCAGAGTTTGCAGTGACACCACACACACACACACACACACACACACACACCCTTAATTAATGTACACTAATGACTTTAATTTGTGGCTTTCAAACTGGCAAAGTGTTGTCCAGAAGAATCCTTCACCCGCATGAGTCCTTGACTGAAATTAGACTTCAACTGCAATGCGGCTGGCTTTCACACTGCACTGTTAGCCAGTTAGCATAATGTGTGTTAATGGACCATCCACTTAGGAATGACTCTTAAACCTATACTGGCCATAAAGAGCAAATAAAGTCAGACATCTGCAGGATGAGAGAGCAGAGCAGGTGCTGTTTTCCCCACAAACGCCGGTCTTGTTATCGCTCTAATGTTTTTATAATGTGCAGCATTTAGTAGTGTGGTGACACCAAGTCGCCCTTGGATTAACAAAAGGAACACATGAACGTCAGGCGGTCTGTGACAGACAGTCGATGGTGGTTATTATCATAATGTGCAGATGTGGCCATGTGCCGCTGGTGTAATTCAAGCTTGAGAGGATTTAAGGGTGGAATAATCTTCAGAGATTTTCTCTTTTTTATTGCCTGACACTAGTGATTTGTTGGAATTTGATATACTTCCCAGCTAACACCCCACACATACCAACACATTTCCCTGTGCGTACACCCAACCTCAAGGTCAAATGCTTCTTTGTTCATTTTTAGAATATGCATGTGTGTAGCATGTGTGTAGGTCCACTGTATGTGTGCATATTTGCATACTGACATGTATATGTTGAGTAGGTGTTTGTAACTGAGAGTAGGAGGGGGTTACATGTAGCATGTATGCAGGAGTGTGTGAGTGTGTGTGGGCATTCTTCCCCTCATCTACTTATTTTTCTTTAAATGCTGTAAAGCTCCTGTTGCTCATAGATATGAAGAAATGACACACAAAATCTTTGATTATCTTCACTGACTGCCATTCACACTGGTGCACACAAGAATTTAGATCAGTGTATCCACCTGTAACAAACTGTATGATGGGATGTATGAACCAGAACTCTAAAAATAAAAGCGCCAATCTGTGACTTCCTCTCAGCTCTGCTTCTACTCACCTGTCACACAGAAATTCTGCAAAAGAAAATACAGATTTCCAATATTTTCCATCTTCTGTAATGCAAATATTTGGAGTTGGTTCATCGAGATAAACAGTAGGTGGCGCTAATTCTCCAGTCAGATGCCACTGCAGGAGATTAGAGGGTACAGTGAGGTGAGGACATTATTTGAAGCGCCCCAATCAAACCTCAAATGACAGAAAAGAATGGATGAATAATAATGGAAAGCACACTGGACAATGGAACTAGAGAGTTCTGAACAACAAGTATCACAGCAATGTGCTCTTGGATAAGTTCTTAACAGCCGTGTGAGCACACATAAGCGTGTTACAAGCGATTCATAGATGACGAACAGAGCTTGAAGTGGCCTACGCAATGACAGTATATCACGACTGTACTCAGGGCTCAACAACAAAGATTGCCTGATTGCCCAGGACAAGAAAAAAAGCCACATTGGACTTGTACACCTAGCAACTCGGTAATTAAAAAAGAATTGAACACATTGTTTTCTCCAGAGTAACTGATGGAAGTAGCTCGCTTCATTCTCATCTATGTTGAGAGTTGCACTCACTCGGGCACTCATGAGCATCATGAGAAAAGTCAAGGATGCCTCCTTGGTAGGACAGGTATTTCCAAGTCAGGTCCAACAGAGGTTAGACAAGACTCCTTGCTAGCATTCGGTGAACATACATCAGAACGGGTTAGCAAGTGCCCGGGTGTGCGTCATTGAAGAGGCCCTTCTTCAGCTAGACAAATCATTCACAGAGAATTGAGGGTACCTTGTGTTGCTGAGGATAAACATGTGCATCCTTGAAAATTCTCTGAAGGAAGGATTCAGTCCTCGGTAGAATTCAAAGGGTCCTTGACATTGCAACAGTCCTTTGGCAGGATTCAATGATGAAGCCTCCTTGAAATTTGGTCGTTTCAGGATCTTTCCTTGAGTTTGAAAAGCGCCAAAGGTTTGCAAGCTAAAGCGCAAGCAGGAATTTAGTTTGGTGGAATTAAAGGATGTGGGCAAACTCCAACTGTATTGTACCCCGGAAATCCAGAGTTCTCGCTAGAGCACAATTTGAATTTGCTCAGCGAGTCACTCTGGCAATCAGTAATGATGCTCATTACCCATGCCATTGGAGCCGAGCTGCACCAATCACATTGGTGTATCTGATATAGGCGGGCCAGAGGCGAGCTAAACAGATGACGACAGCGCTGCGACAACGAGTCCGGAATCAGTCAGTAAACACTGCAAGATGGCTACGGATGAACACCAGTTGTTTGAAACGGCTTTGGCCGCTACAATGAACGAGTTAGACTTGGCTTTTTCTCTAAAAGAGGAACAGAAGACGGCGCTCGAATCTTTCCTTTGCAAGAAGGACATTTTTGCTGTTTTGTCGACCGGATATGGCAAGAGTCTAATCTACCTGTTAGCTCCGCTGGTAGCTAAGCTCTGGATACGTCACCCCGTGTATTGTTCTGATTGGTCGTAGTGTTATCCAATTGCGTGCAGTGATATTTTCAAATGCATGCTTGGTGCCGCCCCTTGAGTTGGGCCATTTGCATTACTCATAGCCAGATCCTAAATCTTTCTAGATTTGGGTGGATTTCCAGGCTAACTGTATTGTGCAATTTGTGGCAAATTTGAGAGCAAGGGACTGTTTTTCAGAAGCAAGTCAAGTTTCCAAAAAAGGTCACAACTTGTCAACTGAATTTTGTCTTTGCTGTTATTTAACAACAGCTAATGAATGAAGACATTTGTATACAAGCAAGTAAAAACTGACTCTGGGCAAGTAGAAAAAAAGGGCAATCCTGAACCTTGGCACATAATTTATGCACGGAATGTTTCCATAGCATTTAGTGGCATTTACCTTTTATTGATAACCTAACTTTTCCACAATTTTCCCAATTCTAATTTTTTTTTTTTTCATGTTTTTGGTGTTTCCACTCAGGGGCACTTGCGCACAAATACAGGTAGATGGAAATGCACCTTCGCAGGATTGTGTTTGCATGAAGGTTAATCCTAATATTTAGCGTTTAGCCCGTTACCCTCACAAAAACCTCACAAACCCTCAGCTGCAAGATGGGCTGAAACCTTTAAGTACCCATCTTGTTGTCTCACAAATACTTCTTTCATAAATATCCCTCTTCCTGATGATTTAATAAGAAAAAAAAACTTCTCTTAAACTTGGTGAAAAAGTTTTGTCCGTCTTTCTTCTCTCTGTCTGTGTCTTTGAATACTCATCGACTCTCATAACATGGTGTTGGAACTCATATTGCTTCTGAAGTCAGTCTCAACTATTCCCAGACACCTGTTGCCGGGGTTCACACTATTCTGCCAGCCAAGGCCGGCACCAGATACTGTGTGAATAACCCCCTCACAGACACACACTTGAAAGGACATGATTTAGATAGCATATTAAATTGGAGAGGACTATTTGGATGATTTCCATCACCATGATCTGACTGCTCCTCCTATTCACCTCAGAGTCTTACATGTATAAATGTCACCACATCCCCAGGTCTCAACAGCACAATAAGAAAGATGGCAACATCTATAAAAATATGACAAGTTGTAGAAGAATCCTCTTTAATGAGAAGCTCTGCATCTTGTAGTGACACTAATATTCTTTACTGTCTGTGTTTTCAAACTAAGCACACAAGTCTCAAGCCTCAAGCTGATAATACCGACCATACACTAAAATACTTTGAAATAACCTTTATACGACTGAACTCTGATGCCCTCTCACATCTAACAGGGTCACTATTTGCAAGACTACTACTACTTTCTTTTGAGATTATTTCCCATCCTTCTCCTGGTGGAAAATATTACACCAAACTCCCTTAAAGAAATACTACATATTATCAGTTCCCTCCATGTCCGCAAAGACACATAACTCTAGTAACACAAGATAAAGGTATCATGTGTTTGCAGTATTCTTCAAGCCAGGATTAATATAATCCATAAAGATAAACTGTATTTGCATACCAACTTTACATTTTGATTTTGTTGCTTCAACTCGCCACCAGCCTCTGTTGGTTGGCTGTGCTATTTTAGTGGGAAGGGAACGTTGGAACAAGAGGCGAACCATCAAAAATGAAGATTTCTCACTAAAAGAAGGTGCTGGTTGGTGAATCAGATACACACAGATTTAAATACCTACCTTTGTTCACTCCACATCTCCACCAGTTCCTCCTACTTGTCCACAATACAAGAAAACTGATACTTGTTCACGTTCTTGAGACTGTAGAGCCCTCTCCATTATTACTGTCTACCCATATTGTTGCTTCCTGTTTGGTGCTGGAGAGAGCGCAACTATCTGTTGCCAGTATTCACATCATTAAACTTTAGCATCTGCTTGTGCCAAGACTAAAAACTTCCAATAATATTAAACATGTTTGACTTTGCCGAAATGTCAACAACTGACTTAAGGGTCCAGTGTGTAGCATACAACACATTCTCACTCCGACCTTGTCGCATGTTTACGTTTGGTAATGGAATTTCCATGTCCACATACGAAGTGCAAGGTACCGCCGTGTCAAGTTCTGCCTGCTACATGCATTGTCTTCTTTCAAAATACGCTTCTGTTTTCACAAGAAGATTTCCATACAGTCTCTTTCCAAATAAACATACTATGTTGGCACAACAATGCGAATTGACATTTTTTTTCCTTCAACAACAAACACGTTACATGATGGCTTCTCATTCAGAATGAAATAAATCTGAATGAAATCATTCGGAATTAAAGTCTTTCCAGGTAGTTTACATGAGAAATATTCATTCCGAATGAGGATTTACACGGGAGATCAGTTCAATCGCCTTTATTCAGGTTTCTGATTGGATAGGGGGCGGGGCGGATGTTACATGTTTACATTTACCGGAAGAAAACACTGTAGTCCTCGCTCCGGATAACAAGATGCTTGACGATGCCGTTCTTAGTGCCTTTTTCGGGCTTGTTTTGCTAATGCTTCGTCTGTTGAGGAGGAGAAGGGAGGTAGAAGGTCGAAGAAGGGAGATAGAAGACCGTGCTGTGGCGTATGGAGACCAGTGAGTGCAACAAGTCCGACTGCTCTATCTCAGCCCGTTGCTATGCACGCTGTATACGTCATTGTGCCAGAAGGGCAAGTAAACGAGTATGCACAGAAAGAACGGAATCAATTTAAAGAGGAATGAGTGTATACAAGTGCGAGAAATTCTTTCATTCGGAATTAGAAACAGAATTTTCCAGCCCCTTACCCCGGATTGAATTTCCCATTGCATTGGCCATTTTCATTCCGAATTAGGTGTTTACAAGATCACTTTTAATAGGAATGAACTTTCATTCTGAATGAAAAGGGAATTAAACTGTCCGTGTAGACATACTCATGGTTGGGTTTAGGAAAAAACAACAGGGTTTGGCTTTAGAATCTTACAGGACGTAAACATCGCTCTCTCGGGTGAAAGTTGATGTTTGTTGGCCCCATCCACCCCCTTCCGCCCGCTCCGAATCAGACTTTCGCTACCTTAACTTTGTCCTGCCGCATTTCCCCCTGATGCCACTGGGCACTGTTAAACTATAACGGTAACAGGCCACGTCTAATGCAGATGTTAAAGGATGCCTTTTTTCATTGGTTTCTGATGCCGCAAGTCAATGCCCAAGCGCCTGATTTCGACAACTTCGGAGTGAGACCGCACTCCTACATAGGTAGCGGATCCTTGTCTACAGAGATCGCCATGTTGCACTTTGAGGTCTTTGCAGTGGCCCAGAATGGACAAACCAAACATTGACTCTAGATTTTTGTGTTTTTGCATCAGCCACCGGAATTAGCAGCCCCTCCGCAATGAGAGCGTTGAGAATTTTTTTTTTTTTGTGAAACTGCTTTATTCAGTGTTTTTACCCGTTTTAATCACCTTGTCCATTTCTTTTGGAAAGGAGGAGACCTCTGTGAATCATTCATCTCATGATTAAAATCTCTTGAACAATGAACACTTTAGAAATCTGAACAGGAGAAGTTTCAGTTGTTTGCAGTCTGCAATTCTATCCACTAGATGCCACTAAATCCCCCTGAATCCTACACTGTGGACCTTTAAGACACCTCTTGTGACCAACTCCACCAAATGTTTTAGATCACGGGAGCATGCCACAACTCTATCAAAACTCTCATGATTTTATTCTGGCATTAGAAATGTGTCTGCGATAGTGAAGTTGCTTGAAAAGTCATTTGGTATCAGGCCAGCAATGAAGCAACCTCATTGTCATCATCCCAGTGACAGTGGAAATGAAGTGATGATAGTTATAAAGATGAAATTATGAAAGGTGCTCTTTAAAACGACAACTTTGACACTTCCAGCACAATGGACAGACTCATGGAAAGATGCCTGAGAATCTTAGGTCACCACACTCATATATCGTCCTCCTTTAAATCTCATTCAACAAATCCTCTTTTCCTCTATGCAGCCCTTGGCCTCCATTTTCTGTCATCCTATCTTCTCTCTGCTGAGGTGTCGTTCCTCTGTGTGTGTACGGACAGGTCAATCAGTCTTTCTGTCCTCTAAGTCTCTTGGTATCTCTGTGCTTCCGCTATCTGCAGGCCCTGCAGCTGGTCTTTTGCATCTTAAGGACCTGATTATATAGTGTTAGGGGTGCTGAATGCCTTAGCGTTTATGCAGAAAGAACAATGATTAAGCAGGTGGATCCTGCTGCACGAGTGTCGGGCAAACATACAGACATTGGACACACTTACACAGAAACAGACAGCAGACGAGATTGGATTGGATTTCCTATTAAGAGGCGAATCATTGCTCTCCTCTCCTGTCTCATTCTCATTTTTGCTGTCAAGTATCATGTCCCCCTCACCTCCTATCTATCTATCTATCTATCTATCTATCTATCTATCTATCTATCTGTCTGTCTGTCTGTCTGTCTGTCTGTCTGTCTGTAGTCCCACCCCTCTGCTCAGCATGTGTCATATTTTCCATTCTTCTCCCATTCTATGCCTCTTTATTCTTTCATTCATCCCCGCCTTTCATGTTTCCCTTGCCATTCTTAGTCCACTCTTTCACTCTGCACCTTTTCAGTGCGAGAGAGAGACAGATGGAAAAATAACTGCTGAGACAGAGTAATGTAATAGTGCTTGTAGAGGACGGGGATGATGCCATAGAACAGCTCCTTGTCTCTCTCCCTCTCTCTCAGACACCTGTGAGTGTGTGTCATGATACATTTGGAAAGAGAGTGCCTTTGCGTATTGACATTTCACAAAGTTACATGTTTTTTTGACTACCCTCAGTTGTTTTTATGGATTTTATGGTTCTTGCAATGGCTGACACAACTCATATTGTCGACTTGTTGATGGTATCTTGTAATATGTTTTATTTCCTCACAGTATTGGCATAGTGAAATATCCCTAAATGCCCATGATATTATTTATGTACAAACATCACAACAAAATCTTAGAGCATGCTTTAAATAGTTTTTTTTCTTCAGAAGTACTTTAGTATTGTCCCGGTGAGATGTACTTGCACTGAAGTTCGTCTCTATCAGCATTTGTTCCATGCAATCTCATTCTTTGTTATGTCTTTCTCCCTCTATCATGTCCGCGTCTATCATGTCTGTCACTTTGCACAAACTTCAGCACTTTACGCTGCTCCGAACTAAATAAATCAAGCAGACTGGCTTTCTCTGAATGAAAAACCTTGTCAGAGAAAGATGCTGATGGCGGAACTTTGCTTTAAATGCATAATATGATCAGATGCTAAGAGAAAGCCTTCCTGCTGCATGAAGACAGCCTGCACATTGCTGAGGACAAGTAATGTCAAAGACCTGCAACCTCAGTTACCATCATATGCTGTTACGGCATTTAGCAGATGTTCCTATCCAGTGACTGGATAAGAACATCGGCTGATTAATAAAAGAATAACAAATACCTCAGTGATTTTTCTATAGTAGCCATGCACAAGGTGAGGAGCAAATGTAGAGTTGAATCAGCGCAGTGGTATGTGGAGTACAAGCTAATATCAGTGTTATAAATTGCAGTCAAGCTGCCAACAGTGTGTGTGTGTGTGTGTGTGTCAAACTGACAGAACCTTTTTCTAAAGAATGAGGAAACTGTTGAGCTTAGAAAAGGTTGACCTTGTGGTTATAGATAAGAGAAGTATATAGTAGGTGTCATCCAATATTAATCATGCACTGACGCTACAATCTATTCCATAGCATAATAGACCTTCTTTCTTATGATGCAGTAAGATGGTTGTTAAGAATAATCCAAACAATTTTGCTTTGGGCAGGATTTCCAAAGGAAGAAGGAGGTCATAAAGGACAGATAGATATTTCAGTCAGGCATACTCAGACACATGTTTTAACCTTGAAAAAGAGAAGTAGAGTTGAGTATCATCTGCATAGTAGTGCAGTGGCTTCACCATAAATAGAAGAATGTCATCTACAAAGAAGACATTAAACAGATGACAACATCATGAAAGGTCATTTCTGGGGGGTGCGTTCCGAATCATATACCTTTTCTTCATACTTTTATGGTGCGTTCCAGGCAACCTGTAACTCGTGTTTTTACAACCTTCTACCCGTGAAAGTGCACTAGAACGGCAGTCAAACCCGTAACTTAGCACCCCTGAACTAGTACCAGATTGATGTACTCCCAGTTACGCTTTCTGACGTCACACAGTCCTCTAAACCAATTACCTTACTCCTCTAAACAACAATGGCAGCCCCATTGCGGTGTTGATGCAGGTGATACACGGTGAGAAATAGACATAAAATAACCCTAATGTTAATGCATTATTGGCAGCCGCTCTAACAGCTGGTTTCCAGTGCAAGAATAAATCAATACAAAATATGTTTCCAAACACACAGATAACGTAAAATAAAAAGTATAATAGCATCTTTGACCTTATGCGCCGTTTCTCCTCCTCCGTTTCACTCAAATGAGGAAGGAACCGACACCTTTGGTGACAGAAGTGATCATAAACAAACATAAACCCTGCACGGTCCGCCATGTTGCTTTGAGAGTTTGGCGTGACTTGCCTGGAACGCTATGAAATCGTGAGTCGTGACTTGAAGTGGTGACTTACGGGCTCAGAAACTTGCCTGGAATGCAGCATTAATAGGCATTGCAGCTGCCCTTAAAAACTACATACCATTGCATGCCGTATGCACACAATGGGGACTCACTACCTTTTCATTACATTGCACCGTGAACTTTAACCCTCTATCACATGTGTTACCCTGAAGACAAAACAAAATGCATTTTGCCAAGCTTACCAGAGATGGAAGTCAACCAGGAGAGCTCTGCTGTTGTTAGTTTGAAATGTATGTAGTTTGAACTATTAAGTTCTTGTTAGGTTCTATCTTATCATAATCACAACTGTGTGATTTTAAACGGTAAATGGACTTTCACTTATAGAGCCCATTTCTAGTCTTCCGACCACTCAAAGTGCTTTTACATTACCTGTCATATTCACCCATTCACACACACATGCATACACTTGTGGCCAAGGCTACCATACAAGGTACCAAGTGCTGCCCAGTTAAAGATTCACAAGCATTCACACACCAATGGCACAGCCATTTGGAGCAATTTGGGGTCCAGTGTCCTGCCCAGAGATACTTCACAATGCAGACTGGAGGAGTTGATCTTCTGATCAGTGGGTGACTTTCTCTACACTCTGAGCCAAAGCTGCCCCAACTATTTGCTATTTTAGATAGCATGCCAGTGTTCTGAAAGCAAAAGTGATGGTCGTGCCTGTTCAGTTTGTACACAGCTATTGATTCGTTTCTGTTACTATCTCTGCTGCTGGGTTGAAGGTGGGATGAATGTGTTCCCTTTCTGTGTACCTACCTTTAATACAAAGAGGCAAGGGCGGAATAATGGTGCAACATGCCTTGAACAGACAGTGTAAAAGAAAGAGGCTTGGATTATAAAGGAACCATGACAATGTCTACAAGAAGATCAGAGAGGAAGTAGTGCTGGACAGTGTCAAAAACAGCAGATAAACTGAGCAAGACAAGAAGTGTGAGTAGTCTAGGAGAAGGTGAATGGGAGAGAACACAAAAAAGCAGAGAGGATGGATACCCTTCAGCCAAATGTAACAATTTGTGATATTTAGGTATTTTCTCACATTTCTGGCACATCCATGCATAGTATTTTTAGAGAACAAAATCAAAATGTGCAGAGACCAGATGGCTGGAAACACACGTCCTGTGTCTCTTTTTGTCCCTCGATACTACCCTCAAAGAGGTTCCCAATGTGTCTGCATTATGTTGGCTTACCTGGACTCAGGTTCAAAGGCATCTCTCTCTCTGGCCTGTCTCTTGCCTCGTCTTATTTGCATCACTTGCTCTCTCTTCTTTTCCTCCCTGGAATTTGTTTTATCCTCTTAGTGATCCTGAGAATAACTTCCCTTTGTTCTTAGTTACAGAATGTAATGTAAATGTAATCCCATGTGTTACTCAATACCTGTGCAGGAAAAAGTTAGACCAGAAGTTTGTATAGTGTGTAAAAAGAGGGCAATGAAAACATGTAAATTGTGTCTAAATTTGCAAACTAATTCCAACGTGGATTGCCCCCTTTGGGTTGGGAGAGAGTTACTGCCCCAGGGGAAGGAGTTCAAGTATCTCAAAGTCTTCTTCATGCGTGAGGGTAAAGTAGACTGTGAGGTGGACAGGCGATGTGGTGCTAACTCTGCAGGGATGCAGGCATTGCACTGGACCAACACAGTCAAGAGGAAGCTGGGCCAAAAGGCAAGCTGTCGATTTACTGGTCCATCTATGTCCCATTTCTCAGCTACGGTCTTTAGCTCTTGGTAGTAACCAAAAGAATGAGATCGAGGATACAAGCAGCTGAAAACAGTTTCCTCCGTAATAGCTGGGCTCAGCCATAGAGACAGGGTAAGGAGCTCAGACATACGGAGGAAGCTTGGAGTAGCCCTACTGCACCTTCACATCCAAAGGGACCAGTTGAGGTAGTTTGGCACCTGATCAGGATGCCTCCAAGGCGCCTCCTGTCAGAGGTTTTCCAGAAACACGTCTGACTGGTAGGAGACCCTGGGGTAGACCCAGACCACACTGGAAGGATTTTATAAATCATCTCACCTGGAAACACCTCAGGATATTCCAGGAAGAGCTAGAAAGCATTGCAGGGAAGAGGGATTTCCTTGCCCTCTCAACCCAGCCCTGGATAAGTGGATGAAAATGAATGAATGAATTAATGGAATTTTAACACATTAAATTTTGAATTAAGCAACATGCTTGTTCTGCGACACAAATACTCTATTATCATTGACTAACAGACTTGAAGTGGGATACCCTCAGGAGAATTAAGAATGAGCAGTGCTTGTTTGTGTGATAAACGATAGATCTGGTAATGGCTTGCATGACTGCTAAGAAGGCCCCAGTGGCAAATAATGCACACTGTGAACGAACCAGTGAGGAATGTTGTAATTTTCATCATTAATAAGCCAGTCAGTAAGCACACACATCATTTGAAATTAGCTCAAACAAACCATTGTGAGCAAGAGTCCCAGATGTATTTACACAAGCCAGAATTCTTTTTAATGATGGTGATGCGGAAATAATCAAAAACTGAAGCAGTGGGAGAACTGGGACTGGAAGTTTAAAGGAATTTCATTATTAAGTTTACCATATTGTCACTGATAAGAGAATAGAAGAAAAAAAATAGGACAGGTTTCCATTTTGTCTCCAGTTTTCCTTGTCAGACCATATTCAGGCTTTGCTTGACCTTACCCATGACGGGAAAGTTCTTTTTCTTATTTTCAGTCATTTTGCTTTCTCCTCCCTACCCTCCACTCCTGTCCATGCCTCATCTAACATCAACACTCCCCAGTGAGAGACATTGTCAACCTCTAGCCCTCTACCACTTCACTGGCCTCATCCCTTTTTACTTTTCTCTTTTTCTCTGTTGGCATTCCTCTTAATCTCCCCTTTGCCATTCCTCTTTTAATTTCTCCTCTTTCATCATCCACTTCTATCTCCCCTCCTGGCTCTGCTTGTCACTACTCAATCACCTCCTCCTTTCTATTCTCTCCTTCCTCCCATCCCCCTGCTGAGCCCCGCATCAGCCCAAAGAGAACTGCAAGAAGCACCCTGAGACATCATGGTGTCAAGGCAACCCCCTCTGCGGTCCTTATAAATTTAGACGACCGTACAAGCAAATGCGTAGAAAGAGGGAGAGAACACTTGTCACAAGGTTGCATCAAATTTAGATAAGAGATGAAAGAGAAAGGGCACGGAATAGTTAAAAAGATTTAGGACTTTGAAGGGAAGGTTTGTGAATTGGACTGGGAGTGATGTCCCTGTGCAGTTATGCCAAGGGGAATACAGGGCAGAGGACAGAAAGAGACAGAGAACAGGAGAGAATGAAACGTACGTTTCATAGAGCTACGCAGATCAACCCGTCCTCATACCTTAATGACAAATGTGTAGCAAAATGACCCATGTGATTGTTCCCAAAATAACTTGCATGAACATTTTTTGAGATACTGTAGTTGAGACCAATGGCTGGACATAAAGATGGACGATGACCTTTATGACCTATACCGGAGTCAGCCACCAGTGGGTGATCTTGATGTTTTGGGGAGCCTACATGCCGTCCATCTTTATTATACAGTCAGTGGTTGAGACTCCTAAAAAAAGCCAATCATTATTCAAACATTGAGATGACTTTGTCAGTAAACATCATCATAAGTCATCTTAAGTATTTGCTCCAGTGACCCATCCTGTCGTTTTTCTGGTGAGGACAGTCGCTGGCATGCAAGAGCTTCTACAAAACATTTCATGATTAAGTTGCAAAGACAATAAATCTCTGCTGCCTTCAAAATGATTCCGGCTAAAAAAAGCATCCAATATCAATAAAACGTTTATCATAAAATTGATAGCTGTCTCATAAATACAGTACCTTGTCAGTAACCGAGGTACCAGCTGTTGCTGAAAGTTGCTCCACAGCGGAAAACACCCGTTCCTGTTTAATGGCTCTTACACACTCATGCCATTCACTGCAGTCCAAGGCGCACAAACATTAACAACACGAACAAGGACTCATGAACACATGAATCCATCCCTCCCAAGAAAACTTGTTTATGGCTTTCGTGTACAGACAGTCCTGTATCTGTTTCTCAAAACCAAACGCTTCCTAAAGGTCCGCGTGAGAGGCACCTCAGTGAAACCACTGGTGGAAACAGCTGATGCTTGCTGTGATCTATAATCACTTTGCAACTATAAGTGAGCCTCAGGGAGGATTCCTGGGCAGGGAGTGCTGCACTGTCCCAGAGGGATATATAGCCTGACTATGCCAGAGTGTTTTATTGTTGAGGTTAACGATAAAGAGCAACGGGGCCTCTTGCATATTCTTTCTCTGCAGAGCATGATCTGCATAGCGGATCATGGAGGTTTTCTGGCTCTCTGCACATCTTAGTTTAGCTATTGATTTCACATTATACCTATACCCAAAGTCTATAAACTTTTTGTTTAATTCAGCCCCTGAGAGAAGATAGGAAAAGGGGAAGCAAACTTTGAGAGTACTGAAGGCTAAAATTTCTAATGAGCTTACTTATAACAGTAGTAACCCACTGATGTATAAGAACAAGATACAGTGTCTGAGGCGGGCCCTGTTCATTCCTATGAAAGTTGGTCAGTGGTGTATGAAGCCAAAAAAGTTCTTGCGTCAAATCACCCAGATCTTCTGCTCTGCTTCTGCAGCATAGGGCCAATAAAGCAGGCAAAGCTTTGTCGGCCAAGTGACTAACTCCTGCTCGCCAGGCGGCTAACTTCTGCCTTAGCGCTCCACTAACTTGAATGGTGATAAAAATTATTTAATTCTAGACTTTTGAGATGTTATCTGAGCAAATGGACCAAACTTGATAGTGAACAAGTCATACCAGGGTTGTCTTTTGAACAATGTAAGTGCATGGGAAAAGGTCTTTTTGGGCTCAATGGCATCATGTGATTGACCTGGAAGTTGTAATTCCATGGTCTGACAACTACTGTCAACTTGGCTTTTAAACCCAGCGCTTTTCCTAGGGGTAGTATCCAGTGTTGGGCAGTAACGCCTTACAGTAACGCCGTTAGGTTTGGCAGTAACTAATACTCTAACACGTTAGTTTTTAAATTCAGTAACGCAGTTACCGTTACCAAATGGGGCGTTACTCTGTTATTTTTGGCCACGTTTTAAAATGGCGCGCAGCATGCAAGTTCCCTTTCACTAAAACATTTTAGCCCTGAACAATAAAAGATAGTCAAGCCAGATAGAGGTATATGAACAATTCTTAACAGAGCATCTTAATGAAACACGTCTCTCACCACCTCTGAAGTCACTGTCGACCTGCTGGCTTCACCACAGTGCTGTAACCATTAAGTGGTAGCACTTCTGTAGATTTCTAGTCCCAGTAACGTTATATCCAGTGACGTGATATCCATTGTTATCCCGAGGAAGTTTTTGTTGTGGACAGATAATGTCTGCGGTGGGCGACAGACTCAACATCATCATGTAGCTCTTCAAATGTTATCTTTAGCTCATTTTCCATATTTGTATCCAAGTACTGTAGTTGTAAAAACTAACTAAAAAGTTACTTTTCTTAGTAACGCATTACTTTTTGGTTTAAGTAACTGAGTTACTAACTGAGTTTCTTTTAAATGAAGTAATTAGTAATGGTAACTAGTTACTATTTTCAGTAACTAGCACAACACTGGTAGTACCCCGTCTAAAGCCAAAGAAAACATCCTTATTAAATACGTAGCGTTCATTTGTGTAGTTAGTTAAAAAAGCCCAAGTCACAACTTGTCAATTTGTAGAAGCTTGGGTCTATGCTCTTTGAGTTTAAGCTAACGTTTACACACAAAGGAGCAGCGGCTCTACTCCGAGCTCCCTGCAGATGTCCGAGCTCCTTACCCTATCACTAAGGCTGAGCCCATCCACCCAATTAGCCATATTCACAGTGCCGCCATCATTACTGACGTCATCACTCGGGTTGGGAAGACTCAACGCTGTAGCACAGCAACCCGTTGAAAACATGCCTCACTGGAGAAGGAGTCTGAAGGCTGTTCCGTACATCTCCTGGGACCAAATTGATTCACGGGCAAGCCAAAAGGCCAGCATCCCCAAAAGGGTGCAAAAAAGGGGATATAGCAATTTCCTTATTCACGATATTGAAGATAAGAAACTGGCACTGACTGCCCGCATTGTTATGCTAACGCTAATGTTTGCTTGGTTTGCTTTTAAGACAGTCTAAGTTATATAAAGTTATATAATGGCTTTCACAAACGTCATCCACTGTTGTTCAATGAATGTAATGAAACGTTACATTAGCATGGAGGTCATATCAACATTAACCTTAGCGTTTACGTTAGCAGTTGCAGCTAATGCCGGGGGTAGCTTGATGGGCTATCAAATGTTGTTTTACCTTGAAATATGGGCCGACATCCCTGTGGACTTTAACAATCCGTTGTTTTCTTAAAGCCTGGTCGACCGGGAAACAATGGAAGGACAGCAGTTTGTCAGATTCCCGATGGCAGGATGCCAACGTCCTTGCTCCCCCCCTCCTCTGTTATATGGTATCTCCCAGGCACATTATGTCATCAAACCATGTGATGTTTGGTATTGCCAGATCCAGGAAGCTCTCGACTTTTCAAAAATAATTTTCTGTTATTTATTATGTATTTCGCACCAGAGCAGCCTAAACACACAAAGTCCAAAATCGCGATGAGTGGTGACAAGTCATGTCATGCCGTTTTTCGATGGGAAAATTCCAGCATTACTCGCAATCTTATGTGGAGCCATTAGCAGGTATGTAGCTGCTTTATAAAAGGTAAGAGTCTCACTCGTACCACTATTTTTGGCTGAGATATACCATCTAGAAAGTGGGACCATAACTTTCACGTTTCATATGGCTTTATTTGGTGATATTTTATGGTGTATCTGTGTCATAAACATCAGCTATCATAATCACACCTGATTTCAATAAGGTACGATGTTTAAAGCTGGCTGAGTGTTGTTTGATCACTGATAGTACTGTTTTGAAGCGGAGTGACCGTCTTGTCATTTGGAGCTCCGCCTGGATCTTTTCATGGTAAAAACACTGTAGAATGGTCATACTTTGAGCAGTCTTCTTCAAATTTGAAACAAATGTTCATTGATAGTGTGCCTACAGCCCCACAGTGTCATTTACCTGCTCAGATGAAGCCACAGACAGTTATTCATCCTGAAATACATTTTTTATTTTATTTTAGGCAAAATCTTCAATTTTTTACTGACTTCAGAGGCCCATTACTCTTTCTCTGTATCACCTAGAGTGTTTCTGACACTTTCACAAGAAACTTGAGAGAGTTTTCTTTCTGGCAAGACCTCATGCATGCATGTAGTCAGAGCGGTTCAGAAGCTACAGTCATTTTAATTTGGGTATGTCATTTTAGGCGTTTTCGCTACAAAATGGGGGTGGAGAACTAGAGGTTTTAAATGAGGTACAGCCAGGAACACAACAGTACGACATGTTGCAGCAATGAGAGTAGTCGGTAGTGACAGAAAAAAGTGAAAAAATGCCTGTTTTCACTACAAACTATACAGCCTACTGTATAACTGCATATATATTTGGGGTGTGACAACACTTGAGATTTTTATCAGTTCTATGATCAATGACCCAGTATCATCGATGCAAGTGGAAACAGCATTACATACTGTCATCTTTCAAATGTACCTTTATTTTAAAATTAATGTCCAAGCACACCTTCTTCCTAATCATTCAAACAGTGCTAGTGGCCTCGTGCCAAACAGGCGATGGCAGGCAGCCAAGAGAAAGACACTGAGGAAAATTCGTCTACTGATACACGTCGATTGCAGGCGCCTGTATTGAATCGGAAAGACTTTGAGATATCAGCAAATGATTATAAATAATAATTAGGCTTACTAAATAGACAACTGCACTCATGCAACATGTTCTTGATTGTAATAATTAGTGAAAAGAGGCTTTGTTTAGCATCTTCCAATATTTTAGATTAGTTAAAAAGAGAGAAAAACACAAGTGACAAAGATAGAGGAGGTCTGGGTTTTATCATTTGTCACTGATGATGCTGAATGCCTTAAAGGGGAGAAATAGCAGATGAGAATTAAAAGTGAAAATTAAAAGTTTAAGAGCAGAGAGAGACAGAGAGAGGCAAAAAATAAAATGGGAGGGGAGAGATTGGATCAGAGAGGGGACCAGAGGACAGAGCGAGTGTCCCTCGGGTGGGAGGTGTGAGAAAATGAGGTGGAGAAATCAAATGGCTGGGAGGAGGATGGAGCGAGTGTGAGAGAAAGGGAGGGGTGAGAAAGGGTGAGCATAAGAAAAGATGTCTGGCTGGTGAGAGAGGTGGAGATTGATGATTATTAATAGTCATGTTTGATTAGCATGAGTGCAGTCAGGAAAGCGATACGGGCCGGCCTTAGCCGTCTATATCACTGACCCCAAGCTGAACTGGGTGCCCATTTTTCATCCCAAAATAGTTGAGGAGGACATGTATAAAACAGAAAGAGCAGAGCCTCAGATCTTTTACCGGACGTCCCTCCTGCACCTATCTGGCCCTTCTCCCATCTCAACACCCGTCAGCCTGTAATCAGGTAAGACAGATTTATACGAGATAATATATAGAGGTGTAAAGTTTTGACAGGAAGAAAGAGAGACAGATGAAAGATGTGGCAGCAGATCACAAGTCTTCAGATGAGAGATCTTAAGAAATCCAATTTATTACAAGGCACATATGTGGACATAATGAATGAATGGCTGATATCAACATCACAGTACTTCTACACTACTTGATGTTATTTTGCAATCAGATGCAGTGATGGATGAGACTAATAAGAGAAATGATAGATAGAGAAACGTGTGAAGAAATGCAATTCACCTTCTTTTACAAACTGCTTTATAGAATGAGATCAGATATAGATACAGAGGCAGTATATCAACAAGGTAATTGCTTTCTGATAGCAGCGGTGTGCTGCCAAAATAAGAGGCCATTTTGTTGCAGTGCTCGCTTGTGATATCTTTCAAGGTCAAATTTTTAATTACACCTAATGAGATTGAATCCAGTCTCCACTCCTTGCTCCAGGGTAACGCAACTTTGTCAAAATGCTGATGCAGTGAAAGGCATCAAGCTCATCCTCAGAATAAATTTCTTCTGATTCAATGGCTGATCACAGATTTTATAGAAACATTTACATGTAGTCAATCTGCAGACGCATTAAATACTATAAATATTCATAAACAGAACCACGCTTAAGTGGATGCAGTCTCAGTTAATTAATGACGGGGGGGGGACGCATAATATTTTGTTTGTGTGTCACAATGAAATATGTGTGCTTTTCAACACTCATAACGCTGTTGCCTTCAATGGCAGATTAAATGGAATTTACATCTTTAATTTGTTTGGTAATATTTTATGCAAATGTGAATCGAGTCTGCACACTTAGGATTGCTTTCATCGCATATGTGTTTTGCAAAGTCATCTCATTAGTTTGTGGCTTTATGACATTGTGAATCTTAGTGGTGCCTCCAGTTTGTGAAGTGGGAGTGTGTAACCATGGCATATACACGCAAACCATCTACCTGTCTGTCCATCTATCTGTGGATTGCCATGAGATTTGTACAGACATTCCTGTTCCCCAGATGATGGATCCTAGTGACTTTAGGGATCCCCCACTTTACCTCTTACATCACCAAGAGGTTGACTTTTTTTTATATTCGGTACAGACATTCATGTTCCCCTCAGAATGAACTGATAGCCGATAACTTTGCTAGTGTTACCAACTTTTCCAAAAAGCAGCTCTTGTAGCACTAGCTCCAAAAGTTAAAGTGAGTAAAATTGTGGAAAGAATCGTGTATGAACAAATCCAAGGGTATTTTTGTAATAATAACCTAAACACTGTATTTCAACATGCATATAAAAAGGGGCACTCCACAACTACAGCACTAACTCAGATGACGGATGACTGGTTGAGAGATATAGATATGCAAAAAATAATTTGTACTGTATTATTAGATTTTAGTGCAGCCTTCGACATACTGGATCATTTCCTCTTATTGAATAAGTTAAGCTGTTACGGATTTGAAGATTCTGCAAATAAATGGATTAAGAGTTATCTAACAAACAGGAAATATTCAGTTTATTTTAATGGTAGTTACTCTGAAATGACAGCTGTGGCTTGTGGGGTGCTGCAAGGAAGTTGTCTTGGGCCACTTTTATTTTCTATTTTCACAAATGACTTGCCATTGATGTTGAACTCTGCCACCATGATTATGTACGCTGATGATTCCACAGTATATGCTTCAGCAAGCACAGTAGCAGAGCCGCCAAACTCGTTTGCTTCTTTGTCCAAATTGGATTCAAAATGTTGTTTAAAACAGGAAGTGTCGGAGTCTGAGTCCGTCAACATGGCTTGTGCAACCATAAACTTTTCCGTCAGGGCCAGCATTTAAGTGCAACATCTTCTTCTGGTTTCCAGCAGATCTTCTTCTTCATTTGTCTTTGGACACAGCAGTGTTGCTCCATTTCACAAGATGTAGCCTATAACAGCACCCCCTATCTTATAACAGTGAAAACACAGATTAACGGAATATCTCGACAATGGTGGGAAAGCGTTGGGTCATAGCTGATGGAAAATCTTGTCATTGGTGGGGAAAGAGTTAACATCAGAGTTTAAGCATTGTCATCGTGTACATGTTAGCAAGCTGATGTTAGCATTTAGCTCAAAGCACTGCTGTGGCTAAGAACACAAAGCTGCTAGCGTGACTGTAACTACACCCCTAGAATATTTAGCTGATTGGACAACACATGTAACGTCAAATCCCGATGATGAAATGTGCCACTGTTATATAGCTAGCAAGCTAACGTGAGCCTTCGTGTTATCATTTGGGGTAGGCCTATAGTAAAAAATAAATATTTGTACAAATGTTGACCAACTGCCACGTAAGTCGGCCGACATATCACAAGTTTAAGATGCTTTTGTGGTCCTGCTCTTTGTGCAATGTAGGCAACATGTTAACCACTGAGTCTGAGAAGTGTCCACATGTGCCACACTCAACTTTTTGATTGTTAAGAGCGCACTATCCAAGTACCCATAATGCATTGGATTTTGCCATACAACTCAAGTTTAACGCACTTATGCTCTCAAAATAGTAAGTGTAAGTACAGAAGTATCCGGTTTGAGACAAGCATGAGTTTTGTTTTCAGTCATACCAACATGTATAGTTACAGAGTCAATTACAATGGCGTGACTAAAATGATCATGTGAAGGAGAGGTGCCAGGAAAGAAACTTAAAACATGTTTAAATAATATTTATAATTCACGAACTGTCACTGTCAATCAAGGCAGATAAATACTGTGCAGCTATGAACACACACTGTCACACACACACACACACACACACACACACACACACACACACACTGACAGGGCTATTGTTGCTGCCAAGCTGTAACTGTTTGGTTAATCTATCCTTTCCTGTACCTGCCAGAGGATTAGCCAGTGGACAGTGGTGATAACAGCCAGACGATCGCCAGGCTTCTGTACTACTTTTATCAAATCCAGTGTGCGTGTGTGTGTGTGTGTGTGTGTGTGTGTGTGCAGTGTGTGTGTGCATTCATGGGTACACATTTGTGTTTCTGCTTTTGAATGAATGTCAGCTGGGTTTGTGAGTGCAGAACACAGACGCAAGGATGCAGGTGAAGTTTATCAGGTGTGCTGTAACAGTACAGTACTGGGGATGACTGGAGGGCAGCGCAGCGGCATGGCAAGCAGGCAAGAAGGAATCCTCGGGCACGGGGAACAAACAAGCATTAATACTGATAACAACAAGAGTAATTCTACTCTCAAAGATAGAGGAGCTTGCCCTGAGCGTGGCTTCAACTGAGACTGGAGCAACAATCTGGTGATGAGTGGGAGGAAAGCCGAAAGCCTATCTATGTTCTCCAACTCAATATCCTCTTATTATGCCACATTAAGGAAACCTGTCAAGAGGTTTTATGTTCTCAGCAATGTTTTGTCCCCAGGTCACATATTTAACCTACGTCTCCCTGGGTCAGTATATTGAAATCGTCCATCTACAACTAAAACACATTCCTGGGAGCAAGACCGTTATCTTGACTTTAAGCATTGATATCTCCACAGTGGCTGAACCGATTTTTACCACTCAAACTGCATTTGAAACATCCATATCCCTTTGTTCTTTTGTAATTTGAATTACAAATCTCACGCAGTCTTAGTTTATAGTTTATATCAAGAGGTCCACATACTTAAAACAGAGGAGGGGCAACGGAACAACTTTGAGAGGATGTAGGTGTAGCCCCAATTGTCAAACAAGATAGAGAATTGCATCCTTAAGTGCTTCAAACATACTGTATATTGAACATGTACACCTGTGTACTTTTTTATAACTAGAAAGATGGATGAAAAGTGTGTCTTCAGGGTTTTATTAGGGGAATATAGAGCTGGGGAACATAGGACTTTGTGACCATACGGATGACCCAAGAAAGGGAGAGTGCTTGAGCTGTGGGTTGATGAGCTGATTGTAGCCAGGTGTGTTGGTAGGCTGGGTCCAGGTGAGCAACAAGACAGGATTCAGACACAGCACACACACACACACAGACAAACCAGGGACATGGAAGACAAGAGGAGTGCGGAACACAGAGAAACACAAGGGAGAGACAGAGGCACAGCTGTGGCTGTGACAATGAACACCATTGTACATTCCCTCTTTATCAGCAGCTCCATGAAATCAATAGACAATGTAATACACACTGAAAAGGTAGCTCCGGCAACATTCAGCCATCGAGCTTATTTGAGGATCAACTGTGCAGATCAGTAGCAATTCAGATAAAAAGCTTTTATGGAGGAAGAAAATCACCGAGGACGCTTTGTTTCAAGAAAACGGCCTGTTAGTCATTCATGTTTGTCAGGTTTGTAGTGCAGCAATGGAAGCTGGGTCTCTGTGTGGAAATGGACAAAAAAGATGTAAAATTTGATGTGAATTTACTTAAAGGAACAGTGTGTAGAATTGAGTGGCATCACACAGTGAGGACTGTAAATTGCAACCAGCTGAAGCTCCTAATTAGGATTCCCTCAGTGTCCATTGTTCAGAAAGGTGTTTAGTAGAAGCCGAATTATCCACAGAGGTTCCCTCCTCTCCAAAACAAACGGACCAGGTGATGTAAACGAGTAAAAACACTGAATAAAGCAGTTTCATGTTACAAATCAGTGTTTCTCCAGTGTTGTTCAGCTTGTCAGAGATGGAAACAACAGCACCTGTTAATGTGTGTTCGCCTTTTCTCTCTGATAATTTAAGATTCAAACGTTCAGGAGGTTTTTACTAGGAGCCGAATTATCCGCAGAGGTCTCCTCCTCTCCAAAGCAATCAGATCCGGTGATTTAATCCAGCAAGAACACTGAATAAAGCAGTTTCACATTAAAAATCAGTATTCTTTCAATGCTGTTTGGCTCGTCATGGAGGGGCAGCTAGCTAAGGTGGCTGACACAAAACACAAATGGCCCTATCCAGAGCCAGTGTTTGGTTTGGGGGTCTGCCCATTATTCCGACAGCCCATTGGTCCGACATCCCATTGTTCCGACCATATTAAACCCATTGTTCCGAAGTCCCATTGTTCTGAAATCATCATGATGCCCTATGGTTAAGGTCTGGTTAGGTTTAGGCACAAAAACCACTTGGTTAGGGTCAGGAAAAGATCATGGTGTGCGTTAAAATGAAAAAGAAAGTGGCAACACATAAGCTGTGAGCCTGCTTCGCCTCAAGCCTTTCCCAGCTGACCCAGAGACGGTCGCGGTGCACCATCAAGGCAGAAGTACGCCCACCGGGAGCCATTCAGCACCGCGGAGAGCTCCCCACACAACCCCGACCCCAGAGTTAATAACAAGAGGTTATGGTGTTTCACTCTCTCCTCTCTATGACACTTGTATCTCGACCAGTAGCCTACTTTTGTTGCGTTGCTGATCCTCTATGGTACACAAATACAGTATAGCCTAGTGTAATCACATATCGGAACAACGGGACGTCGGACTAATGACATGGAGCCTTGGTTTGTCCATTCTGGGCAACTGTAGAAATGTGGCAGACTAACCAAGGTAACAAAAACGCAACAATTCTTATTTCCTATTTTTTCATTTGACCATTCGTTAAGATCTGTCCTAACCTGTAGAACGAGTTTTGTTGTTTTGATCTTTTCTGTTAAAGGGACAGTTTGGATATCTGAATTAGGGTTGTAAGGGGTAAGTTATAGTCACTGTATTACATCAGCCCAGTTTGGGGCCACCCCAAAAAATCTATATCAGTGTAAGTGTACGATATATTGAGAGCTTCTCACAGCTTTACCTTTCAATCAGACAGCTTATTCCACTGGGGACGCCGTTAACGACTTCAATTCCCCGTGTATGCTTTTGTCAAGGCCACCAGACTTCATTGCCAAAAACAGTATATTTTTTAGAGATCCAAGCTGCCTTGATCAGTTGGTGAGTCTGACTTTCAAACGGGTTAGTTCAGATTCAAAGTCTCACAATAGCACAAACAAAATAACTGATCAAGGCGGCAGTAGACGAGCAGCTGCTGTGTTCAGCAATGTTAAATCACTGTTTTTCTCAGTAAAGTATGGCGGTCAAAATGTTCTAAATATAGTGTACACTTAGACTGGTATAGTGTTTTTAGGTGGCTGACATATCTTTTGTTGCTGGCCCCTCCACAGCAGGACATTGCTTAGCTTCCATGTTGGACTCCTGCCTGCGTCTCCAAACTAGAGGCCGCCTGACATCTACTGTATGTAAGACAAGATCTGAAGTATCTCTTTAACTCTGCCAGGGATGCATGCCTACTGCCCATGGAGACCACTAATATTACAATAACCTGAATCCTATTATATCTCCACATATCTATTTATCAAGGGTTTTTTGTACCCAGAGGCACAAAGAGAGGAGCAGCCGTTTTTATTCAGCCATTCATTACAAAAGAAATCCCAATATTGGTTGACCTCAGTTTAAACTTAAAACAGCATAAAGCTCCAGGGGTGTATGAGTCACATAAAAACAATGATTCAACAACACAATGCTCATTGTTAAATGTCTCATTGCAGCACACTGACACAGCCGCATAAAGGGGGGGGGGCAACACACGGCACCTTCAAAGCCTTTTCCTGCAGAGGACAAGAGTTCACTTCCAGTTCACACTCTCCGTGCAATGATACTGAAGAGGCATATTTCTCTGCAGTACGATTCCCTTTCTCCTTTTTCCACTTGTCTCTGCCTTTTACAGCCTCCCCCACAAACACAAACACACACAGACAACTGTCAAGTGAACATTAGGGGCTCGGGTGTCTTGAAATGCAAGTACATTCTCCTTTAAGCCGTCCACCTCTTCGCCCCAGCCTGCTTGGCACCCTCGGCAACACACGTAAACACGCACATATTCACACGTTCATGCAGCTGTTACAGTAAACTGGGGAGCTGGCAGCACGGCACTGTGCTTAGGTTTCCCACACTGTTGGGATTATGGGACTTCCCACAAAGGAAACCCCAGTCAGTGTCACATACTGTATTATTCAAAGGCCGACCTCACGAAGGAGAGATGACAACAAGTCGAGTGCATTTACATGGACATGAATAGCCTGTTTATGAGGCTATTCCAGGTCATGATGATATCTGGGGCATGGTGTTTACATTAGCACAGAGAAATCGGTTTAGTCATATTCCCTGTCTGCATGATAAATACTATCCATCCAGTTTCATCCGCTCATCCGGGGCCAGATCGCAGGGGCAGCCGGCCCCACACGTCCCTCTCCCCTGCTCCTCCTGGGGGATCCCGAGGCTTACCCAGGCCAGATGAGATATATAATCCCTCCAGCATGTTCTCAGCCTCCTACCAGTTGGACGTCCACTGAAAACCTCCAACAGGAGGCACTCATCAGGATCCTGATCAGTGTCTGAGCCACCTCAACTTGCCCCTTCTGATGTGCTCATCTCTGGGCTTCAACTTCAGATGTCTGAGCTCCTCTCCTTATCTCTAAGGCTGATCCCCGCCACAGAGAAGACTCATTTCAGCCACTTGTATCTGTGATCTTGTTCTTTTGATCACTGCCCAAAACTCATGATAAATACTGGTACCCTGATTATTGATGGCTGCATAACATTTGTGCAGGTGCTGAAACTGTTCATTTCTTCCCTGCTCCGAATGCCAACAGCGCTGACCATCATCTCCCTCCCTCTCTCAACCACACTCACACACACACACACACTCCATACTGAGCTAATGTTCCTAACAGGAGCTATATTACTCTCATAACACCATCCTGCACACTGCAGTCAGCTCGTCACTTTCACTGACACTATGTAGGAAAGGGAAGCAGCTGATGAAGATACACAGCTTCTTTCATTACCATAAGACTATCTCGCCAGTCTCTCCAGGGATGTTGTGATGACGTGATCGCGACAGTTATTGCAAATTCAGTCAATCCTCGAGCATTCTGTGCAACCTTGCAACTTTACAGCAAATTTAAGTATTTGAAACGGGTAAAATCTCAAAGCTGTGTGCAGCATATTAATTCGCTCAGAACCCCTTTGCCGTCCATGCACTTCTTTACAGAAAATCTGCCGTGAAATCAAAAAAAAAAAAAAAAAAACAGCCTGCAAAGTCCTTGTTATGTCACCTAGCTAAAGCCACACCTGCACAGATGGTCAACAGCACTCAATAACCAGGATGAGGTGTAACAGTGCAACAGTGTACTGGTTTCTTCTAGAGTGCACCAGGTTGCATTTAAGATTTCTCATAAACAGGATAAGGACTTATCACAGTTTCTGAAAACAGGATATGGTCAACAAATCAACAGGATACTCCAAAAACCCACTCATAAGTGGGTTATTCATGTCCATGTAAACACATTCATTGTTAGCTTCTACCCCTTTTTCCGTACCTTATATAAAGTGCGTACACGACCCCTAAAAAATGTCAGCTCCATGGCCACAGACATCCTTTTGTTTTTCAAATGAAAATGTAAAAACACAAATTTGCAACCTCTAGAAGAGTCCTGAATTTTGATTTTGGATTGAGACTTCAATCATTCAATCATTTATTCGTAACAAATTATACAAGGTAGAACTCCAGTGAAATACGATTCCATCAGCTCCTTTAATGTTGCATCATCTCGCATCGTTGGCTGTTGCTCTATGATTGTCGATGTTTCCTGATGGTTCTGGTAATCCAACCTGACCCCAACGACACGACTGCATGGAGCCGCCTCTGAACAGTGTATAGCAGTGAATCAGACAGCAGCAGGAACTGGACAGCATCTCACATTCCTCCTCCTCCTCCTCCTCCTCCTCCTATCATGAGAGTTCTCTGCTCAGTCAGATTGGAAAATAGAGAAAGAGTCACCTGGTTGATTTCGCCAAGTTTTACTGAATCAAAGGATAGTACAGTTCCTGATATCCAGACGGAAACTGATGTGGCACAGAGGGCTTTATTTCCAATGCCTGTGCAATGGCTAGCAGGATATTAGGGGCCCATCTTCTCCATCCTCAACCTGGCTAGCCAGTAGGTTATTTACCATATATCTATATAGTCATGTAAACCATCCTCCGTGGCTTGAGGCTTGAAGCACTGAACTCTAATAAATATGTGAATAAGAAACCAGCACCAAGACTGGAAGACTTCACACAATACTGGGACTAACATATCACCAATGAAAGAGATATTGATTTTGTAGACTCATAATGTTTCCTTATTCTTTCATGTCCATTCAAGGCCTGTTGCCTCTATCATATCCACACAGTCAACCCACACTGTCCTACAGTTTCACAGAAACATATTGTGGTTTAGACGGCGGAGGTGAAGTAAACTCAGGGTGATTAATCGGAGTAATTTTGGCTATGATGTCTGGAGGTTGGCAAGTACGCTAATCAACTAGTAGAGGGTATACCTTCCTTTTGCCATTGACAGTACATCCGGCTATCAGCCAAAAAGCCATTTGAGAGTATATGCGAGTATAACCACTTCCCCTTTGGTAACCTACCCATCTACCTCATAGTGCACCCACCTCATCAACTACCACTGCACCACTGATCCTTGACACTGATTATTGACTTGGCGTTTTATCTGTAAATTGTTTGAAATCACTAATTTAGCGGTTTAACTTTCTTTAAGAAATTGCTGGAGGTTGATGAGAGATGACCCCTGCGTAGGGGAATGTCACAGAAGGCCTACCCATAAAATGAACCGCCTTCTCCGATACCGAATCTCGCTCCGAGCTAAATTGAAAAGCCGTCAGCCCTGCAGTGCAGGCCGAGCTAGTCGACGGAGAAACAACAAAGCATTTCAGATAACCGACTGCGATCAAGAATCTGCAGAGACGGAACGCAGTTGAGCACAACCACAATCGGTCTTTATATACTTTCCCTTAAATAAATCAATGCGGTGTGCTTTATACAGTTCTGCTGGTGGCACACTGACTGAGATATCTGGGTAAATCAATCTTATCCTCCTCATTTCACGCTGAATTGTTTCTTTTCCCCCGCGGCCACCTTTGTGGTAAAGGTCAGAGAAGGAGGTTGTGCTTTTATAATGATAAAAGATTGGATGTGTGGCCACACAAGTTAAGCAGTGTTGAGTATTGATCTGTGTGTGCAGCAGCATGTTACTGAACTAGATAACACCCAACCACAAAAGAAGCTCATACATCACCGAAGCTGAGTGTGACACCAACAAGAGAAATCCATGAACTCCCTCTAATAGCAGTGAACAACATTTATCTGTTTGTGCTTTATTTCAGCACTCACAGATCTAACCAGGATTCATTTCAATGTTTTTATAACCATGGATGTATTTACCATCTCCTAAGTTATGCCTTCATTTCTTTTAATTGAGTTTGCAGCCAACAAATATGATCATTTTCATAATGGGAGCCCTCTCTGGTCATTAACAGATTATTTCCCCACACTGTGATAAATATTTCATGCTGATTTTAAATGAAACCCACATGAATTACATGCTGTTTTTTGTGGTTATGAGCTTCAAAAGCAGCCAAATAAAAGCACAGTGTCTCAGACTATGAAGCCGATCATATTAGAATAGTTACACAGCTTGAGGCGTGATGCAGCAAAACACTTCTGCATGAGCGATCTGTAATGGATAGAAATGTACAGGCACCTCAGACTGTATTTCCACTGAGAAGGACGGAGCCGCGATACGGGCCAGCTCAGCATTATGTGCTGCACACAGGGAACACAGTGATGATGATGGCACCAGGATGATGGTGATACCCTGTCATTACTGTGACCTTTCAATGAGACATTTCAGTCCTCACTGCTTTGCATCAACATCAGAGATTAAAGGTTAAAGACATTTCATAAATACACAGTGATGTACAGTAGGCTGCTCGTGTATTTGTGTCCAAGAGCTCAGGGGCCCACTGCAAATAAACTACAGTAAATTAAGCTCGCTTGTTTACAGTAAGTTCTCTTCCACAGGATCCCAGTAGCCTTGAAAAGCCGAGCCACATCTCACAAGTGCAGGTTTTTAGCCATGCGGGGGATGTTAATCAGAGCACCACTTTGTTCCACACTAAAATATCTCAGGGGGACAGTCCACACAAAAAGCCTTTTTTAGACAGGTTTTTTTTTAAAGGGCCGTCACTCACTCGACTCTCAGGACAGATAGGCATTTAAAAGGACATCACTAATGATGGGAAACCCCTGCTTTTCGTACTTCCAGTCTATTTTTCTGTCTGGTACGCTTATAATCAGCCTGGTCTCAAAGAAATATGTGACGTGACCACGACCGCTCAACATCGTATTACGTGGTGATGGCAAGTAATATGTTACAAACTGCGAGCCAATAGCCAGTAGGAAGTCAGTTAGGATCCTTCCTGGTGGTGGATATGCAAATTCCTTGAACAACGTCACACAAAAGGTTGTTTAAAGCAGTGGTTCCCAATTGGTGGGTCACGGGTCATGTCTGAATGGACCATAGGTGACTTGCAAAGATGTCAAGTTTATAAAAAGACACACTTTATTTTTAAGTGCAGTGAATTTCCGGCACAGACTTTTTACTTTTAAAGGTGCTGTATGTAAGAATGCACTCAAATTCAAAATACTGCCGCGAGTCGTGTCCGCCCCCCCCTCCCCTACAGATTCGAGGTTGCTGCTCTGTGCTGAATTGCTGCATTGTGCTCCGCCGTCTGGCAAAAATAGTAGTCCTGCGTATCTGTTGTGGAGGGCTCCGGAGCGCCGCAGCTGAGATGGAGCCAGAACACAGTACAGCTGCAGCCGGTGGAAACACACACATTGACTCGAATTGAATCCTATCGACTCTGCTGCCATGCCGGAGCGCAGACACAACCAACACGCATCTGGTGGAAATTGGGGGTGATTTGTTTGCCTACAGGCGGCTGCCGTGGCAGGGCCGCGTCGCCACATCCTTGATCTTTGGTTTTCCAGTGGACCGTTGGATATTCTTCCCAGTGTTGAATCAGATCTGCCTCCAGGGCCTGGGTCCAAACACACCGCACTCGCAGTGATCCTGTGGACGCTGCCATTGTTGTTGTTGCTCGCCGGCTTGTCAGTGTTGCCAGATCTTGGGAGAGAAACAAGCAACCAGGGCTATGGAAACAAGCCCAAAAGAAGCGACTATCATGCGTTTAAATAACTTATAAGACAGATATATATATAGAGGAAGGTGGTGTTTACAGAGCAAGCCCAAATAAGCAACTCCACTTTAGAAACAAGCCCAAAGTCACGGCTAATAAGCGGACCTGGCAACCCTGCGGCTTGTCCTCCTCACATTTCTTCCGTCCTCCTGCGTGCTGACGTGGGACGTATCCCGCTTCTCATTGGCTGATGCTCGTGTCACACTTCTCCAGTTTTCTAGCATGACAGATATCCAGTCCCAGTCGTGGACGAGGGGGGACTTGCTCGTAGGCTTGTTCACACATGAGGACTCGTCGTGGCAGACTATCATGCCTCACCTCCGACCCAAGGCGGCGCTCAAGATCCTCTGCGACGTCAAAATCACCGTGAAAATCGTGTAATGTGAACTAGGCTTTAGCAAACTAGCTCGACAACATGACGCTGAATGTATTCAACTGTGTGGACCTTGAGCTTGTGACTGAGGAGAAATCTGGACCTCATGACTGGACCAGTTGGGAACCACTGGTTTAAAGAGTTAAGAAAAGTCAGTGCAGGGACGAGGTTCGGGTGGTGGACGGGTCAAACAACCACAGGACCAGGACACCTCTGTCCATGTCCTATCTGCAACCAAATGTCAATGATGAGTTGTTTTAACTTCAAGAGCTTTACATATTTACATTACATGACATAGTTACATCACATTGCGACATGCTGATGCCCTGTATGTACTTATTTGAACCAAAACTGCAAACTTTTACTTAATCTAACCTGATATATATTTTTCTGACTTTCTATTTGCATTGTTTCTATGATGCCAGCAAGTATTTTGATACATTGCATGCCATCACCATGTAATGCTATGTTAAGTGGTCATGGTCATATCAACATCAACATCACAATATGAGCATTCTGAATTCACTATAGACACCATGAAGGGCAGGAAGAATAAAATCAATTGATCTATTAAAAAACATACCTGATGGGGTTTACTAAACACTTTGGTTCGGTAAATTTCTAACATTAGTCAACCTGTTAGAGACAGTTTGGCTGGCCGCTGTCTCTGCTGACAGGACGGCTGATTCTGAGAACATGAACAGCACACTGTAAGTCAAAGTTAGTTTAAAGGACTTGACACTTCAGACGTGCTTATGCGCTACTGATGTCGTGCTTTTGATGTGGATTTCCAGTCTTGTCAACGTAAGATTTTAGTCCATAAAACATCCACTGAGAATCCGTTGAGCCTGGCAGCTGGAAGTTAGATCAAGCACAAAGTTATTTATATGAAGATGTGTGAAGATATAAAACTCAAATGCGTTCATACACTGATGTTTGTGGATAGTTTAAAGGGACAGTTAATTATAAAATCGAAAATACATATTTTTCCTCTTACCTGTAGAGCTATTTATCAGTCTTGATTGTTTTGGTGTGAGATACAGAGTGTTGGAGATATCAGCTCTAGAGATGTCTGCCTTCTCTCCAATATAATGGAGCTAGATGGCACTCAGCATGTGATGCTCAGAGCTCCCAGGCTGATCTCATGTACTGTTTGTACTTTGTTCCTGTAAAAAGTAATGCGCTGACAGCAGTAAAGAGGAAAACGCTCCATGTAAGAAGCCAGGTTGGGATGGTGGAAGGATCAAATAACATAGGACTTTCCACAGGAGACTGGTGTTTGGAACCACGTGTGCGTTGTCACCGCATTTCTTTTCCTAAACCTTACCTTCGTAACTTTACATTAAGTGCATAACATCATCTGTGGGGCGCTAATTTGTACGGTATCATACAAACTGCTGTATAAGGAAACGCATATGAGTGTTGCTAAGTGAGTAGCAGTAGATGAAAGCTTGCCTTTGCGCAGTGATACAGTTGGCGGGTGTAGTTTTGTAGAAATAAAATAGTTCCTGCATGAAACTGCTCACAACAAGGTCTGTGGATTATCTTGAGTAACCAGGTCATGATTTCTGGAAAGAGACACTGCTGTTCACTTTTTTAAAATGTATTCTTTGGCGCTTTTAGCACCACAAGCCGAGTGCCATCTAGTTCCATTATATTGGAGAGAAGGCAGATATCTCTACGGCTGATATCTCCAACGCTCGGCAACTCACATTAATAAATAGCACTACAGGTAAGAGGAATCATATGTGTTTTTAATGCTGGGGGGGAACTGTCCCTTTAAGGCTCTGAGGGAGTATTTAAACTGGAAGTAATGACAGCTGTTCATCTAGGTGCAGGTGAGGTTTGTGTGGATGTCTGAGTGAAGTGTCGATCATCTGTCTTACAGCCTACTTGAAAACATGCGTGTCAGCAAATTCCTATCAGGGTTTGCCAGACTACAATGAGCGAAGTGAAATCAGAGCCCTGCATTCTGTAATCCAAATGTCACTCACTCCTCTTCATCACCACATCTCCCCACACTGCTGTGCATTCCCTTTGTGTTTGCCTTTCTCTGCGTCCTTGAGTGTATACATGCTCTATACGTTTGTCTGCTGTGGCAACAGAGGACAGACGGGCATCAGTCAAAGTCAAGGGAAGGTGACAACTTTGTGCGGCGATCGGGTTCGCTCACACACACAGAGTAAAAAGCCAAAGGGCTGTTAAGTGTCGGGCTCACCTTTCATAGTGTGAGGTACAAGGAGATTCTCCATCTGGACTGGGCTGACAAACTGAATTCTCCTGTGGTATTTCAGACACAGCTGAATACTCAGATGGCCTGTTAAACCCCTGCTGACTCTGTGCTCTGCTTTCATCTGTGACAGCTCGATGATATCATACAGATAAAACTGAAGACACCGATAAGGACACCATGCTGGTTGTTCTGTCCCTCCCTTCTCACTTTTCTTAATTTTTATATTTATTTTAATTGTTTCCTTAGTTTTAAAACCAGACCTTCTTTTCCCGTCTTCTCTCACCACCATCCTGCTCCTGTATCGTTCCCCTTCTCCACCTCTGTCTCATCTCCTTCCCTTTTCTCCCTTTGTCACTCCACCACGACTGTCACTAATTCATTCTGTCACTCATCACCTTCTTCTCGCATGTCCTGGTTTCCTGCTCCATTTCTTGAGTGTCACCAGCGTAAAACGAGAATGTCTCTGAGTTCTCTCCCTGCTCTCCAGCGACCTTGTTTTTAACCTTGTCCCCTCTCTGTCCTTCTCTTCCTTCTCTGTCTCTGTCTTTTTTTCCATCTCTGTTTCCTTTAACAGCCACGATGGCAATGAGCAGCATCCTCAACGCTGATGACATCAAGAAAGCTCTAGATGCATTTGCAGGTAAAAGGAAAAATCACAGCAACACCGTGTTTCCCTACACATTCATTTATTCGTGGCGGCACGCCATGATTAAAACATCTGCTGCCACATTTGATCTTCTATTTTTAGAGCTTGACCTTTTACACACACATATATATCCTTTATTTAACCAGGTAAAAGACTCATTGAGATTTAAAATCTCTTTCTCAAGAGCGACCTGGCCTACAGGGCTGCATAAAAATTGTTACAGCAACAACACAATCAAACAACTGTGACACACCACAAGTGAGCAAACACAACATCCAGTTAAAAAGCAGCACAAAAAGAATGGTTAAACATGTACAATTTTCTAAAATAATTTCAGTGAGAATTTGGGTACCGATCACGCTGATGAAGAATGCTGTTATCTTGATCCTTTTGAATTCGTGCATCCATTTTCCATAACCACTTGGGGGTTGCGGAGGCCTGGAGCCTATCCCAGCTGACACAGGGTGAGAGGCAGGGTTCACCCTGGACAGGTCACCAGACTATCACAGGGCTGACACATAGAGACAGACAACCATTCACACTCACATTCACACCTACGGACAATTTAGAGTCACCAATTACCCTGCATGTCTTTGGACTGTGGGAGGAAGCTGGAGCACCTGGAGGAAACCCACGCTGACACAGGGAGAACATGCAAACTCTGCACAGAAGGGCTCCCACACTCTGGGTTTGAACCAGGAACCCTCTTGCTGTGAGGTGACAATGCTAACCACTGCACCACCGTACCCCATAGTAATCAGCTCAGACTATCTGAGCTTTGTCTGCAAATTATTCCAGGAACAAGGGACAGCATATTTAAAAGCTTTGGGGGACCAACATCAAGAAAATGTATTAATTATTGTGAAAGTGCAAACCATGTTGTTATTAAGAGTACTATTGGAATATATATATCTATATATATATATATATATATATACATACATACACACACCGTTCGGTGATTAAAGGAAATGGCCACTTTAGAATGAAAACACAGACAGTACTTACTGACCCTCACGCTGACAAGAAGTCCAGTGTAGTTTTTTAATCCACAAAACTCATTCGGGGTATCAGAGTGCTGTGTTTACATGGCAAGACTCGAGAACTAGCACCACCACTAGCCATCACCTAGTCTCGCAGCAGGCTAACTGACCACGGTGAGAAATGATGCTATAAAAGTGGAGTAAATTACGTCTTTTAAAGTCAATTTTGTATGCCGCGGCTTCAGGGCACTTGGATTACGATGGACGAGCCGTTCTGACATTTTTGAAATGCATTAGCGGAATTTTATTACATTTTCAAAACGTGGGTTTCATGCACTTAAAGTGCAGTTGTCATTCCGGCTAGCTGTTATGGATTAAAAAACTACACTGGACTTCTTGTCAGCATGAGGGTGAGTAAGTACTGTCTGTATTTTCATTCTAATGTGGTCACTTCCTTTAAGTGCATCATGCTTTTGCAATTCAGATTGTACTCTGGGCACAGACTGAGCAGCAGAACATCAGGCGCAGTAAAAGTGAGACTTAACCGTACATTATGCTGGGTCTTAATGTTTGCTTTTGCTCTCAAACAGCTGTTCCTCCCATCTATCAATCTGGTCTGATCAGCTCTGAATGATCGACTGATCAGTTATCCACCCCATGACTCAAAACTCTGCAAACTTCTGCTGAAGGGATAAAAAGAGTTCCACCTGTGATGCATTCGTATACCTGCGAAAACCTCAGAAGTTAGAAAGTGGACATAAGGACACACAAGCAAGCAAAAAAATGGAAATTGGTAACACCCTGTCCATCGAATACCTTTAACTCCTGTGTACAAGTTTTATGTACATCAGTACCACGATAGTTGATCTTTGTAGATCCAAACCAAGTGCTCCAGGACCAGCAGCTCCTTCCACTTCTGTAGCTCTATATCAACAGTGTTGTAGAAAGACGTTAGCTAAAACAGCATGTTCACGCACTGACACCGTGGCAGCACTGTGGTGGATTGTGGATTGGGGTTCGAACCCCAGGGTAAGGGAGTCCTTCTGTGCGGAGTTTGCATGTTCTCCCTGTGTCAGCGTGGGTTTCCTCCGGGTGCTCCAGCTTCCTCCCACAGTCCAAAGACATGCAGGTTAATTGGTGACTCTAAATTGTCTGTAGGTGTGAATGTGAGTGTGAATGGTTGTCTGTCTCTATGTGTCAGCCCTGTGATAGTCTGGTGACCTGTCCAGGGTGAACCCTGCCTCTCACCCAGTGTCAGCTGGGATAGGCTCCAGCCCCCCCACAACCCTCAAGAGGATAAGCGATTACAGAAAATGAATAAATTGACAATGCTTTCTCTTTTATTTTACGTATATTTAATATATTTGCATGTACAGCGCAGACAGACGGGGATAGACAGAGCTCCGTGACCCAGAACTGACAGCTCCTCTGGCAAACATGTTCTCAATCTATAACAGTCACACTATCAGAAGGCCGCCGTATTACAATTAGATTTTTGCCTTTGGGCTTCATCACTCAGATGAACACAGGATAAGCAACTTCCAGCACCTTTAAAGAAACTTTGTGTCGATGTAGTTATGACATTACAGAACCCTTTTAATGCAGAGTCAGTGTATTTATGATACATTTCAGGGTGCTTGCAAAGTACAGACCTTTTGCCTCTGTGTTTGTGTGTGTGCAGTTGCTGACTCCTTTAACCATAAGAAGTTTTTCGAGATGGTGGGTCTGAATGTCAAGTCTCCTGAAGACGTGAAGAAGGTATTCACGGTGCTGGACGCCGACAACAGCGGCTTCATAGAGGAGGAGGAGCTCAAGTGAGACAAAACGATGCAACACATGATCTTGTCGCACATAAAATATTAGTGGTGTGTGACGTGTGTCCTTTGTGCTTTTCTGTCCCTGGCTAGATTCGTCCTGAAGGGTTTCGCCAAAGATGGCAGGGACCTGACAGACAAGGAAACCAGAGCATTTTTAAAAGCAGGCGACAAGGATGGAGACGGCAAGATTGGAATTGATGGTAAACATCAAATTCTATTAGTAGGGGTGTCGGAAGGTCACACAAACAACGGCATGCCAAACAAATGTAGAAAGAAAGACACACAAACACAAACCATTTGCTGCTGTGTGAGATTCACCACACATTTATTTATTGGTCATCTATTAAGACCACAGTAAACTTTCTGTGCCACAGATGTAAAACCTAAATCTGTCAGGTACCTTGGTGCAGTAATGACATCACCGTTTAACTGACTGTCCTCATCCGTCAACATTACCCAAACCACAGAGCATGTCTAATTGTAAGCAATCGAAATATGTCCAATAGACACCCACTTGTAGACGGACAGATGCAAAAGGAACACAATGGCTGTTTGCATGATTAGACCTATTAAGGGACTGTTCAAAAATTATTGGGGCAGGGAGGAGTGTTGGACCGTATGTTTGCCCAAATCGAACATTACAAGAGGAATTAACAATTACGGAAATGATGGTAAACATAATAAGCGGCACATGCTGTTTACGCAGCTGCTCTTTATTATTGAAGAGCTACTAAACACTTATCACCACTGTCACTGAATGAACACTGATTGGTACCGGTAACATCCCCGAAAATGCCTTTGCCAAACACACCAGACTCCATTTAAAAAAAACAGTAATTTTAGCGTGCATAAAGCCAACATACAGTCCCTGACAAAAGTCTTGTCGCTTATCCAAGTTGTAGGAACAACAAATAATAACTTGACCTGTAGTTGATCAATTGGAATCAGAAATAGCTTATATGAAAGGCAAAGGCCTCTAGATTATGCTTATTATACCAAAACAAAGTTCTGCATCATTCACTGAGTTGTATCATTTAATTAGGACAGAAAGGTCAGATCTTGCTTGGACAAAAGTCTTGTCGCATACAAAAATAATGTACTGTAGAAATGATACTTTATTTTGAATACACAAACATGCTCCAATAACATAAGAACATAAAGTCATGGTGCCTTGGGAAAAAGAATTAATATCGTGTATGACTCCCATGAGCTTGGAGGACTGCATCCATACGTCTCGGCAATGACTCAAATAACTTATTGATGAAGTCATCTGGAATGGCAAAGAAAGCAGTCTTGCAGGACTCCCAGAGTGCATCAAGATTCTTTGGTTTCATCTTCCAAGCCTCCTCCTTCATCTTACCCCAGACATGCTCAATAATGTTCATGTCTGGTGATTGGGCTGGCCAATCCTGGAGCACCTTGACCTTCTTCACTTTCAGGAACTTTGATGTGGAGGCTGAAGTATAAGAAGGAGCACCATCCTGCTGAAGAATTTGCCCTTTCTTGTGGTTTGGAATGTGATGGGCAGCGAGAACGTCTTGATACTTCAGGCTGTTGATGTTGCCATCCACTCTGCAGATCTCTTGCACACCCCCATACTGGATTTAACCCCAAACCATGATTTTTCCTCCACCAAACCTGACTGTTTTCTGGGTGAATCTTGGGTCCATGCGGGTTCCAACAGGTCTTCTGCAGTATTTGCGGCGATTGGGATGCAGTTCAATGGATGATTCTTCAGAAAAATCAACCTTCTGCCACTTTTCCACTGTCCATCCTTTCTGCAAGCTGTGGGCCTTGGCAAATGCAACACGATTCTTTTGTTGTCTTCTGTTTAATGCTGGTTTGTGAGCAGTAATTCGGCCATGGAGACCATTGCGTGAGAGAATTCGACAAACTGTTCTGGTAGATACAGGGGTTTCTGGTGACCAGTTCTGATGTAGTTCTGCTGCAGTTGAAGAAGGGCTGGCCCTGGACTGCCGAAGCAACAAACGGTCCTCTCTAACAGTTGTCTTACGGGGTCTGCCTGACCTGGGCTTGTCATGAACGTCACCAGTTTCTTCAAATCTTTTTTTTATCCTCTCCACTTGACGTTTGGATACACTGAAGATGTCTGCCACCTCAGCAGCAGACTTGGTCTTCAGGCTCTTGATGATCAGCACTTTGGTCTGTGGTTGAATCTTTGGCATGTTGTCAGCGGTCAGGTTGCACTTCACATGAAGGTCTGGTGTGCTGGGGTTCTTTTTAGACACACCAGGGAATGTGTTAATTACAGTATTTGTCACAGGTGGAGCTCTAATCTGTGATTGGTTGAATCGTTTAAAGACATGACAAGACTTTTGTCCAAGCAAAATCTGACCTTTCTGTCCCAGTTAAATGATAAAACTCAATGAATGATACACAACTTTATTTTGGTATAACAAGCATAATCTAGAGGCCTTTGCCTTTCATATAAGCTATTTCTGATCCCAATTGATCAACTACAAGTCAGGTTATTATTTGTTGTTCCTACAACTAGGATAAGCGACAAGACTTTTGTCAGGGACTGTATTTTCATATGTAACTGGATGACTTAAGGGTTTAATTCAACCAAACCAGAGCTGGTGATTGTTGGAACAGTGTAAAAACAAACCAAGATAGCTTTTGTGAGTTTTATATTGTTTCTGTCAACTTTGAATTAAGTATGTACCTTTGTGTGTTTTAAAGTGATAAAATTACTGTTTTTTTAGATGGAGTCTGGTGGGTTTGATGCTAGCCATTTTGGGGCTGCTTTTGGTGAAACATACGGGATCTTATTTCTTAACAAAAGGTCCATCTCTGAAGGGATCCTTTCCCAGATATTGCCAGACACTTAGAATGATAATCTGAACCTGTCAGCAGCAAGCATAAGCACTTTCAGTGGACGTACATTGACAGTGCTCTGTTGCCCATCTGTGTTACATTGCAGCCTGTTTCACTCAGTACTGTATCGATTTCAAATACTGTTGTTCCCATAAATCACTTAGGGTCCAGGCTGAGAAATACCAAAGTTACCCTTGAATAGTCCTAATATCTACTAGAAAACAAAGCCCTGATAAAGAGACATGATTTGTGTCCTCTCCAGAAGTTCTTTAATGATCTGCATGATCAACAAACGTGCTGACAACAGCGATGCCATCTAGTTTGCCTGTGGAGAGGCTCTTCAGCTTGGGCAGCCATGTGATGACACCAAGGAGGAGCAGGTTGTCTGATAAACGATTTGATAGACTCCTCCTCATGAGGTATAACTGCCACTTTAGTGATAAACATGTCAAATAAGCTGGACTGATTTACTCTAAAGACATGGTTTGGTGAGCAAGAGGCCTGAGTGAGTTTGTCTGGTCCGTTAAATGCAGCCCATATGCCATCTAAACATGTTTTGTCCTTTTAAATCTATCTAAATCCTGTTGAGATACTATTCTGAGGTTAATAATATGTATGCTAGGCAGTATAAGGATGGCCAGCCTCTTTTATACATTTATGTAGTTTTATTTTGAGGCAGTTACAGCCTGCTGCAGTGCTGTCTTCATTCTCCTGAGCCTTGTTTTGTACTGATGTGTGGCCATATGTAGATTTTATGTGATATCGTTAACATGCAATAACTAGTGCATCTCAGGCAATGCTGTGGGGTAATGCAAAAGTAATGTAACAAGTAGTTTTATTTATTTATTTATTTATTTATTTGTTCATATAACCAGTAAAAACCTCTTGAGATTAAGAGTGTCCTGGAGGTTTCAAGAATGCCTGGCCAAGACAGGCTTCAAATGATAAATGGGCTGCACTTGTATAGCGCCTTTCTAGCCTTCTGACCACTCATTGAGCGCGTTTACATGGACACTTTAATTCCCTTTTCATTCGGCATGAAAGTTCATTCCTATTAAAAGTGATCTTGTAAACACCTAATTCGGAATGAAAATGGCCAATGCGATGGAAAATTCAATCCGATGTAAGGGGCTGGAATATTCCGTTTCTAATTCCAAATGAAAGAATTTCTCGCACTTGTATACACTCATTCCTCTTTAAGTTCATTCCGGTGTTTCTGCGCATGCTCGTTTCCTTGCCCTTCTGGCGCGATGACGTATACAGCGTGCATAGCAACGGACTGAGATAGAGCAGTCGGACTCGTTGCACTCCCCGGTTTCCATTCGCCACAGCATGGTCTTCTGCCTCCCTTCTCCTCCTCAACAGACGAAGCATTAGCAGAACAAGGTTGTTGTCGTACTGCTGCTTCAAGAATATAAGCAAAACAAGCCTGAAAAAGGCACTAAGAACGGCGGCGTCAAGCATCTTGTTATCCGGAGCGAGGACTACAGTGTTTTCTTCCGGTAAACGTAAACACGTAACGTCCGCTCCACCCCCTATCCAATCAGAAACCTTCCCTGCCCCAAACCTTGCACAGACCCGAAAGAAGGCGATTGAACTGATCTCCCGTGTAAACCCTCATTCAGAATGAATATTTCCCACGTAAACTACCTGGAAACACTTTAATTCCAAATGATTTCATTCAGATTCATTTACCCACCGATGGGAAAGCAATTTGGGGGTCAGTATCTTGACCAAAGATACTTTGACATGCGGAGTGGAGGAACTGGGGATCAGGCTGCTGTTCTTCCAAACTGTAGATGACCTACTGTAGACCTACCATCTAGCCACAGCTGCCCCAACATAAAGTCACACACAGACAAATACAAAATAAAAAATATGCAACTCCAAAACAAGCGATATAAAACACAAAATGAGATTACTACAAAGCCAAAAAGTACGTTAATATATGCTATAGGTGAACTATAAAAACAAGAAAAACAGGAACTACAAAAATTTTAAAAACCAAAGTAGTTCAAGATAATTGTGTAGTGAAAATCTGATATCCTGCCAGCCACAGTATAGCATGGGAAAGTTTAGACCACTAAAATTTCAGATCACCATTTGTTCAGTTAAGATAAAAAAAAATGCTAACCCCTCCCCCTTTTGACCCCACTCTCTTGCCTTATAATTCTTGCACAGTCCCTAACTACAGATTGTGCACACTATATATTTTTGACCATTTTTCAAAGCATCACATATTTCTTTCTAGTTCAATATTGAGACCTGACATGCTGTCGACATGTAACTAAAAACCCTTGAGTGATGTATCTTTACATACAACGAGAAAATAACTTCTGTTTTCTTCTTCCTCTCTTGCAGAGTTCGCCGCCCTGGTGAAAGAATAAACAGTCTAGCACTCTGAGATCACCTCCCAGCCACCGCTACATCCCGCTGGCCCCTCTTCCTCCCCAGCACCCACACCTCACCGCCCCACCCTGACTCCCAGCCCCACCAGACTGCAGCCAACTCCTGCTACACACACTCCTCTTCCTCAACTTTCCCCCACTGCTGTCTTCACTGGGTGCCATGCTGCACTGTAGGAAGTCCGCTGTGGTGTGCCACCCCCTCACACACAAACACCTCCTCAAACATCCCCACAGCTATACTCATCCTATTTATTTTATCCTTTTTATACAAACTGTTCTTGTTTCTGTTTATGTATAGATATAAAAACATGCCTGCAGGAATAAACCTCACATTTTAAAGCATAAAGTAGATATTTAAAGAAAATAGAGGTTATATGAGAAAGACCTTAATGTCCTTCTGTATTTCCGACTTTCTTATCTCTTCATTTCCTTAGTCAACACTTCCTCTCACTTTCCGACTTTCTTTCTCCCTTTTTTCTGTTCTTCACTTCTCTCCGTCAATTTCACTCCTGGCACTGTTCCCTCCCTGCATTCGCTCCCCTCGCTCCCTCCCACGCCATCACCCCATCCATCTATCTATCTACCCATCCCTTTCTCCTCTGGTAATGAGCTGTTGTAAAACATACCAAAAGAAGAAAGAGGTCAAGCTGTGAAAGAATAAAATTAAATGAGAAAAAAAACAAAGCCTCGAGAACACTGACTCACTAAGACTCCTCTGTTAATTCCCTCCTTTGATGTGATGCTCTTATCTGATTCTACATACGGCTCTCCTTCTCTCCTGTCTTCCTCTATTTCCCTGTCACTTTTATTAAGCAGTACGAGGGAAGCATATCTTGACAGCAACCTAATAATGCATAAAGGGGTGTGCTTTAAGAAGGTCAAAATTACCCTACAGTGTCATTTGTTAGTATTCATTAGCACTGACTGTGTCATTTAAAGGCTGGTCACACACTGAGATTTGAGCCTGTTTCTGACCCGAATTTTGAACCTCATGACTGATCTGAAGGTCGGACCGAATTTCCGCTTAATTGGGGGTCATTTGCCGTGAAGTGTACAGAGTGGAGCGAGGACCGATCACGGCCCAATCAACTACAACCGAGCGGCCACTGGATGGTCGGATTCATTTCTGACATGACAGAACTTTTGGTCAACTGTTGTCAAAGCCACAAATTAATTCCCCAAAATATGTGCCATTTGTTTTTTTACTGTGCCTGTGACAGTGTCATGGCAACACAATGCATCAGGTGGAGGGAAAATTTGGAGGCCAGGTTGGTCGAGCTGTGGCATACGATTCCTCCTCCTATCACAGTTGATATAAACAAGAGAAATGTTGGTGGGAAATAGCTGCTGCTCTTCAACTGCATGGTCATATTATGATACGATACGATACGGTACGACATGTTATAATACAACATGACATGACACAGTACGATACAATTAGCTACAATATGGTAGGATACGGTATGATACAATACAATAAGATTGGATACGATACAATACAATAATCTACCATATGATATGGTATGATACAATATGATGTGATACGATATGATACAATGCAATACTCATACTCGTACCCTTTGTCCCCCTTTGTCCTCCGCTTATCAGGGTCCTGGTCGCAGGGGTAGAAAGTATCACGGTTCTGAGTAGTATCACGATACCACGGTAAAAATGAGGCAGATGTGCCTTTTGTCATTTATAAAAAGATAAATCACTTTTCTATAATACTTCACTGATATTTCAATGCAATAAATTACTTATTGACTTATTCATACTTCAAAAACAGCATCAATAAGTGATGAACATGGGGGATCAAAATAAATAAATAAAATAAAAATCAACCAGCCACCCTCCTCCCCTGACAAGTAAAGAACAGTCCCTTCATAAGTAAAGAACAGTCCCTAAAGTGCGGTGAAGTTTGTGGACCGTTACCTGCCACAAAGAGAGAAATGCGAACGGCTCGTCTCTCCTCTGTTACGCCACATACCTGTGTGCTGCCACGGCTCAGTTGTCCAGGTACTACTGGGCAGTCGTGACACCAATGAAAGAAGAAATTACTGGACCTGGAGTCGGACTTCTCTGTCGCCGGTAAGCCGTTATCTTGTGCCGCAGAGCACAATGAGCCTCCGCCGTATTCCTGTCTGTGACCCCCGTTCAACCCACAACCGCCAGGATTCGCCTTTCCTTTCTGCTGCTGGTTGAAACGTGATAATAGGGGCGCCCCAGCACCCACTCCACTAACTTGATGTGGAAATGAGCGGTAGTCTAGAAAACTGGTGAGTGTTTTTTTTTTTGGAGGGCGCCCTCACATAGATTGCGTCCTGGGCGGTCGCCCACATTACCCATAGCAAAAACCGTCCCTGGGCGGCCCTGAGGCCTCCCCCCAGTTGGACATGCCCGAAACACCTCCCAAGGGAGGCGTCCGGAAGGCATCCTTACCAGATGCCTGAACCACCTCAACTGGCTCCTCTCGATGTGGAGGAGCAGCGGCTCTACTCCGAGTCCCTCCCGGATGTCCGAGCTCCATACCCTATCTCTATGGCTGAGCCCAGCCACCCCACGGAGGAAGCTCATTTCAGCCGCTTGTACTCACGATCTTGTTCTTTCGGTCACTACCCAGAGCTCGTGACCATAGGTGAGGGTTGAAACATGGATAGACAATACAATATGATACACTTTATTGTCCCCGTGGGGAAATTTGTCATGTAATCAGAAGCTGCACAAGTATTGCTGCCTTAATAGTCCTGAAGAAATTAAGCATACACCATGAAAACACATACTATTGTATGTATGTATAGTATTGCACATTAGCCACTCATTTAAGTTAAGTTAAGTTAAGTTAAAATTCGGGCATCCTGTATTGTCTGCCCAAAGGTAAAAGCTCGTACTCAGCATGGAGAATGTGGGAAGAGTCAGATAGTATTCTCTGTGCTTGACTCATACCACATTTTCCACGCTACTTTTTGTTCTGACAAGCAAACAAACTTCTACCTGAGAAAAATGCCTCGTAGGTTACAAACAAACCTTTATTGACAGCTGTCAATAGCCAGAGTGGTCTTGAGGGGTAAACGCGCCCTTGTATAGTTTACATGTACAGTGTGAGCACATAAATCCTAAACATTTGCTTTACATTGCAGACAGTTTACTCATACAGTAGGAGTTGGAATTCAACATCATTTCTAAAACAGGCTGAAATCGTATGTTGTTGTCTAATACCAACTCCTACTGTAGGAATATATCATCTGCATAGAAGTTTATTTGCTAGCAGCGGTATCGGAACAAAAAGTATTACCAGGCAGCTGAAAATCACTGTATATATCCTGCATTCCTACATTTCTCTTGTTCATATCGATCGTGAGTAGAGGAGGAAAAACATCAAAGAGGCACATATGCTGTTGCTACAGTTTGCTTTCATTTGATGACGATAAAGCCTCTGAGGGCAAGGACCAATATTTTGGGCTGATACGGTGTGGCAGCCAATACTTCCTCTTTTGTGTGCCGGTTATTTCTGGTAATCTCTATGAATAGATAGCTGCATATAATTGCTGATAACATTTTTTAGGAGCAAATATAAAGCTAACCTGTTTTCAGGTGATAGTTGATTGCATTTCAGCCACTGCATTCCACCTCTCCACATGAACTGTGTACGTACCATTTTAATGTGATTACTTAATAACGCTTGGACTACAAATGGAAACAGAACGCATCTGATACCAAAATCTTGTTCCGTTGCCTTATAGAGAGACTGCTTGACCAACCTGCCCTCCATATTTTCCATCTACATGAAGCGTTATGTTGCAATTGCACTTTCAGACACTGTTTGCCACCTCATGCAGACACCAGAAAAAGAAAACAGGCGCTGATCTTGGGGAATCAACTTGTGGCTCTGCTTCAACTATGCGAGACAACGACTGACCAAAACTTCTGACATGTAAGAAATTTATCTGAACATCTGCTGGCCAGTCAGGAGCAGTTCAATCCATGATCAGTCTTCACTCCCCGCTGTATACTGCACGGCAAACGATGCTACACAAAGCTGAAATTCAGTCCGACTCTAAAATGAATCACGCTGCTCAAAAATCAGGTCAGAAACAGGCTCAAATCGTACAGTGTATGCTGAGCTTAAGTGGTGAAAGGAGAAAAAGAAACTGCCCACATTACAGATCACTGATGAGCATCTTCCTTTAGCCTGTTCCACATTATGAATGCAACTTCGCTCAAAGAGAAAAAAGGGGGCGGAGGCCACATTATTCCACTTGGCAAAGAGTCTTTATTCAGAAGAGCTGTGCTAGTTTAGCAGAGCCATGCTGTCAAGCCATTAGCAGAATTGGATTCACACTGAGGTTCAATTTGGGTTAAGTATCCCCAGCGGAGGACCCAAACAGGCGACGCGGGAATCCTGATCTTCTTTAGTAGGCCATTTTACTGCCTGAGCAAATAAACACAGATCTGAAGCTTAGAGGCTATCACTTAAAAGAAGAGCAGTTTAGTGGAGCTCAGAGAAGCTCAGTGCTGGTCCCAGCAGACAGCTGTGGTCAGCGTCACTCATACGATAAACAACTACTGAAAGAGTTTTTCTTTTAAACTAACTTTAACTTAGTTCTTTATTTAGTTGTGAATGTTTAGAGCAATACTAAATATTTGAAATCAAATAATCAGGAGCTTAAACTGATGATGTAATACCAATATTTTTAATTATTTAATAACTCTCATTTTTATCCTGTCAAATAATATTATAGATCTGTATTATCATTATGCCATCAGTGAAAAATGCCACCTGCTGATAAAATTAAACACATTAGTATATTTAATTATAAAGACAGTATTAAATTATCCATGAACACATTGCATTTTTCATCACATTTCGGGCTCAGACTTTTTATCCTATTTTTACAAGATATTTCAGATCTGCCAGAGGTTACATTTCTTTTTTACAAGCCATTTTCTAAAGTAAATTAGTCATGCAATTAATATTTATTAATGGACTTAATTCAGTGGAGCATGTCGAGAAAAATGGTCAAAATACTTTACAATGGCAATAAAAACATAAGATTCATCTCTCAGCACTGGTTCCTAACATCAACTGTCAGCCCAGTCGCCAGAAGAAAATGTTGGCATTGTATGTTATATGTCGAATACGTTTCATATCAGCCTTTCTAATGTAATGTAGTATATGACCTGACTTTGTCATCGGGAAGTGGGGGAAGGATGGATGACATGTCAACTTGGCAAGATACCTGCCAAGCTGCAGACCACTGTTTAAGACCAACAAACAAAGCAACAAAGAAAAACAATTTGTTTTGTGAGCCTTCACTGTCTGTTTTATAGCAACCTGTCACTGTTTTATAACCCACTGTCTGGGCACCAAACAGGTGTATATAGTGACCGGACACTGTTTTTCCAGTATCTCTTTAAGCACCAAAATTGAATGTTTTGTAGCAACCTGTCACTGTTTTACAATCCACTGTTTAGGCACCAAACAGGTGTTTGTAGCCACCTGAAGCTGTTTTTCCAGTATCTTTTTAGGCACCAAAATTGGGTGTTTATAGCCACCTGAAGTTGTTTTTTCCAGCGCCTTTTTAGGCACCAAAGTTGGATGTTGTTTAGTGACCTGTCACTGTTTTTTCAGCATTTTTTAGTCTCCAAAATTGGGTGTTTTATAACGAGCTAATATTGTTCCAGAGTCTTTTTAGCCACCAAAATTATATGTTGTTTAGTGACCTGTCACTGTTTTTCCAGCAACTTTTTAAGCACCAGAAATCGGTATTTTTTAGTGACCCTGAGCTGTATTTCCAGCATCTTTTTAAGCACCAAACTTGGGTGTTGCTGCTGTTTTTCAAGCATTTTTGAGCAACATAATTGATCTTTTTTAGCAACCCGTTGCTGTTTTTCAGCTATGATAGTGCCACAAACAGTGGGTATTTCAAGCCAAAACATTTTCCTAATTGCACTCAAGTGGTTTTTGTGTCAAAGGCTAACCACACATTAGCTGAAGCATTGTTGAAAATAAAGTTTCAGTGTATCTGCCACATACTAATATAGGAATGTAATGTATCCGTGGTTTGCAGAAACATACAATGCCAACATTTTACTGGACTGTACATTTACACTATAAACACATCATAGACAATAAGCATTTATTTCCAAATGGACAATAATATACAGTAATGAGTCATTTACATATCATTTGTTGTCAGAATTACAGTACCAATAAATCAAACATGTCAGAGCAGTAATAAGGATTTAGAACCAGCTAAGATCAATGCACATGTAAGTTCATGTTACATAAACACGTTTGTATCACAGTGATTCATTTTCACTATCTTACAAATCACAAAAACAGAGCCAATTATTAAAAAATCAACAACAAAATATTTGGTTTACCAAGATCTAAATAATATACATCTACAGTCCTTGTGTGACTCCAAGAATTATACAACATTAATACATTTTTTTGTCCTCTTTCTCCAACCTTGTGTGCATCTATGCACAAGGACAATATGGCAATCAGTGTGTATGACAAACACCAGGTCCACTGAAGGTCTGCTTACTGACATTGGACCAGACATACTTATTTTCTCCTATTTCCAAGGTCAAGAATGAAACGTAAAGCTTGACAAAAGAGCTTGTTTCAGGGTAAAGATGTCATCATCGATACAGATGTGGGGCCGATCTGTCATTGGTGGACGTGGGCCTCAGCTTAACTGTGGCAAATGGGTTGGTACCCCTTAAGTAAAAAAAAGGAAGGAAGGGAAATAGATGTTGTAGGAGGAGAAAAAGACAGACAGAGTGGAAAAAAAACAATATCAGAAAATAACATCTCTGAGCCTTACGGCGAAGGTTATAACGAGAGAAATGAGAACTGTGTTTCGAACTGTACAAGCATCATCTAGCAAACTGTTCACCTGAAGTGAGAGCGATAGTGGGGGTGATAGTCATGGTTTCCCAAATGGCCATAACTGAAATGGTTTCAGTACTAAACTGCACTTCAAACTCTAATGGAGGGAAAGCAATTGTGTGCCATTTAGATCACTGCCCTCATCTGTTGTTCTCTCATTTAATGGCTTCATGATATACTTCAAAAATATCATTAGTTTCTGCAGAAGAGAACATGAGTGCCGTTTAAACATTTTTACAACCTGAGAGAGAGACACACAGGTTTATTCATCTTACCTCGGGAAGAGTTCTGGTTGTGATCCAGGTGGTTTTGATCTCTGTAGAAAAAAATTGAGAAAGGTACGGGTGAGTGAGGGCCAATCCAAACTGAAAATGTGGACACATGCACTAATGGAGGCTTCAGCAGGCTCTGGCCCTCGACCCCTCGCCCTTCTGCTTTCAGATGGTCCTCCCACAAGCTGCTCATTGATGTGCTGTACCAGGCAGTCACACACACTCCAGAGTGTCCAACACACACTGCTTAATCACAGTTTACAATAAAGTAGAACGAGGGAGCGAGAACAACAGAGACCATGCAGAGGCATCAAGGAAAATGCATCAGTGTCATAATGAAAAAAAAAATTGGGGTCACTTTGGGCTATTGTGAACATCCATGTACCAACTCACAAACCCTGTGCAGTATAATCCAAGTCTCATTTATCCAGTCATTTGCTCAGTACCTCCCAAATAGACAGCTGGGGACCTGAACCAAAAGTAAAAGTTATCTGTGCTCTCTTCAAAGCTAAACTCCATTGACAAAAACAGTGATTTTACCTTGTTGAACACAGGAGTTGCTGGTGTACCGCTGCCTTGATTTGTTTGTTAGTTTGTGTTACTGTGTGACTTTGGTGTTTTAAAGGGTTAATTCAGATTCACAGAAGTCACACAATAACACAAACAAACTTCCAATCTTGACAGCGGTAGATTTAAGCCGATTTTTCACCCTGATTTTGTGTCACAGAGACTATCGTAATCTTTTGAGTGTTCATACCTGGCGACGTGTGTTTCTGTCAGCAGCAGTCTCGCCAACTGCGTTACGACCTGTGTGTGCACACCACAAGATTTCTCCACCGAGCCCTCGCTGACAGAGCCCCAGATAATGTGGTGATGTCACCAAACTTGGAGACGACACATCGTAAAGGCATGGATATTCTTTATTATCCTGGGTCCAAACGCAACGCGCTCCCCGTGATCCTGTGGACGCTGCCATTGTTGTTATTGCTTGCCGGCTTGTGAGTGTTGCCAGATCTTGGGAGAGAACAAGTGACCAGGGCTATGGAGACAAGCCCAAAAGAAGCGATGGATATATATAGAGGAAGGTGACGTTTAGAGAGCAAGCCCAAATAAGCAACTCCACTTTAGAAACAAGCCCCAAAGTCGTGGCTAATAAGCAGACCTGGCAACCCTGCGGCTTGTCCTCCTCACATTTCTTCCGTCGTCCTGCGTGCTGACGTAGGACGTATCCCGCCTCTCATTGGCTGATGCTCTTTGTCAGTCGTGTCACACTTCTTCAATTTTCCAGCATGCCAGATATCCAGTCCCAGTCGCAGACGAGGGGGCGACTTGCTCATAGGCTTGTTCACACATGAGGACTCGTCGTGGCAGACTATCTGCCGACTCACCTCCGACCCAAGGCGGCTCTCAAGATCCTCTACGACGTCAAAATCGTGGTGAAAATCATGTAATGTGAACTAGGCTTAACAGGTTCTGTGCTCAGTGAGGTTTTTGTCAATGCAGGCTTTGACAAGAGCATCGATAAGTTTCACTTTCTCTTCAATTCCCATCAGAAAGGGCTGCCTGTTTTGGAGGTACTGAGCATATGACTGGATAAATGAGACTTGGATTATACTGCACGAGTTGTGTGAGCGTTTGCAAAAGGGTCTTTTGATACAGTTTTGCTGTTGTTAAATGTGGACCCCTATGACTTCAATTCATCAAGAATTTTCTCAGTTTTCGTTCACTGTGGAGGCACACAAGAAAAGTAGAGCTGTCTTCACATATTTGAAATAAAATGTTGTGAGTAACTGCTACACAAATGTTCATTTCAAGGGTGAAGTATTCCTTTAAAAAACATAAATCATTTTTGGAATATTGGTAAAATGTGGTTTAATATCAATCGTTTTATAAAACAAACCATCACAGTTCAGGAAGGCTATGTTACCTTGAGCTCTCTGCATGTCCCTGACGGAAACAGAAATGCCATTCAGACCACTGTGTGCCTGAGCAGCCTTGAAGAGAAAAGACCCTGACAGTATTCTCACACTGCAGCACCTCAAAGGTTATGCACCAGACCTAGTGAGTCACAAGGACTTGAAATAGGACTTCAGTCTAGTAGTCTTAAGTTACAGCATGCCAAAGAAGGAGCACACACATGCACACACACACACACACACACACATATGCACTCAAACTCCTCGCCCATACACCATCAGCAGCTGGAGCTTCCTCCCTGCATCCACCAGAAAGACGGGTGTGGAGCCATGGAGAACAGCACCTTGCCGCAGTGCCCCTGCTGGACGGACTGGGAAACACCATCAAAGGTTTACAAAGAGCGTCTTATGAGAGCTGTCCCATATCATGTCACCTTTACATACTGACATCAGGACACTGTAATGTATTGTAATATAACAGAATAGCTAAAAGCAAACCCAATGTGGCACAGTCACACCTTTTTAATAAAGCTCCATTTTAAAGGAACTATAAGCTGTAACAAAATGGCTTTATTTAGAGTTAATGAATCGTTTGCTAATGCTTTATGGGTCAGTAAATAAGCCTAAACCATCTGACTATTTCTGGGACAAAATCCAAATTTATTAACAGCTTATTAACACTGCAACTGCCAACCAGTCTCACTCCCAACTAATCAAATACTGCAGGCACCCTTTAGCATCAGTATGAGATGCACTGGGCAGCAGCAGTTTTTGACGCTGTGGGTAACTACAGTAGTATAAAGAGTGAGAAAGTCTGCGTGGAGCAAGTGGAAGGGGAGGTGGGTGTGTCAGGCAATCTCCAGACTTCCACATGGGACCTGGGTCACAGGGGCAGCAGGCCAAGCAAAGCACCCCAGACATACTCTCCCCAGCAACACTTTCCAGCTCCTCCTGGGGGACCCCAAGACGTTCTCAGGCCAGATGAGATATGTAATCCCTCCAGTGTGTTCTGGGTCTGCCCTGGGGCCTCCCACCAGTGGGACATGTCCAGAACACCTCTAACAGGAGGTGCCCGAACCATTTCAACTGACCCCTTTCAAGGCAAAGGAGCAGCGGCTCTACTCTGAGCTCCCTCCAGATGTCTGAACCTCTTACCCTATCTCTAAGGCTGAGCCCAGACACCCCAGGGAGGAAACTCATTTTGGCGGCCTGTGTCCACGATCTCGTCCTTTTCGTCACTTCCCAGAGCTCATGACCATAGGTGAGGGTTGGGATGTAGATGGAGCAGGAAATCAAAAGCTTCACCTTCTGGCTCAGCTCCCTCTTCACCATGATGGTGCATCACTGCAGAAGCCGCACCAAACCGCCAATCCATCTCACGCTCCATTTTAATCTCATTCGTGAACTGATAGATTGGGGTAGTAACACACTCCCAACCCAGAGGGGGCAGTCCATCAGTTTCAGGCAGAGAACCACGGCCTCAGATGTAGCGGCTGACTCTCATCTCCAACTCCAACTCCACGATTACACCAGCAACAAATGTATTGATTTAAAACGAGTTAAAAAAACACATAATGCATGTGACAAGTATTAATTTACATGCCGTCCCTGAGCATTCAAAACTGACATAGGAGGGGTACCTAGCAGGCCACTGACCAAGCGTCAGTATTCGACAAGTTGGGAATGAGAATGTGATTAAGATTGATTTATTAGGAAGTGAAAAACCTATAGGCCCGTTTCCACTGATGAAGTTCCTGGTACTATCTGCGGGGCAGGAACTACTACAGGAACGTCCTCTCGCTCGGCCCTCTCAACCATTGTGTCTCCACTGAGAGAGCGGAGTAGGAGGAAGGTTCCTGTAAAGTTACCGGGCTCTGTATGTGATGTGATTGTTGCGCGACCATTTTGACCGGGGCGACGTAGGGGCGTAGGGACGCTGTTAGCTGTTAGCTAATAGCGGTGTCTGTAATAACTCACTAAACTCACAAAGTGGCCTGTGACAAAAATATTTTATCCAGCGGATGTCTTAGTTACAACACGACTGAGCTAACTGGAGTAGTTTCATGTCGTATCCGACAACGGGAGGCTTTTAACAGATGACGTCCTGATGTTAGCTTTGCTGCTGCTGTTAGCTGTCCCTGTCAGCTGATGCTTTCTAGACATTGTGATTTCCCAAAACTGAATAAATATCACACATAGCAACACAAAACTGCTTTGCTAGCTCAATCATGTTGTAACTAAGATATCTGCTGGAAAAAATATGTTTTTAACGGACCGTTTATGAGTTTGTTTACATGGCCGTGGAAGCTATGAACGAGCTAATCCTCGTCTGCTGAGTTTTAAAAATGCCGGCTATTTTGTTGCTTTCTGTTGACGTCACATCCCGCCTTGAGTATATCCAATCAGCACCAAGTAATCCCCAAGTCCCAGCCAGGAGTTTTTCGGGGCCGTTCTGAGTACCTACTCTGAGGCAGGGACTTGTTTAGCCCCTGTGGTGGAGACACGCACCAACGGCCCCGGCCCCGTAAATTTACCCCGAAGTTCCTGCAGTGGAAACGGGCCTTATGTGTGTTTATGAACTGCTAACCAATGTTTAAAACAGTATCACTGCCAAATATAAAGGAAAGTAGTATTAGAAAGTAGTCCCCAAGATGCCCATTTGTAGAACATGTTTAACAAAAATTATTGATATTCTTATGATAGAGAGAAAAAGAGAGAATTGATTGATTAATTGATAATCAGACAGACTGACTGATAGCCATACCTTGTTTTCTGAATTAGACTCATAACTCCTATTGTTAGCAGTCGGTGCAACTGGTCTCATCTCGTACTGTTTATTTGAAGGTGGAGGCGGTGGAGGTGGAGGGGGCGGGGCTGCGCTGTGGCTGCTGCTCCCTGATTGGTTGAGCAGGCTGCTCATGCTGCTAATGCTGCTGTTGCTTCGATGAGAGGAGGCACTGAAATGACAAAAAGTTTGTTTTCTTTATAGAGTATCTGTTATTTTCACTTGACACCTGAGCTCTCCTCAGTCTTGAAATGCTCACTGTCCCTCACACTTAGAGAGGATTAGATTTAAACACAAAAAAAATTGAGCTAAATCATGTTTTCTTTTTTTAAGCATATCGTATTTCATGTCAGAGTCATATTTAAGCAGATTTGATCTACATTCACATTTAGGCATTTAACTGTGACCTGTGTCCACAGTGACTGAGCAGCGTTTTAGTTTCAAACCTCTCACTGGTTTTCCTCACAGCAATGGGTCACCCAAATATCTTAAATAGTTCATGTTATTATTCCAGGCCTCAGCTTCACGCTGACCCTCTTTTAAAAGTTTTGGGCCCATAAAACAATAAGGACAGCCTGAGGGAGCTGCACAATATATTCTGCACCAAACACTTGGACTACGTTCAAGGTTCAAACCACTTCCTGTGATAGCCAATATACTCTACAAATCATATATAATCAATACATTCTCTGTAACATGTTAGACTGAGGCTATTAAAGTAATAATTCAACAGTGAATGATATGCTTAGTCACTCTGGTAATTTCCTAAAGTCTACGCTAGTTGTCTGGCAACTTCACAATGACAACAAGACTCTTACAGAGAGAAATTACAGAGAGTTCAGTTCGGTGCACTCTTTTTCCGTTTCCACAGTGAAAAGTTGTGGATGGTACCAACAGAAGCGTTCCTTAGCGTCCCCATGTTTGGTCCCCCCTCTGTTGGGGTACCTAGCACACAGATCTGGTACTAAAAGGTGGAGCTGTGAACACTGCAGTCTGATTGGTCAGTAGAGGACGGTCACTCTGCTCAGGGCTGAGTTGTGTCTGGTTTTGAGGCTCATGTAACCACTGTTCATACTGTGGAGAGTTTTATTAGTAAACTGTAACTATAAAATGAAAGGATGTTTTGCTGCCTCTCACAGCAGCTGGAGTCTGAGAAAAAATAACTTCATTCACTGGGCCGACTGCCGGCAACTTTTAAGGTGGAACGTTAACTTGTAATGTTACTCAATGCATGAGTTGATGACGTGAATCCATCAACACAACTTATATTTCATTATGACAGCTTTGACTATCACTTTGTATTGTCTCTCTTGGATGACAGGGACTTTTAATAATGAGTGGATCTTTAAGCGTTTCAAATTATATATTAATTTCAACCGGATTATGTGAACTACCGATATCCCAATCCTCATTGGAGGAAAAAAAACGTTGTTCCTGTGGGCTACGGCAACACTAAACCCCTGGGCCCGTATTCACAAAGATTCTCAGAGTCCTCTCAGGGAGCTCCTAATTTAGCCTAAAAATTCCTAGCAAGGAATCTTAGCTTAAGAGTGATTCAGGAAGTTTCTGAGAGCAACTCTGAGCAAGGAGGGGACAGAAACTTTTATCTTAGTGAGGAGGTGTGGTTGACCCCGTTGCTAGGTATGACACAGTCTTCTAAAAGCTGTGATTGGTTGTTACAAAAAGGAAAAAATAAAAAAAAGAAAAACAAATGCGCTCCTAGTAATGAATGGACAGTGAAATGAACCGATCATAGAACTTAGACTGTATTAAGAAATGTGTAATCGTGAAAATAATTTTATGTCACGATGATGAAACACTGGCGGCACGGTGGTGTGGTGGTTAGCACTCTCGCCTCACAGCATGAGGGTTGCTGGTTCGATCCCGGGCGTGGGAGCCCTTCTGTGTGGAGTTTGCATGTTCTCCCCGTGTCAGCGTGGGTTCTCTCCGGGCACTCCGGCTTCCTCCCACAGTCCAAAGACATGCAGGTTAATTGGTAACTCTAAATTGTCCGTAGGTGTGAATGTGAGTGTGAATGGTTGTTTGTCTCTATGTGTCAGCCCTGTGATAGTCTGGTGACCTGTCCAGGGTGTATCCCGCCTCTCGCCCGATGTAGCTGGGATAGGCTCCAGCCCCCCCGCGACCCTCAAGAGGACGAAGTGGTTAGATGAATGATGAAACTCAGCAAAATTAAATTAATTGTTACACAGCTTCAAAATGTTTGAACGTACCTCATTCACATGCAGATTATTATATTGATTTGCTTATTGTTATGTTTACTCGCCATGCTGGTAATTTTACTACTTAATCTATTTGATATTAATGGTGGACGCAGACTCAGCTGTCAGCAATTACTGTGATTGCTGGCCTCCTTGTAAAAAGCGGTTTGATTTGGCACAATGACCAAAACAAGGAACGAAATGGAGAAAATAAGGACGAGAAAGCCGAACTGGACAGAAGAGCAGTGCCTGCTGTTGGCGCAGCTCGTCGAGGAGAACAAAGGAGTTTTAAGAGGGAAATTCGGTCCCGGGATCACGGCACAAGGGAAGAGGCAGACTTGGGAGCACATTGCCCGACACATCAATGCGTCGTTCCCTCTCCTTTTACGCACAAGCGATGAGTGTGAGAAGCGCTGGTACGTGCTGCAATCCAAAGTGGGCGTTACTGCGTTACTACGCTGGGTGGGAAAAGTGGGCCCTGAGCTTGCCTGAGAAGGACAAACCTGCTATTTTTTTTTTCTGCAGCCTGTTCTGTTTTGTTCTGATAATGTGGGCGTGCAGCCTCATTCTGTGGACGATAAACCAGGTGCAGACTAATAAAGGAGGAAATACAGTGAGTGCTGGACGGAGCAGTGAGTGACATGAAAGAGTACTGTTTAGGCATCGTGTCTGAAGGGTTACTTCTGGTTCCAAAGGTACCATACTGAAAGTGTTTGGTGGAAACAGGGAATTAGTGAGCTGTAGAGGTGCTAGAGGTGGATTTTGTTACCTTTAGGCGGATCAGGGCTGTGTGTTTTATGCTTTATGCTAAGCTAAACAAACCAGCTGTTGGCTGTAGCTCCATATTTACAATATGGTGGACGCATCTTGCATTCAAATGCTGAAAACCTTGATTTTTCACCAGGACATGAGTCAGTAAAATATGACAGTACATGTCTTTAACAGCCTGAACTTAGCATGTCATCATGTTATTTAACAGTCATACTTCCTGAATACATTTCATTGCATCTTTACCCAGAGCTGCTTGTCTTTGGAGGATCGTCCACTGCTTCCACAAAGTCGGCTGGAAACCATCCCTGACTGAAAACAGAGGAGGCAGAAATTAAAGATGACAGTTACTCTATGTCGTGAAACATGTTATGAAAAATTAGCAACAACAAAAACACAGCTGAATGTGTGATATTATATTAAGCTTATGCTTATGTGTTTGTGTCCACTTCCTGTTTTATTTTGAAATGTGTTCTCACTGTGTTTGGTGCTTCTTTTACTTCCTGAGTTTCCCCCCGTTTGTTAATTACCTCATGTGTTTCACCTGTGTCTCCTTCCACTCACCTGTGTGTAGTTAGTAATCAGCCCTTGCGTATTTTCCAGTGTTTCCCTCATTCAGTTGCCAGATTGTCATTGTTGCCCTTGTGTTTTCTCAGCCTTTTCCTTTGTTTTTGATTCCTTGGTTTTTGACTCTGCTTGGGTTTATGGACTTGGCTTTTTGTGTGATTTCCCTGAATGGACTTCTCTGTCTTGGCTGACTACCTTCATGTTTGACCCCTGACCTCGTAAGTAAAGATTTAGATTTGATAAACTGTTGTTGGTGCTTTGTGTTGTCCTCTGCAACTGAGTCCCAGTTTTGTACTAGATCATTACAGCATGGGGAAATATCGGTCAGTCTGTCGGCCAGTTGATATATCACTCCGGTCCAGACCAGTGGCTTAAGGTAGTTAAGTGCACGCTATCGTGCACATAGTGTCTCGTCACATGATCAGAGACTTGACACTGGATAACATCAACATACATATTACCCAGCAATCATCAATGCATATCTGTATGTGACAAAAATACCAACTGCTGATTTATAGTTATAGAATAACATGTAATTTTGTTTTTGATGCTATTGAACTTTACGAAAAAATATACATGATGGAAAAGGTATTTTCAAAGTGGCAATCACTCATAAGGGCCCATTCTCCACCCAACACATTGTTGGAGGGCCCACTCTCTCCATGGGCCCCACGACCTCACAGGCACCAGGGCAACCGCACTGCCTGCACTGTCTTTATTTACGCCCCTGGTCCAGGATCCTGTTCCTATGGATTGCCATGAACGTTTGTACAGAGGTTCATGTTCCTCAGAGGATGAATTCCTCTGACTTTAGTGATCTTCTAACTTTTCCTCAAGCAAATCCAATACTTAGATTTATTATTTGCTTAGCGCTAATTAACAAATGTTAGCTAACTAAAACTAAAATGGTAAACATAGAAAACATTACGGTAATCATCAACATGTAAGTATTGTCACAGTGATGTTAGCATTTAGCTCAAACCATGCTGTGATCCAGGGCAGCCTCGCAGAGCTGCTCGCATGGCTGTAGATGAGTGATACTCAAGTTGAGGCCAAATCTTTCCCTCCATAGGGTGCTGGCGGCCAGCCAGCCACTTTCTTATTCATGTTAAAGGTTAACTGCATAACACTGGGAATTTTGTTTGTACATAGAATGTAAATCAGGGGCCACAGTGCATAAAAACATCAAAAAAGAGCTTGTTTATCAAAAAAAGGCTAAGACCCCAATTTGCTCAAATGCTAGTAACACCCCTGCGTACACCTGACCTGTGTGAGGTTGCTGCAACTTGATTTGCTTCCTCGCAAAGATGAGTGAAGGCAGCAAATGTTGAAAGGTTGAAAACATGCAATTTATGTTTAATATATAGTGATACATGTTCTAAATGTTTGTTTATTAACTGGCTGCTGGCCTCCTGTCATTTTTCAAAAGTGGCCCCTGGGCAAAATAAATTGAGTTTGCCTTGGACTCTTAGCCTTGTCTTATTTAATGTTTTATTTTGCTTCTCTGTTTGTTGTGTCAGCCTTTAATATGTTTTTCCTCTTTTATTTTATTTCTGTTTATTTCCTCGTGCTGTTTTATTTTATTTGTTCATTACAAATTGTTGCTTCTATCTGTTTTTCTCAGTGGTTTATTTTTACTCAGGAAAAGGGGACCTGTGTCCAGAACATTAAATGTAAAAGGTGTTTGTCAGTAGAACCACTGAATGTTATCAGCATGAAGCAGAGAGTACAGCAGCTACTACATTTTGTACTTGAGCAACAGACACATTTACAGTGGGTCATAACAGACAGCGAGACACTCACTCACTGGGGAACATCTCTCACCGTGAACTGCTATCAGCACGTCCGTACAGCCAGCCGTTCCTGGGCTGTTGAACCAGCACAGTGATCATCTCTCCCCTGCTGAATGCCAGCAGGGTGGGGTTGGAGCCACCAGGCTGGTGGGCAACCCGCGCTCTTGTGGATCTTCCTCCTGTAGAGCGAGAAATGCTTCCCTGGGGAGACGGCGCTGGAGAGATGACAAATAAAACACTTAAGTGCAGAGAAGACAGTTTGTTCGATGATAAACCAGCTCAGATTGCAGAGAATGATCTCTGGTGAAATGATTAATTAAAAAATATAAGCGGCTAGGATTTATTTCTTTAATTATGGCCCTGGAATTCATAACTCAGAGGGTTAGCTGACTGCTAAATATCTTACTCTATGCATAATTATTTTTGCTTGGGTGGCAGGGGAGGCAAGTCACTGAATTACACCAAAGAGGGTGGCATTGTTTTTCTGTCGAGTGCATGTGGGCCATCAAGCCTGCTGCGTGCCATGATTCAGAGGTGCAAGAGAGGAATGCAAGGATAAATCCTATTTAATATTCTGGAGATTGTTTATTGTCTGTTTTAGATACATCGTTACTTTATCTATTTTTACTCTAGATAAGCAAGCCAAGTAATTATGCAGACTTTCTGCACAGAAACGTACAAATGAGGGGGTGTGAAAGTGTGTGATGTGCAAAAATTATGAAGGGAGGGACAGAAATGGAGATAAAAGGCTTAAAGAGTGATAAAGCTGGTGGTGGAGTGAAGGCAAAATGAGGACTGATGTGCAGACGGAGGCATTATAGGCTGCGAATGATGAATATCACAGAAATACTTTTGGGGAAAACATAACATGAGATATGTGAAGCCAAGGCAGTAATTATAATATGTATGGGAGGGACACATCCCCCAATATTAAGTTGGCCTTAGAATACCCCTCTGTATTCTGATAAAATATATGAAGAAAAGAAAAAGAACTAAAGAAAAATAGTATGCAATGACAGGCAGCCAAGGACTGCTGTCCAAAATACTGTAATCATTAGTAAATGTAATCAAAATCATGAATGAATTTCACAAATTGCCATTATTATTTTTTTTTTCAGGAGATCTTTAGTCAAAGGAAACTTTTTTTCCATTTGCAGGATTATATTTGGTGGTATGGCTCTTTTCTGGGGCCTCTCTGCCCTTCCATGCGCCTACATGGAAAGCCTAAGGCAGAGAGAGCAAACCTTCCTGCCCTTCCATGTGCCTACATGGAAAGCCTAAGGCAGAAAGAGCACACCTTCCTGCCCTTCCATGCGCCTACATGGAAAGCCTAAGGCAGAAAGAGCACACCTCTCTGCCCTTCCATGTACCTATGTGGAAAGCCTAAGATGGAGAGAGCACACCTCTCTGCCCTTCCATGCGCCTATGTGGAAAGCCTAAGATGGAGAGAGCACACCTCTCTGCCCTTCCATGTGCCTATGTGGAAAGCCTAAGATGGAGAGAGCACATCTCTCTGCCCTTCCATGCGCCTATACACAGGATGAAAAGGAGGAGCTAGGGTGGAGGTGGGTTGCAAAACAACTTTGAAAGGAAGCAGCAACAGTAGGCAGGCCAGAGCAGTTTAAATAGGGCGCCCTGAATGAGATTTGCCAATTGGTTGCATAGAAAGGAATCATGTGATCTATCAGCTGACTCCCTTCCATCAATCAGTTGCTCCATCAGTTGATCGGGCTGTTTTAGATCAGCTGACGTAGCTGGAGTGTGAGCTGAACGAACTTTGGTGCATTACTTTTCATAGGAAGACGTATGAACAGTGTGTGAGCACAGCCTGAAAATGCTCAGTCTGGCTGTCAACTTTCTAAAATTTCCCCAGGGGGCAAGTTCCCCTGAGATACCCTTCGAGGGTTGGGTCGCAGAAGGTGTCGATTGATACCATTGTGCGTTGTACCATTGTATGGCATCAGTAAAGAACAGTGGCAATTTCAGGGTAAAAACAAAAAAGTAGCAAAGGACTTTTATTTTGACAAAATTAAAGACATTAATACAAAAACTGATTCAGAAAATGCACAAATTGGTGCAAAAAAATCACCAGAATGCAAGAAATTAAGTATTTGATGCTCAAAATTTCCAGCTCCTCCTGAGGGACCCTGAGGTGTTCCCAGGCCAGATGAGATATGTAATCCCCCCAGCATTACTACTACCCTAGGGTCTCCTACCAGTGGGACGTGCCCAGAACACCTCTAACAGGAGGCACCCAGGGGGATCCTGACCAGATGCTGGGGAGAGGGACGTCTGGCCTGCTGCCCCAGTGACCCAGCCCATGATAAGCGGATGAAAACAGTTGGATGCTCAAAATTTGACCCCAAACCCCCTGTTTCATATGTGCCCCTCAACTCAACTCAAAATGAATTCAGGGTTTTGGAATAAAGCTCTCACCTCTTGATGGTATGTTGCCAAGGGTCAGCTCCTCTCTGCTCTTCCTCACCTGTGCAACCAACACATTACATTCAACAACCAGAAAGTACTGCGGCAAACTTCATATCTGCACAAACACAGAACAACAAAGAAAAGCCTCGGGTGTGTTTCATATACAGCATGTTACAGTGTTTATAATGTGTGACTGCAGCAGACGCACAGCTGAAGTCTGAAGCAGCTCACAGGCTTCTCTCTGTTAAAGCAAAGGATAAATCCCACGTCCAACCAAAACAAACAGAATCCACGTTAATCCTCCGATTGTTATTACAGTAGGACGTGGGATCTGTGGGGTTCGCTGGCACGTCACCTTCCAGTGAGGAACAGACTGAAACTGACAGGGTTTATCTCAGGGGCGTCTGTTGTTTACGTGAATGGTAATTTGCAGCCTGCATACAAAGAACCATATGGCTTCAATTTGTGAATTATCCATTGTGTTTTAATCCCGCTGTCTTGACACGTAGAGCCGTGCTGAGGACTCAGATGATATATAAGGTTCAGATGTGGAAAGGAAAATATTTACAGCCTTATCACAATCACTTATTGATATTCTTTTTGCTAGAAAGTCTGTAATCTCCTTTCTTTTATTTCAGATGTGTCTTTAATCCTCGTCAGAAAGCTTCACTCTAACAGCATACTGATGGTTTCAAATTAAATCAGGCTTCAACCAGCAGAGGGCACCATGGTAACAAAAATATCAACACAAGAATTCACTGTGTGTGTGTGTGTGTGTGTGTGTGTGTGTGTGTGTGTGTGTGTGTGTGTGTGTGTGTGTGTGTGTGTGTGCACCAGTGTTACCAATTCCATGGTGCAGACAACACCCCATCACAATATGCTCTCACATAATGTTTGTTTTATGAATTCAGACACTTTAAAACAAAGTTCTGACAGCTTCAAATGCTGTTATCTGTCTCACAAGATATGAGACGAGACAGCTCCCCTCATTCCATTCCCCTCAGACAGGATAATAACTCAGTCCAGCAGCATATTCTTGGAGTTTCCAAAGATTCAAATGCAACACGGCTCCGGCCCAGCTTGAATAATTCAGTAAACACGACTGATTTCTTTCAACTCACAGAGTTGTCTGCAGAAGTGGGTCGTCTGGCCTCGGGTCCTCTGGTGGCGTCCGCCTCCTCCGTCCAGGCTGCAGCGCTCTGCTGGAGAGAACCTCCTGTCTGTTGCACACACACACACACACACACACACACACAGAAGTCAGATGTATTGATTATAAATGTTCAGTTACTGGACTAACTCAGTAATCCTACTCAGTGCAGCACCCCGACCTGGATTCTAGTTTCTGAGGACAGGTGTCTGATGGACATCAAAACCAAAGCTGACATTCCTGCACTTTCCCATGAATGGTGGGGCATTTTATATTTTAGTTTATGATCTCTGGACAAGTGGGCACTTCTTCTGCCTCACAGCAAGAGGGTTCCTGGTTCCTTCTGTGTGGAGTTTGCATGTTCTCCCTGTGTCAGCGTGGGTTTCCTCCAGGTGCTCCAGCTTCCTCCCACAGTCCAAAGACATGCAGGTTAACTGGTAACTCTAAATTGTCCATAGGTGTGAATGTGAGTGTGAATGGTTGTCTGTCTCTATGTGTCAGCCCTGTGATAGCCTGGTGACCTGTCCAGGGTGAACCCTGCCTCTCGCCCTGTGTCAGCTGGGATAGGCTCCAGCGGATACAGAAAATGAATGAACTTAATTATATTTTGTAATAATGTCATATCACAGGTACATTGTCAATATCCTGCTAAGACCCCGTGATTCGTATTTGTCCTCCTCAAAAAGGGGGGAAGTGCAGCGAACCCGTTTTATGGCAGAGAGGGAGATAAGTGATCAAATCTGTAGATATATTGTTTGAGTTTCTGAGTCATAACTGTACTGTACTAAGATCAAAGATCAAAAGTCTATGTTCATTTTAAGCCTTTCAAAATATACATTTTAACACGTGGGGGACAGTGGGACATCAGAAAGTCTGAGCAGGTTTAAATTTAAATTAAATTAAATAAATTAAATTGAATTGAATTGAATTGAATTAAATTAAATTAATTGAATTAAATTAAATTATTAAATTAAATTTAACACATTAAATTAAATTAATTAAATTTAATACATTAAATTAAATTAAATCAAACTAAATTAAATATTAGTGTTTTTGTGTGTCTGTGATTTTTTTTTCTTTCAGTCCTTTTATTACTGTATGTCTATGTCAGTGGTTTATGATTTGTTATAGTGTAGTTGTGTAATTTGTATTGTATGAATAAATTAAAAAAATAAAATAAATAAATTAAATTAAATTAATTGAATTAAATTAAATTAATTGAATTGAATTAAATTAAATTAATTGAATTAAATTAAATTATTAAATTAAATTTAACACATTAAATTAAATTAATTAAATTTAATACATTAAATTAAATTAAATCAAACTAAATTAAATATTAGTGTTTTTGTGTGTCTGTGATTTTTTTTTCTTTCAGTCCTTTTATTACTGTATGTCTATGTCAGTGGTTTATGATTTGTTATAGTGTAGTTGTGTAATTTGTATTGTATGAATAAATTAAAAAAATAAAATAAATAAATTAAATTAAATTAATTGAATTAAATTAAATTAATTGAATTGAATTAAATTAAATTAATTGAATTGAATTAAATTATTCAATTAAATTTAATACATTAAATTAAATTAATTAAATTTAATACATTAAATTAAATTAAATCAAACTAAATTGAATATTAGGTTTTTTGTGTGTCTGTGATTTTTCTTCTTTCAGTCCTTTTATTACCGTATGTCTATGTCATTGGTTTATGATGTGTTATAGTGTAGTTGTGTAATTTGTATTATATGAAGAAATTAAAATAAAAAAATAATAAAATAAAATTTAATTAATTAAAATTAAAAAAATAAATTAGATTCAATTAAATGTAATAAATTAAATTAAATTAAATTAAATCAAATTAAATTAAATATCCCCCCCAAAAAATGTTTTCTTCAGGGTCTCAGGAGGATATGATCATATTTTACAAAGTAGTTTGTACTGCTTTTTCAAAGTAGCTTCAGTTCCCCCTCAGACAGCTTTGCTGTAGTTCAGCTTCTTCCAGTGTGAAATAATTGGTAGCTTACAAAGCCATGTTTTCAAAGCAGCTTCCTCGACAGCCTGATGTACAGCGAGGCACAGCAGAGTGGGTTGCACGCCTCTCTTCAGGTAGGAACAGATGTTATCAGGTCATATCTACTGGAATGAGCCTCGTATTAGCTCCAGATGATTTATTAAAAAATCCTTGAGATAAGGCAAGTGGCAGTTAAGTATTAAATATCTTAGGTTGGTATTAAGCCTATTAGATGTGTCAGATCAGTCCCCACAGCACTTTGTGAAAGCCTCATTATGAAAAACAGGGTTTACGGCATGAAAGGTGTTTAACTGGGGGGGGTAGTGTGGTGTTGTAAAAAGTGAGCAGAGTCCAGAGTTCAAACTGTTGACTATTAGTGTGGTTTCAGTCCTGCTGGAGAAACTGAGGCTTTATGTGAAGCTGCTGTTCTGTGCTGACCCTCGTTATTATATAGGACTTTCCTCACGGGGACCGATAGCATCTCACATAATCATTACACATTACTGTGAATTCTCTTTGCAGTTCCTCCCTGTCATCGTCCTCTTGACATCCATCGCAGCGAGTTGTAAGACAAACCTGACCCATTTGGCACCTGTAAGCCAAAACAAACCACAAAACAGTGAAATGCTTTTTGAAGCACCTTATTCATGAGGTGGGCGAAGGATTGTATCAGGCCGCAGTGTTTCTCAGACAGAAAGCGGTATCGTCTCTCCTCCTCCTTCAGAGCCTCGCAGTGACTCTCCCTGAGGAACTGCATATACTCGCTGCAATCCTGAGGAAACACATAATTACCAGTACATATAGAGCTATACTGTGCAAGGACACACTCCAATACACTGGGGCTGAATTTTTGCTCCAACCTGATTGGCTCCTCTCCGCAGCTGTCTCTCCAGAGCCGCTGCCTGTGTGTGGACCTCCATCTCGTAGTGCTTCCTGCTGCCCTGCATGAGAGAGAGAATGAAATGAAAATGGAGACCCATTCATTTTAATGACTTAATGAGCGATATCAATGTGTTAATTTATCAGATAACTCACTCCAGAGCCACACACACTACCCCTCGGTTCATGAGTGTTCCCATGATACCCCGCAGTTATTAATTCTATTTTTTATTTCAGGTAATGATTATGAGTCATTCTGTAAGAGTCCCCTTTGACCCTGCTGAAGCACCCCTCACTCACTGATATGTAATCTCTGTCCAGTCTAATGTTGTTATCCATCTCCTGAAGAACCTCCACATTGAACCAGCGGAACTGGAAAGACACAAAATCACATGAAACACTTGAGAAAATGGAGCGAGAAAGACAAGTTGTGACTGATTACTGCTGATGTAACTTACTACTCCCTCCAGCTCAGTGGTGAGTCTTCTCTGGTTCTCAGAGATCTGAATCAGGACCTCACCTTAAAGACAATTACATCACGTTATATATTTAATATTTCAGTCATGTTGATAGGTTTTCAATGTGGTGAGTCCTCTAGATCCACAGGTGGTCATTTGAGTAGGCCGCCAGACCTACAAATTGTGTTGTTTGATGTTGTATGGTTACACTCATATACACTCACCAGCCGCTTTATTAGGTACACCTGTTCAACTGCTGCTTAACACATCACATGGCAGCAGCTCAATGCATTTAGTCATGTAGACATGGTGAAGACGAGCTGCTGAAGTTCACACTGAGCATCAGAATGATGAAGAAAGGTGATTTGAGTGACTTTGAACGTGGCATGGTTGTTGGTGCCAGAAACTGGGATTTTCAGCACAACCATCTCTAGGGTTTACAGAGGATGGTCCCAAAAAGAGAAAATATCCAGTGAGCCAAAATGCCTTGTTGATGCCAGAGGTCAGATAGAAAGGCAACAGGAAGTCAAATAAGCACTGGTTCCAACCAAGGTGTGCAGAAGAGCATCTCTGAAGCAACAACACCTTGTCCAACCTTGAAGCAGATGGGCTACAGCAGCAGAAGACCACACCAGGTGCCACTCCTGTCAGCTAACAACAGGAAACTGAGGCTACAATTCACACGGGTTTTCTCACCAAAACTGGACAATAGAAGATTGGAAAAACCACATTCAGATGGAAGCATGGATCCATCCTGCCTTGTATCAACGCTTCAGGCTGCTGCTGCTGGTGGTGTAATGGTGTGGGGGAGATTTTCTTAGTACCAACTGAGCATGGTTTAAACACCACAGCCTACCTGAGTATTGTTGCTGAGCGTGTCCATCCCTTTATGACCACAGTGTACCCATCTTCTGATGGCTACTTCCAGCAGGATAACGCACCATGTCACAAAGCTCACATCATCTCAAACATGACAATGAGTTCACTGTACTCCAATGGCCTCCACAGTCACCAGATCTCAGTCCAATAGAGCACCTTTGGGACGTGCTGGAACGGGAGATTCTCATCATGGATGTGCAGCCGACAAATCTGCAGCAACTGTGTGATGTCATCATGTCAATATGGACCAACATCTCTGAGGAATGTTTCCAGCACCTTGTTGAATCCGTGACACCAAGAATTAAAAAGGGGGTCCAACCTGGTGCCAGCAAGGTGTACCTAATAAAGTGGCCGGTGAGTGTATGTTCAAAATCTATCTAAAATTTAACAAATAAATTTCCAAATCCAAAAACGTATTATTTACAAAACCACAGACTGTAACTTATAGTCTAGTCTATGTACAAAATGATACAAATATCACATTTTGAATTTGCAACACTCCAGAGTGGTAACATATTTTTTTAGTTTAGGAAACAACAGCAGGCAAACAGATGCTTAGTACCCGAATACAATGCCTACAGACCTGTGTGAGAAGCAAACTAGGCTTATAGGTATCTGTAGGCTGCACCCTTTGGGCTCTGGGTGTGTCAGCCTCAGCCAATAACAGCGCGCACAGGTGAGCCCCGGACGTAATTAAGAAGTAGCGACATGCAGCACCACCTCTCGAAGAGAAAGCTGTGAAAATCGTGGACACAGCGCCGGAAAACGCAAATATAGTGACGTGAAATGCCAACAGAGCCACTGGCGAGCACTGACGGAGAGGAAGGGGATGAAGAGCGTCACGGAGTCAGTCTGTTCTCTGCTGCACAGGTATGTTAGTTTAACGTTACTTGTACAGTAGCAGTGTACATACAGGCAGTGTAGGGACAAAGCGGAAGTTTAAATGTTGTGTTTATAATCAGTAACCGACAATTCCTGCATAGTAGCCTACTGCTTTTTGTGTAAGCTGTGTTTACTTGATTCATCACTGTATTTCCTGTGGAGACTTAAAGGTCCAGTGTGTAAGATTTAGGAGACTTTGGTGCTACCTAGTGGTGAGAGTTGATGATTGCAGCTGGCTGCTTTCAGACCTAGAGTCGTCTCCTTTGGTCTGAATCAGGGACTCATGTTGTTCCAAAGTTGTATAATTGCCTAGAGTTGGTTCGTGTTCTCACGGCAGCATTTACAAGCGGACCAGATCAGATGCCTTGTGTGAGAAAGCTGCTCTTGATTGGTCAGAATTTCCATGTGGGAAAAATCCAGGAAGTAAAGCAAACGTTGAAGAAGAGTACACTTGCAAGATAAATGTGACACTTTCTAATGTCACAATGGAGGGACAACTATGCAGGTTGATTTTAGCGCTGCTCATCGTGGACTATATTGCTGTCATTGTTCATTTTAGTCAAACCATACAGTTTGAAAACGAGGCAAACGCGGCTCCAACTAGAAAACAATGTTTTGATGCATTGGATGTGCTGAATGTGCATATTAAGGCAGTACAGGAGGAGGTGCACATTAATAATCCTCCAGGACTGTAACATGCTCATGTTTAACCCAAACAATGTGTCATGTGACTGCAGTTGCTTCACATCCAGGTCGGAACACCTTCTCACCACAAACCAACCGCACCAGAGTTCATTTGTAACCAGACTGAGACCACCTCTTCAAGAAGGTCTTGGTCTGGTTGTTTTGGTGCACACCTGAGTGTGATTGCTGTGTTCACACCTGCCCAAACAAACCGCACTGAGGGGGCAAACTAACTCGAGTTCGATTGAATCCAGCAGAAAAATCCCATTGGCTTTCTGACAGGGGAACCAGAGCAATGTGAACTTGCATGTCGTCCTACAGTAAAACGTCATCTCTGCAGCAAACTGTAGGCCGACTGTAGAAATAAAAACTAATTATATGAAAGTTTCTTTGTTAATTTTGTCACATAAATTATTCATTTTAATGTTCCGTTGGCCTCCTTGATCAAATAGCAACACAGAGGAGGCGTATTTCATAGATGGATAAGGGCTGATTGCAAAGTGCAAAGGTGTTTCACACAGGTGCGTCAGAGCTTTCATATGCATGTCATTCTGTTATCTGTGACTATTTGTTTTCCTGCAGTTAATCCTTCAGAGTTTTGGGTCCTCCTTAAGATCTGGGTTAATTGTTTTTTAAAAGGCTGTGAGAAATGTGTGAAACCAATGTTAGATTAACATTTCCCAGGGGAGGCCATGGCGATGAAAGCCCTCATTAAAATCTGCCAAAAGACTAAATTCTTGGCAAGAGAATCAGAGTATTGGATGGATCAGTGCTGCAGATGTTAGCCGGAGCATTAGTTCAATGTCCTTTTTACTACGCTGGCACTTCCTGGTTTAACAGTACACCACAGAACATAAAAGTAAGCTCCACACTGCCCAAAACAAGTTAATCAGGGTTGTGTTAAAGTTAACTCCACGTAACCATCTTGATTCAGCACATTTTTTACAACCTAGTGTGCTTCCTGTCAATAAAAGAGTCATTCAATTCCAGTGGTGTCTTTCCAACTACTTTAATCACTTCAGACGCAGCCCAACAGATTTTGTTCTTTTTAGATTTAAAAGTTCAACAGGCAAAAAAACCCCTTATAGAAACTAATACAGTGTCGTCCATTTTATTTGTGCCTGTCAGTCTTGCAAGGACAGGCCCGCGGCTCTGTCATGTAATTTAATCCTCAACAGTTGATGTAGACTGTAGATGTTTGTGATAACTGTCCTCAGGTGAAGCAGTGTGTGTAATTTATGATGAATCTATTTATGAAAAAGTGTCAACACATTTGCAGAAGAAGACTCCTGCTGTGCTTAGAAGACGATGATGACGATTAAGTGAATCCCAGTTTTATCAAGCTAGTCTAAAGGGATCGTACTTTTTTGCAGATTTGCAATCAGTATTATTGAATTAGTTGCCAAATAGTGTTTTGATATTTCCACAATAGCCACCAGTTAACCATTGGCTTGATTTCTGTCAAAGACATGAGAAGAAGGCAGTGAGCCAAAAAAATGTGCAAGAAATTGGTCAAAAGATAAAATTCAAAACAAAAAAAGTAAAGTTGAAAACAAAGAATTCACCTGGAAAAATGCTTAAAAATTACTTTAAAAATCTGTAACATGATTTTAAAATGTATTAATAGTAATTATAAATATAGTTTTTCCACATTTTTCCCTTTTGTTTTTTTTTCTTAAATAATTTTCTAAATCTATTAATTTTTTGCAGTTTGTGGGACATTTCTTACCAACTTACTCACTGCCTTTTTTCCTATGTTTTCAAAAGAAGTCACACCAATTCGCTCAGGGCTCAAAGGTTTCAATATTTGCAAAAGGTGTCTGAGAGCAGCACAAGAAAAGTGATGTCTCTCCAGGTTTGAAGAAGTATTTTATTGCTTAAAAGATGACTTCTTGATAAAACTATGATGTCTATGCAGTAGAGATACACAAATAGTTTTGAAACTGGTGCTACATGACCGGAAAAAAAAACAGAAAACGGATGCTTTTGCTCAAGATGGAGAAAACCTACAACTACCAGAATGCACTGCACTGCACCAGACCAGTGTTGGTGCGTTTGTTTTGTACTTGGAGGTCGGAAATTCCCAGTTCCCTGTCGGAAGTTTAAACTCGAACGCACCCTGAGATTGGATATCCAACTCACAAACTCAGAGCAACCGCATCAACCCCGACTTACGAATTCAAGATGGCTGCCGGTCACATAGCCTACATAGTGAATAAACACTCTGCTGAAGTACTGTTTATAGCAGTTTTATCTTATTTGTTTTACATTTGGTCAGCCATACCCGTAGTACTGTTCAATTTTTATCCATGGGCATGTTGCTGCGCTGTCTGTATGTGCAAATTACCACATGGAGCATTGTTATCAACTGATATTGCTAAAAAGTGCAAAGGCAACAAAGGCTTTCTTGCGGGCGTCCATGTTTTTTGCCGACTTGTCCACCGTTGTCAACTAGAATGCAAAAACTGTTGTGAACTCAGAGGTGATCTCATTCCCACTTCTGACCTCTGAATACAAAACAAACACACCATAAATCTGTTTGAAACAATGGCGGTCGGCTGGTAACAAACAGGCCCAATCCCAAACCGGCCCCTATCCCCTCGCCCTATTCACTCCCCCTGCGTTTGCGTGGTCACGCGGAGCTCCGCCATATTAAGGGCCGTCCCAAACCAATTATCGCTGAGTGCGAGTGGACTGCTCAGCCCTTAGATAGCGAGTGTGCGTCAGTGCAGGCTTCTGATGAGCCCAGCAGGAAGCGCACCATCACAATAGAGCAAACAACGTACTGTAAAAGTTCCGTCTTTATACTTTGTAAAATATTTTAGATCAAACACACACATTTGTTTCCCTCACACTGACTTTACAGTCTCAAACAAACTCACAGAATGTTTGGTGTCAAAAGATGAAAACCTACACGTCCATATGCTTAAATAAACTATTTAAAACTGTCTAAAAAATTCCTCATCCCATTCTCATGATTTTTAAAAAATACATAATTATATGTTCACAGGGAAAGAAGAAAAAACAAAGCAGTTATTCAATCTACCAATAAAAAATGAGTCTCTTTACTAAAAAGAGGAATGCTGCAAAGCAGGATGGCAGTAAGATTACCCAGAGTAATTAATAAAGTTCATCTGTGAATGTGTGAACTGTGTCTAGAAAATATGAACAAGTTAATTACTTTGATTACACTGCACTGTATCTCTTATCTGACTTATTAAAGGTTTTTTTTTTAAATTTAACTCAATTAATATTTAAATGATTTTTTAATAGCCTGTTGCTCTATTTTGTTTTCACAAAGCATCTGTCGGTATCCATGGTTACATCTGCTTCCTTCTTCCAGGAGAGTGGCGAGGGCGTCCCATGGTTTGGCTTCTCTTTCATACACTTCCCCTTAATCAGGAGTGCCCTCCACAGCTGCGAGTGTAACTTGATTTGGAGTGACATTTGGGCCCAATCCCATTTCTCATTTTCGCCCCTACCCCTACCCCTTGCAACAAAGTTACAAGGGGTAGGGGTTGAAATATTCTCCTACGAAATTGGATAACCCTTCAAACCCAGAAACGTCATCATTAGTCGTCAGTGACGTCATAAAAAGACGCGACGAGTATGTTGCCGGGGAAACCTCACAACTAGCGATTTTTTTTTTGTTATGTTTGTTAGAACAAATGTATATAATACATTGAAACAACATTTCCGATGGTTATCATAGTCTTTAAATCTTTAGTTACCAAGAAAGTACTTACATTTATGGTTTTCTTTCACTGCCTGTGAAGCCTTCCCTGCCATCTTGCCTGTGATTCACAAGGCATTCTCTGAGATTTCTCGTAGCACTCGCTTTGAAGTGTGCCTCTGAAAAAACTCCGTTTGGAGGGCCATATAGCCCTAGCACTCTGCCCTTCCCCTCTGCCTCAATGAGAATCGGGACACCCCTACCCCTATGCATGAACACGCAAAACGGAGGGGTAGGGGCAAGTGGTAGGGTTAAGGGGTGTATTGGGATTGGGCCTTGGTAGTGAAGTGGTAGTGGGTAGGGAGTGGTTTGGGAATGGGCCACAGTCTTGTATTACAGTTCAACAGTGAGCTAAAACATGTTTCTTAAAATATCTGAGGCAAGAAATGGTCAACTCACTTGCAGAATCTTTGTTTATATTTGATCAGCGCTGCTTAGTTTTACTGCTTGAGCTCAGTTTTATTCCGTTTGTGTTTTTTATTTTGTACATGTTTTCACTGTGCAGGAAACAGTGGTGCAAATGTCTGGTTAACAAACCCTCAATATTACAGCAAAACACAACACTAAAATATGTTTATAAAAACATATTAGGCGAGACAAAGACAGGACAGCAACATAATCTTGATTTATATTGGCTGTATGACTCTAAAATAATATCACCATATTTCAGGGTATTTTTGCGATAACGATATTCTTGAAGATATAACAAATTAGTTTAAAAAATTATTATGAACTCAGTGATCTAGTTTTACAGTTTGCTTCAAATATTCAATAAAATCTAAAGAAAAATGATCTCTCATTTCTTTAGTTTGTGAACAACAGCAGTGACTCAGAGTGAGATTCAGGTTCTGTATACAATATTAATAGTTCAACAACTTACACATTTAAACAGCTCCCAAATACAAAAAAAATGTCCCCTGGGATCTATATATTTAAATCAACAGGTGATTTCCTTCTCTTTTTCCCACCTGGACCTTTATGCTCTGCCATTTCTCCTCTAATCACATTTATGGAGGTTTCTGTCGAGCCGCATGCGTCACGTAGGTTTACATTACCAAAGGTTTATGACAAAATCACTTGACGACATCGACTCCAGTGTGCGTACAGCGAGAGAGGAGAGGGAGAGACGCTGAATAAGTTCCCTCTGAGCGAAGAAGTCCGAACCTCTAAGTACCTTTTGATGGCCAACTGCTGTCTTCACCCTTTACTGATATTGTGCTCAGATGTATGGGTCGACAGATAATCAGCCTGGCCAATTATCAGGGCCGATATTGTGAATTTTTAGGGTTATCAGTATCGGTGATTTTTTTCCACCGATATACAGTTTTGTTTTCCTTAGCTGCGCTGTTTTACCCCTAGTGTGCTTCTCACTGACTGCACGTACCACTCTGGGCTCTTAAAAGTAAACTCAAGACCTACCTTTTTAGCCTGGCTCTTAATTGAGCTCTCTTTTATTTTATTTTATTATTTTTTATTGTTTTTAATTTTATTTTTTAAATGTTGTATTTATGATTATTGTGTATTATTTATTTATTTTTATGAATCTGTTTTTATTTTGCTGGCATATTCTTCAACTTCGTCACTGTTAGTTACTTAATTACTGTTAATTCTGTGTCAGCTATGATTTTTACAGCAGACATATATCGGTTGTAAATATCGGCTATCGGTATCTCTGTTTCATAATAATCAGTATTGGCATTTGCTCTGAAAAAACCATATCAGTCGATCCCTACTCAGACGTAGGCCTATACTTAGTGTGGGGCAGGAGAGGGATGTGATAAAAGCTTGAAACCATCTACAAAGCTGTTTAAATCTCAGGTTTTAACACGGCGTAACATCACATTCTGAAGAATATCTGTTGAGCTTTGACTGACTTGTCGCTGTCCCTGAAATGCATGCTGGGATCCATCTGCTCACTGAAGAAACTAACAGTAAGAGTAGACTTCTAATCCAGTGTGGCCATTATCTTCAGCTCCAGCCACTAAACCTAACACGACTCCCCTTTAGAGTGGCTGGGTTAAGTGAGCAGAGCACGGCCGGCTGCCTGTCATCGTCTATTATTCATGGTGCCTGCTGGCATCTGATACCTACTCTGCCAACACTTCTTGGCTGGAACTCACAGAAAAAACAGTCTCTGTGTTGCAATCTAACTTTGAACTGTTGTCATAAATCTAATAAGAGACTTCTGCCATGTTTTTCTTTGGGTCTTTGAAAGCACTGACTGTTGTAGATACTGTACAATCCATAAATTCAATAACTTATCGCTGTATGTTTCCGGCACTTACACATCAAAGAGTGTGCTAATCACACACACACACACACTACACATGCACTGGTGCTTAGTAATAGTGAAAGGAGTAACAAAGCACGGCCACAGGGTAAACTTTGGTCTCCATGGCACAGAGGAACACTGTTTGATTAGTTTAATAAAAGGCCATAAACACATCAAAGACAAAACGCTCACTTCCTGGATTGTAGCTATAGAAATACCCTCTTTGTGTTTCCACTCAGTGATCATTGGATTGCACAAGCCATCTGCCCGTGAATGCATGTTCACACCTACCTAAGGAGTGTGAGGAAATGGTGTGCAGAGCCTTCTCTCCAATCTGTGAAAGTGCACTGAAGTAGGCCTCACTCGTTACAGCCAGAGCTGAAACACACAAACACAACAGCCATTTGAAATGCAAATTTAATTGGCAAAATTAATTTCCCTGGCACAGAATGACAAGAGAAGGTAAACAGAGCCATTAATTACAATAAAGGAAATAATTTGGTAATTCAAATTTGCATACACACAAATATCTCTGCAGTACTCAGAAACAGGGATGCACCTAATGATTTATTTCCTATCGATTAATCTAGTAATGAGTTTTTGATTAGTCGATTAATCTAATGACTAATTTATTGATTACACTTAATTTTATTTCTTACTTTTTATTTATTTTATTGCTCAATATAACAATTAATTTACAGAAAATTGTCACATTAATATTTAAATATTTTATTTAATAATTTTCTCTCAAATACAGTAACGATTATGGCATATTTCAAATCAGTCTAATTTCCACATCACTGCTGTTTTGAAAACAATAAGAATAAAAAAAATAAAATACAGTAATGATAATGATAATAATAATAATAATAATAATAAAAATAATTACAGACCCTTTTTCATCTGATGCCTGATCAGAAACATTTATTGGACCTCACATTCAAAAGAACTGCTGTGACACATGAATCAATCAAGAAGGAAGAAAATTCAAGAAAATTACTGAAACAATATACAGACTGTAACGACAGTCTGTAGTGTTCGTTTAAACCATTGTCTCACTTGTGCAGTGCTGTTAAAGTAACAGGAAATTTAAAAAGGCCCAATAACAGTCTTAGATGATGCATTGCTTAACGTTATGTCAGCAGCTGTGCAGAATGACTCGGGTGAGGACAGAAAGTAAACAGGTGGTCTCTTGACAAATCGCTCCATGCAGCAGTTATACTGCTGTGATGCGGCATTCCCAATTTGCGGGCGACGTTTTTCAGCTGCAGCTTGTCGTCTGGAGGAATTCATGCTTTCACAGGGCGCAGATTACTTTTTGCAAATCGACGAATCAATGAATCACCCCAGACTTTTTCAGAAATCCTTCACTGTGATTGTATGCTGTTTATTAGCCTCAGTTTTCTTTATCAGCAATAACCCCAAAGTCCCTCTTCACTGTCTTTGCTATCACTGCGACCAATCAGTATCAGTTTTAGTGTGTGCTGTGTTTAGTATATTTTCACCACTCTACCCTGCTGTGAGACAGCGATATCTAGTGGGAGTCTGAAGCTGTTGTATCACTTTCTACAAAGCCAAACTACATTAAGAAAAGCAGTAATTTAACACTGCTGAACACAGACGGTGGTGCAGTGGTGCAGTGGTTAGCACTGTCACCGGTGAGGGGGGTTTCTTCCAGGTGCTCCAGCTTCCTCCCACAGTCCAAAGACATGCAGGTTAACTGGTGACTCTAAATTGCCCGTAGGTGTGAATGTGAGTGTGAATGGTTGTCTGTCTCTTTAGCCCCTTTTACACTGCCAGATTTTCTGTGAATGTTGGGCCGTTTTGCCGTCAAGCTGCGAGCGTTTAGACACACAGAGGCAAATTGGCGAGTTGATCCGAGGTGCCCAATTTTCCGCCTCATAGGGTAGACATATTGACGGAACCCTTTTTGGTTTAAAAAGAACGAGGTGCCCTTCCGCCACGGGAGGAGCTGTTGATGACGATAGCAGGAATGAGCAGCTAGTAGCAAGAGGGAAACGCAAACCTGACAGACACTGTAAAGATGAGCAACTGGGGAGACAAGGAATTGCGCGCCCTCCTTGTCCTCGCAAACGAAGAGGCCATTAACCGTCAGATGACGGGGACGGTGAAGGACGGGCCGACTTACGAGAGAATCACCGAAGGACTGATCAGCCGCGGCTTCCCTCCCACGTCACTGTTTACGTCACACGCTGAGCTACACGTTTTGTTACTTGCTCACGCCCCCCATTGCCCCGAAAAAGGCACATTCTGTATGAACAAAAGTAGGTAGGCGGCATTTTGCTGCACTCACTGATTTTGTTTTTATACTGCCAATGCTGAAAGAAGACTGATTGGACTTTCCTGCCCTGTGATAGTCTGGTGACCTGTCCAGGGTGAACCCCCCTTTTTGCCTAGCTTGGATAGGCTACAGTCCCCCCTGCGACCCCCAACAGGAAAGTAGTTACAAAAAATGAATGAATGAATGAACACAGCTGCTGGTCTATCTCTGCCTTGACTCGTTAGTTTGTGTTACAGTGTGTCTTTGGCATTCACATGGGTTTATTCAGATCCACCAAAGTCACAAGATGACAGAAGCAAACTAAGGCCCTAAGCTAACTGAGCAGGTATAGCTGTCTGCACCAGAGGAAAGCAGTGAAAATATTCTCAATATAGTGTACACTTAAAACTGCTACTATTTTTCTTCAGACGGGAGTTTTCTTTAAAAACATTTTGCTGCCGCCTGTCCACACTGGTTCATTTCTAGCTTCTGTAGCTGTATTCGTTGCTGCCTCTCCAAACTGGGGGTGTGCCGCTGCCATCTACTGTACGTAATACACAGATTATAGATAAGTATGTCATATAACCCCACTTCAAAAAAATTCAAACTCCCCCTTTAAACCCTTTTTTCTTAACCTCAGCCTTTCTCTCGTCACAGCTATCTGTGTAGAGCAGTATTTAGTCAAACAGGGTCAAATCTTCAGTCTGGTGTTGCCTCAGTAACTCCCCGAGCAGAGGTGTTCTGATCTTTTAGACAGACGTGAGTGAGCATCAGCTGGATTTTCAGCAGGTGAGACAGATGGGGCTACAACCAGCGCTAACCATTCAAACACACACTCCCCGAGGCTGTGAGGCTAATGGATTCAGTAGTGAAAACCTTTGTGATAGTGCTGTGATAACAATGGATAGGCACAGTCTAAAGATTAGTTTTTGATTTTCAAGGCAGGGCTGCAGCTATTCTAATCACTTAGTCTATAAAATGTCAAAAAAAAGTGTGAAAAACGTGCTCATTACAATTCCCCAGAGCCCAAAGCAACATCTTTGGATTGCTTAATTTGTCCAACCAACAGTCCAAAAGTCAAAGTCTCTTCAGTTACCATCATAAATGACAAAAAAGAGCAGCAAATTCTCACATTTAAGAAGCTAGAACCAGCAAATGTTTGACATTTTTGCTTTTAATCAATTATCAAAATAGTTGGCAGTTACTTTTCTTTTGACTGACTGATGCATCCGTTCTTGGCCTTGGCTTGAGCTCATTACTGCTCCACCCTGAACACATGGAGAGGACTTAAGCCTCTGTGCAGGTGGCACAGGAGACCTAATAATCTTTATTTTATGTCTGCAGGGCTTTTGGCGCAGTGCTGCTGCTATGAATCAGTTGCTGATGATGTAGTGTTACTGCTCCTGCATATATTAAACAAACACCTTTAATGTAATATAACAAGCATCATCGTAAAAGCATCATCATGCAAAACTGCTTCTGCAGTTGAATTTCATTTACACGTCAGCATTTCAAAGGCCTCTCTCACTGAATGCACTGCACAGGGATTAGAGGTGATTATGATGTGGATAATTAAGACATAAAATATAGACGCAGATAGTGTGCATTCAGATTCAAATTAAAAGTTTAATCCCGACCTCTTCTCTTCCTCATAGGATTTGTTTTACTGCTGGAGAGATGGCTATTTATAAAACCAGGATGTTTATGCAGTAGAAAGACACAAAAGTGTTTTAACTTTGTGCAATAGAACCAGAAAAAAAGACATTTTTGCTCAAAAGGGAGAAAACTTACAACTACCAGAATGCACTGCGCCGCACCGGACCAACAAACACTCCTGCTGGTGGGAGATGGATGTAACACAAACACGTCTGTTTGAAACAATGGCAGCCGGCTGGCAAGAAACAATCATAAGCCCCTTTTACACTGCCAGATTTTCAGCGAATGTTGGGCCGTTCTGCCGGCAAGCTGCGAGCGTTTAGACACGTTGATGCGAGGTGCCGAATTTTCCACCTCGTAGGGCAGTCATATTGGTGGAACCTTTTTGGTTTAAAAGGTGGTTGAAAATCAGCAAAGTGCCCTTTAAACCCTATGGGCCCTAGGCCTTTTTAGGGTATTTTTACTGCCTTTACTTTTAAGCTCATATCACAGTCATTATAAAGGCTACATACACATGCTATATCTTGTTTTTTTTTTCAGGACAATCTGGGCTAACCATATTTGCCATCATTTCATGTCCTTCTATGTGCCTGTATTTTATATTAATTTTTATATCAATGAAAAAAACAAATCTGTGTGACCAAATTCTTACATTTTTACATGTATCTCAGCATAGCAAGTTGGAAGTTGACATATTCTGCCATATTTGAAGAGAGGAGACTCTCTGGAATCTGGCAACATAAGAACCATGATGCTGGGACATTCTGTCACTTCACAGCTGTCCAAAACATGTGGTTTGTGCCAGGCGGACATGATTGCCAGTATTTTTTCATTATTGCAAGAAATTCCATTGACTCATTCACAAGTCAAAAATGTGTTTTATCTGAGAAACATGCAATATTTACATCTAAGATCATAGAAAAATAGTAATAATATCATTCCTCACTATATGAAGTGACTGATAACAAGATCTGTATAATGGATTGTAAAGAAATTCATCAGGTTTTTATTTTGTAGACAATAAATCTGGATTTACAACATTTTGGGATGACAGCACAATGATGTGTGTGGCATCACTGGAAAGCTCTGGTCCTGCACTTTCATGTGATATACGTGGCATTTCTGTGCAATGCTGCATTTATCAGTAATCCATCCAGGAGTAATGTGTGTGCAAAGCTGTATGAAAGCTCTGTTATACATCATTTTAGTGTAACTTTATCATTTTATTTTCGCTGTGAAAACATTGGACTGCCAACAAGTGCTTGATGTCGGAAAGCTACGGTCCCGCTGTTTCACGTGATATGCGTGGCTTCTCGCTATGACTCACGGTTGCGGAGAAAAACCATAGAGAAGAACAGGTGTGAATTTGGACGCACTATGCGTCGATCGGGCCCATAGGGTTAAAGGAGCGGTGTCTAAGATTTAGGGGGATTTAGTGGTATCTAGTGGTGAGAATTACAGATTGCAGCCAGCTGAAACTTCTGCAGGTTAGAGCTCCTTCAGTGTTCATTGTTAAGATTTTGCTGGGAGCCAAATTATTCTCAGAGGTGTCTTCCTCTCCAAAACAAATGGATCCGATGATTTAAATTGTTTTTTCAGTGCTGCTTGTTGTAGGGTTTGTCCATTCTAGGCTATTTAAAAACGTTGCGGTGCAGCATGGTGATTTTCATGCTTGAGGACCTACTCCCTACGTAGATATGTGCACATACTTATTATATTATATTCCACTTCTGCCAATATATGACCCTAAATCCTTCACACTTGACCTTTTTAGGAAACATAGTCACATATAGACCATGGAAATAAATTCAAGGCGACATTGTGAATCCACCTCTGTACATGGAAATGAGACATTATGGGGCTTTGTTTGTCTGGTGACAATATAGTCATAACAGCCTCTGTAGGCCTTGGTTACAGGCCCATAATAAAGACAATAACAGCACTGGGATATTCCCAAAGCATATGGACTTTGGAATTAGGTCTAGTGAAACTGACAGCTGCCATTGTCCATGTAAAGCCATTATAGTTTGTTTAGTTTATAGCAGTTGTAAAGGCAGGTGTATCTAAAAGTGAAATAAGTTCATCAACAGATTCTTTCTCTCCGTCTTACCCTGGAAGGCTTGGACGTAGCCGTTTCCCAGTAAAACCAGTTTCTGTAGGCTCGGGTTGAAGTCATCCATCAAGCTCTGTTTGGGACACACACAGACACACACACACACATATATACACCACAGTTTCTGTTCCACTTTGAAACACAGAGAAACTTTAAGACCCACCTAAAGGAGAATCAATAAAATCCATCTTTAATGCAGTCTGTATTTATGAGCACAAACTCTCTCTCCCAACACCGCAGCACAGACAAACCTAAGACTGGAGCAAAGGAAATACTCCTTGAATCAGAAGCTAGCTTTGTGTATTCACATCATGTTTGCTCGGCAGAAATTACATTAAAAAGTTAAACTGAGCTTCACTCCTCAGTAACCAAGAAATGTTTCTGTACTCTCCAGAAAATGCCCCAGTTTCCTGAAGAGTGTCTTTGGAGAAGAAATCACAACACGGTGCAGGACTCTCATGTGGGTATCTCTCACACCCGTCTGCCTTGCTGCCTAGGGTAAGTTTGTTGTCTAATTTGAGCCCACACAAAGTCTCTGTTACTCACCGAGTAAATCCCCAAGGTGGAGCGGTGCAGCTGATCACTATTCATCCCCGACATGTTCATTTCCAGAATAGTGTAACTGTCAGTGAAACCTCGAGAGGGTCTGCAGGTCTTAAATCATCCAGGAAACGTAGCAGAGCCTCTGTGTGAGAAGAGTTAATCGTATTGAACTGGACGTGGAGTGGAGGAGAGGAGGCAGTGTGTTAGTGTGTTGGTAACTGACACCGCTGTGGCCTGAGAAAGACTGGAGTAAATAATTAAACATGGCTCAACCATAAAACATGCTGACACATGCTGTAAACCCTGACTGTCTGGGCGTGTGTGTCTGAGTGAGTGTGTGTACGCTATATTGTATGTTTTATTCAAGACTATAGCAGAGATGTGTTTTCACCCTGTAATGCATAAAATCATTATATGTATGCCTGGAGAAATGGGTATATTTTCCTTTTTAAATAATTTATTAAAACAGCTGGATGCTGTAGTTTTTTATTTATTTATTTTATTTGTTTCACACATAAATAGAAAATAAAAGGATATAAAAATAATAAATTAGAGTATAGTACGTCAAATGCAGTATGCCAAAAATACCAGGATGTTCTACTACATCCAGTTCGATGTTGCAGTATGGAAGCCAGCATGCTTTTCTGTCCCACAATCCTCTGCACAGTGGACGAATCGTCGCAACAACTGAGCTGCAAACAGATGACTGCTGATTGACAGCTGTCAGAAGTTGCAGTGACGGTTGACGGTGCATTCAAGTAACTGATGAGTTAGTTATAATCTGCACAGTTACAACTTTAAAGTTAAACTACACACATCACAAAGTAACAGCAGCAGAGCTCTGCGGGTCGATCTGCGTCTCTGGGGAACTTGGATAGTGGCGTTTGTTTATCTTCAAGGTAACGGATATAAAAGCAAGAGGGTCAAAGTTCAGGGTGTAACGTTATGAGACAGCAGTGTGTCCTGACTGTGTGCATACTGCATGCAACAGTACGCACTTTTTAAGAGCAGCTGTAGTAGCTAATCCAAAGGGATTTGATTCAGACCCCACTGAGCAATAGACGGATATTAGACGTCTAGTTATTTTTTAGACCTAATTTCAACCGTCTGGATTCTGTCTATTTTTAGACCGAATTTAGACGTTGCACTTTAATCCAGTATTCGATAACTATTAATTAAAAAAACAACTGTAAGGTGCATAACTAATCTCCAAATACTTAACTAAAATAATAATGATAGCTGTTGAGCGATATACAGTATAGTATAGATATAGTCGAGACTTAGACGTCTAAAAAACTTTCATTTCTATACCCCTGATTGACCAATTTTAGACTAGACTTCTAAGGAACATTTAGACGTATATTAGACGTATAATAGACCTAAAAATGCTCGGTGGGACGCACCCAACGTCTCTTTCTGTACAAAGACAACAAGACAGAGGAATCCAGTAAATAAACTTTCCTTCCATTAAACAGCTCGTTAGGGACTATCTTCAGGTGCGAATTAATACACATTTGGTGCACTTGTGAGTATCTGCAGGAGCATGTAGGTGTCCTCCCCAAGAAGTTTTGAGTGTCAAACATGTAATTCTTTGCCTTGGTCCAGATCGTTGAATCCACAGTTGAATGACTCCTTTGGCATCGGGACAAAACGGCAAACAGTTTCTTGGTTCACTTAAAAAAAAAAAAAAAAAAATATCCCAAAAAGCGCCAAGGAAGGACTTTTAGCCAGTCGGCATCACAGATGGAGCTAACACCAGTGTGTAGCTGTTGTCAAGTGGTGCACTGGAATGAGTTGCACTAAAAGTAAGACCAGTGATATTGCTGTTTGAAATCAGTATGTCTTGTCAGTAATGCCCAACATTGTAGCTTGTGTTACTTCACTCCGGTACACTTTAAAAAACACGGAAAAATGGGTTTGTCGGCACGGCTTTGCATCAGTGTGGGCATAAAATGACGCTGGATTCAGGTGGATATGTTGATCTCTACTGATTGGTTAGAGACAGTCGAATCCACTTTCCCCACAGAAATTGATTAGAGTGGACACAGTGTCAGACTGGAGGTGGAATTGGTGATTTATTCGCCAAAATGTGAAATTGCATATTACAAGACAGAATTATCAATCTCTGCCTTCTCTGCATCAAAAATCCACACCTGTGCCCATGTTCCTTGGTATCATATTTGTTTGTTTCCTGAGGAACAGCTCACCTAGTGCAAAATTGTTGCCCTGCTGTCAGTAGTTGATAAATTTTAGACAACAATGGAGGACTTTGGCTCAGAGGAATTAGATGTGTCAGGCTTTGGATGCATCAAGTGGCAACCTGCAGGGCTAAAAAATGAAGCCAATGTGGAAGTGCCAAAAACTGCAGTTCTTTGAACGGCAACTTGCTGGCTCCAGAAGCAAGCCAATCCCCACAGACCCCCATGTTGAAATGCCCAACAGTACAGCAGAAATGAATAATAAAAAACAGTTTCTGTCTCTGTAGCTAATTTCCCATTCATGACAACAGTGTGAGGAGTGAATGTTTGTAAAACGCACCTGTTTATATTTTTATTTAGGCTTAAATTTACACATAATTAAGGGTGTGGCTGTGTCTGCCTGTGATGTTTGACAGATCCATCCCTCCACAGCGCCAGCCCCTCGCCCCAAATATGGTCACGTCTGGCTCGAAAAAGCCAAGATGGCAAATTAGAGGCATTAAACCAATCTGCAGTCGGTAGCTACGTCCATTACTTTTAGAGTCTATAGTGAATCAGCTTTTATGTCTGGAGCCTCCCATGTACAATGGGCTTGAGATGCGCCCTCGTTGAGGTCTTGTCTCAAAATCCAGAGTTACTTCTTATTCTGAAGCCTCCTTAAGTACTCTGATCCCATTTGATTTGGCAGTGGGAACCTCTTAGGACCGCATGCCTTTGCTGACATAGACCCCAGCAGGATTTGAACCCCCGGACTTCCGCATGGAAGATGAGTGCTCTAACCACCACACTAGGGAGGCCCCAAAATGTATCTGTCACTTTTTTTCTCCCTTTTGAATCCGCTTTTAAGTCTCGCGCCTCCAATCTACAACAGGCTTGAGACGTGCCCTCGTTGAGGTCTTGGCTCAAAATCCATGGAGGCCCTCCCCTTTTACAGTCTATAGTATGCTCAGATAATGGTAAAAGTGTTAGTGAAACTCTTCATTGTTGGCTTTGTTGACGGAAGATGTAGAATATCACCAGCCTTATCCTTTAATATCAGCTCTTCACCTTACACCCAAAACGTTTCATCCACTGAAGTAGTTTTGTTATGGAGACCTTTAGTGCCTGGAAATAACCTGCGCATGTAGCCATGGCCATACCGCAAAGGAGTTCAAGCATCTCGGGGTCTTGTTCACAAGTGAGGGTAGAATGGAGCATGAGATGGATCGACAATTCGGTGCGGCTTCTGCAGTGATGCAGGAGCTGCGCCGGTTTGTTGTGGTGAAGAGGGAGCTGAGCTGGAAGGCAAAGCTTTCAATTTATTGGTCCATCTACGTCCCAACCCTCACCTATGTTCATGAGCTCTGGGTAGTGACTGAAAGAATGAGGTCGCAGATACAAGCAGCCAAAATGAGTTTCCTCCGTGGGGTGTCTGGGCTCAGCCTTAGAGATAGGGTGAGGAGCTCAGACATGCGAAGGGATCTCGGAGTAGAGCTGAGTCAGTTGAGGTGGTTCGGGCATCTGATCAGGATCCTCCTGGGCGCCTCCTGTTAGAGGTGTTCCAGGTACATCCCAGGCAGACCCAGAACACACTGGAGGGATTACATATCTCATCTGGCCTGGGAACACCCTGGGGTCATCCAGGAGGAGCTGGAGAGTGTTGCTGGGGAGAGGGACATCTGAGGTGCTTTGCTTGGTCTGCTGACCCCGCAACCTGGCCCTGGACAAGCGGATGAAAATGAAATGGAAGGTAGAGTGGCGCAGGTATGGATTCAGAGGAAAACAAAAGTGAAAATGTGTCTTTTCAGCACATGGAGATGGAAACCAAATCACTTAGAACCAGATTCTAGTTACCACTAAGCAGTCATACTGCCAACACTCCACTATGGTGCAGAGGCATGGACCACTTATAGTAGGCATTTAAGAACCCTTGAGTCCTACCATCAGAGATGACTACGAAAATCCTGTGTGTGAGCTGAGAAGATAAGAGGACAAACACCAGCATCTTACAGGAGGCAAATACAGACCGCATCACTACCACCATCACAATGCACCAACTCAGATGGACAGGCTTTTCCAAAACAAGTCCTCTACTCTGAACTCTCCACCGGTCAACGTGCACCTGGAGGCCAGAAAAAGCGCTACAAGGACAACATCAGAACCAATCAAAAAATTCAACATCAGCAGCTCACCTGGGAAGCTACTGCCAGTCAAAGACCTGCATGGAGAAACTGCCTGCATAAAGGTGCCACTTTCCATGAAGATCATCTCCAACAGGCTGCCAGAATCAAGCAGCAGCAAAGGAAGGAGAGGCTCTCCACCAAGCGGGCCCCCACACATCCCACCGCCAGCACCCAACATCCATGTCCACACTGCAAGAAAGTTTGTGGCTCCAGAATTGGCCTCTTAAGCCATCTGAAGACCCACAACAAGGACGCCCAGGGAGAACCATCATACTCGACTTCGAGTCATCGCCGATGATCGACAGTAACACTTTTTTGCATCTAAAATGAATGAGACAAATTTGAATTGTGATTTTAGGCTGTGTAAATGAAACTGACTTGACACAAAGTGTACTTATAAATTGAGCATATTTTGAATCCCCTGATCCTTTAATACAGGGTTAGATACACATAATACATTTTTGATTGGTTAATGCAGAATTCAGCGGTCATATGTGCTTAAATCCTTTAATCCTTCTTTAATCACTTTAGATGTTAAAATCTGACTTGCATTGACTGTGCATGGCAAAAGACAAGCAGTGATGCCCCCGTATTTTTTAATGTAGCACAGAAATTTAATAGAATATGTTAACTGACTGTATCTTGACCATTGCTCATTTTCTGTTTCACAAAGGCCTCAGTGTATGAGCACTAAAACATGAGAAATATTATTCTAATATATTAATTCTTCCACCAGTAACCCTTCCAAAAAAAGACAAGAGGAGAGTCGCTGTCAAATATTTGATCCAAACCCCAGACTGAAGAGAAAGTTATTGATTTCTTTTCTTACTCCAACCGTCATATTTTGGCGTTCGGCCCTGCTGCCAAGCCGAAACACACACGGCGTGAGCTGCACTCGGCCAACAGCTCTGACGGATTTATTATTCTCAAAGCGCAGATTTGTTCTTAATGTGACATGTCAGAGTCGGTGAACTCCCCGTGAACCCCTGGAGGAGAGGTGCAGGTGTCACATGGACGGTGATGGATTCCCTTTTGTAAATGGATGTTGTGGGAAGAGTATTGTATTGTATCTGACACATGGTGGTTAGAGATTCTAGGCAGGAAGAAAGGCAGTAAGCTGTGAAACCTTTGGTTCTTACTTGTTTATAGTTTAATAGATGATGGGCTCTGGCAGAGAGAGAGAGAGACTCATACACTAGATGGCACCATAAACTAACTGGACACATGACTTGAATTTTAAACAGCTTCATAATGCACACTTATTTAATCTCTTTCTTCTTCTCTCCTCTCTTCTTTTCTCTTCATAAAGTAACTCCAGATCAGTATTTCACCCACACTTCTTACACAAGATGCTGATGTACATGAATGATTTAGTGCAACATATTGAACATTGATTGAAAGATATCGAATATTATCTGATCATCAGTGGTAGAGGACATATTCAGATCAGTCACCAGAGTAAAAGTAGTAATACTACAATATAGTAACAACTACATTTCAGTAAAAGTCTTGAATTGGAAAGCTTACTTAAAGGACAACTTTGGTATTTTTCAACCTGGGCCCTATTTCCCCATGTGTATGTGTGCGTATGATTCATAGGTACAACTCGTTTTAAAATTGGTTCAGTATTGAGGGAGGCGGATGCAGCCGGCAGCCGCGAAACGAGCTAAAACGGTAACGGGGGCAAATGCGTCCCGTATAAGTTTGTGCATTAAAAGTGCTTTTTTTCACCACTGACCGGTTCAGATCGCCAGTGCTATCTCTGTAAATAGCATACTAAACGTTTCTAACATTGTTTATATAACATTACCTCCACTGTGTCTGTAGCTCTCTCTACTCGTGGGACAGCTGTTTTCTTGAGGAAGAGGTGTTTCGGGATTGGATGTCTTCTTTTCTTCGGCTGGCAGTAGTCATCTTGGGAGAAGTGAGCGCTGCAGACCCGATGGTCTGCAAGGCGCAGGGTCTGGACAGGAGTGTTAGCATCCATTTGTAGCACAACTAGCCACAACTTCAGCATCTTGCCGTCCGACAAAGGCAGCCTGTGAAAGCTGTACGGGGTGTTGCGCGACATCCTGTTCTTGCAATTCAGATAAGCACAAACACGAACCATTGTTTTCAATCGATGCAGTAAAACTGTCAGCTGTACTCTGGGACAACCAGCGCCACTCTGAGCAGCGCTCAGCATGGCTCCTCTGTTTTCTTCCGGCAACAAGCAAAGCTCTCGCGAGATGACGTCACACCCGGGAGGAGGTGAAGGGTCAGGGAAACGTTTAGTATGCTATCTACAGAGATAACACTGGCGATCTGAACCGGTCAGTGGTGAAAAAAAGCACTTTTAATGTACAAACTTATACGGGATGCATTTGCCCCCGTTACCGTTTTAGCTCGTCTCACGGCTGCCGGTTGCATCCGCCTCCCTCAATACTGAACCAATTTTAGAATGAGTTGTACCTATGAATCATACGCACACATACACATGGGGAAATAGGGCCCAGGTTGAAAAATACCAAAGTTATCCATTAAGTAAAAGTACATTAAAAGTAGCATTGTGTGTTACAGGTAAAACTGGCCTGACTCAGTTAAACACTGGTTTTCAGCAGGTTCCTGTTATGCAACGAAAACACACATTGCAATACAGACTAAACACAGAAACAATCAACAGAGGCAAAACAACAAATCGCTGGCAGCTACAGAGATAATGCGGAGTAGTGGACTGAAGTGGAGTGCATAAAAAGGGATATGGGATTTAAATCAGTGGTTGCAGGTATGTCCTTCCATCATATAGTGTTTATGTACACGTTTGAAATGTGTAATAGAGGTTGTTGCTCTAATGTAGTGTGAGATCTCGTTCCAGATGTTAGTGTAAGAGCGACAAAATGATCTCTGACCATAATGTTTTTGGTGGTACAGGAATAAGTGCATGCGAAGCTGATCTAACGATGTCTTGTGTTGTGACTTGGAAATAAAGCAATAAGTGTAGGACTGAAGTTGTTGTTTAGCATCTGAAAATAGAATTTAATGGCGAGATTATTTGTGTCGTTTTGAAAAGCCAAGGTGTTAGAGTGTGAGTGCGGTGCAGTGACGAATCCAAAGAGGGAGGTTACCATGGGCTCTGTTGTATAGTCTTGCTCTGGGTTCAGTGGTTGCCTTTGTGTTGAGGGAGCATATGGGGAGACAGTAGGATATTGTCGAGAGAACGCGTAGGTATGTGTCTGAAACAGCAGGGGTGAGATATGGTCTGATCTTGTTATAGACATTTCTGGTTGAGCTTCTGTGTTAGGTTCTGAATGTGTTGCTGATAAGCGAGATGTGAGTCAAGGAATACTCCAAGATATCTCTAGGTTTCTGTGATGGTTAATATTTGATTTGCAAAATGAATATGGCCAGGAGATGTTACTGATGCATTAATGTATAGGCAGCACAAGAAACAGCTACTTTTAACTATTTAAATTACCATTAGATAAAAGATGGGGGAGGCAGAGATCTGGAAAAGGCCAAAAAAGGCAGCAGAACTTGATAATACACCCTCCTCTTGAAGCTCTTCCCTCTGTGACCAGATGACCGTGTTCATATACATGTGCGTCGTACAGTAACCCAGTGTTTCCCATACACTGATTTATTCAATCTTATTTTACTGTACAGTTGCTCGAAGCTCATGCGCTCAGCCCCAACTTGCCTTGTTTACCAGATCACAAATGAGAGTTAGCTGGTAGCCACCTCACCATCCCTCCACCTTGTTGCCCTCCACAGTGGACTGCTTCCCTGGGAGGAGAGCTGGCAGCAGCTCCTGAGTCTGACCTTCAGTCCACTGCTGTGTCGGCCATTGCAAATGCCCCTGTTGTGGCTGTCACAGTGGGCTGGGGGCCAGCAGCAGTGCCTGCTCTTACCTGTGTAACAGCAGCAACAGAAAGTTTGCTGATCCAGTAGGGAGTCAGGGCTGTTTGGTGTCCTTGAGCTGAAGACTTGTGCTTGTGCTGACTGGAGGTCTGTCTCAGGAGCTACTGCCTGCTCTCCTCCCAGCGAGGTGGTCTGTAGCCACGGGGAGCGAGGCGGAGAACACACTGGGAATCAAAGCTCTCGCTAAAGTTAGCTACATAAACATGAACTTGGCGCCAGTGTTGTGAGTCTATAGCTCCAGTTAGCTGAAGAACATTTTCTCTTTGTCTCTGAAACACTTAGTCCATGTTGGCATGGGTTTATTTTCAGACTGTTTTTCAGATCCTCTTTTTGATAAGTCCGTCTTCCTGTCTTGGGTTGCTTTGCAGTGTAGACAGTTGTTGCCAATGCTGGAGCAGCAACTTTCTCTGCAGGATGCTTCATTGTTGAATCTAGAGTTGTACCGATACGGATACCAGTATCGGAAATGCCTCCGATACTGCCTAAAATGCGGTATCGGCGAGTACAGCCTATGACCAATCTGATACCACGTAATGCCTCACGTCATTACGCATACGCACGCTACAGGCAAATGAAACGGAAACAGAGCGGAGTTTAAAAAGGATTCATATCAAATTATGGCGTTCATTCTACTATTATATATTTATTTCTTAATATTTTACGTAGAGTTTTAGGAGTTGAGACATATCCCATCCATTTTTATTTTACACGCTGGTATCAGATCGGTACTCGGTTATCGGCACATACCTAAGGTTCAGGGATCGGAATCGGTATCAGGAAGGAAAAAGTGGTATCAGTACATCTTTAGTTGAATCAGGCTTTCACTGAAGGGACGGGACTGTGTATCTGCATTCAAAGAACAGCCAATACGAACGTCCTCTGAAATGACCTGTGATTGGCCGAAGTGTCCCATCATGACTCTGAAAACAGAGTCAATAGAAGGTGCAGAAGTCTAATTTTCTTTCAGTATACTTAATTTGCAATAGGTTCAAAGTTTATTATGGATTTTTTGCCCAGTGACACCAGAATGAAACTGCCTACCCCAGATTTAATTTATAACAGTTCATTGTATTTTACTAACTAATCACATTTTGTTTGTAAACTCTTCTTTCCTATCTGGAAAGTAACTGTCAGATAGGTCTGGCCCGGAAAATTATATCACAATATTTTTAGGCTATATCTATATATAAGCAAGTGTTAAAACAAATAAAGAGTGGTAATTTGATAAATTAATATCACTTTACTGTGATACAGCCTTTAAAATTAGGGATAAACACCATTTGTGCCATATCATGATACCACGGTATCCAAAATCAAAGAAGATATATAGTTTCATATCTCGATATATTATCTTCATATTGCCCAGCCGTACTGTCAGATAAACTCTAAGGAGGAGTAAAAAGTACAGTATTTCTCTGAATTAGCAGAGTGGAAGTGTAAATCAGCATAAAATTAAAAAAATGTAATACTCAAGTACAAAAAATCATATTAAGTGCAGTGCATTAGTGCATTACTCAGTTACTTCCCACCACTGCAAACCATGGCTCTCTCTGGTGTATATATACTGTTCATTCTGCTGACTCAGTGGACCTTTAAACAGGTTATTATATTATAGTAACAACAATCAAGCAGCAGTTACTTCAGAGGATGCATAATATGCAACAGAAGGAGGAAAAACAACACTGCCGTACTAAACAATCATACTAAAAAGCTTGAGCATAAAAAATTGTTTTCACTGCCTCGATTCATTTTGTTTCCACAGCTCTGTATCCATTCTCAGTCACTCGCTTACAAAGGCGTCAACAGACAAAGAATGGCTTCCCACTAACTGAGCAGCTCTGACCAAATCCTCAGTATAGATTACGGCTAAAATCCTGTGTATAAAGTGCATTACTGAAATGAAAAAATCCAAACAAAGAAAACTTTTAAAGCTCTATTATCACTGCAGCATACAACATAAAGGTCAAGGGTGACTCGGATGATAAATCGAGCTCAGGCTCGCCGGTCGCAGCGTCTCACAGAGGCTTTTATAGACATAATACATCAGCAGTATATTTCAATCATTAACTGGGCAGCAGTGTCCAGAATGCTTCACCCCACCCTGGCCTTTTTAATGCACTCATACTCCCCTATATTATAGCTCCAGCTCAGTGGAGTGAAAATGTGCTGCAGCGTTGGAACATTCAGTTCGGAGAAGAAAACATGATTTTATACTTTAATCCTCAAATGCATTCATGCACAGAGCCGCTGTTTACGCCTTCATCATCCTAAAACTGAACTAAAAAGCAAGCATGGCTGCAATCATCATTAGGTGCAATACAGTGACAAGCAGAAGAGGAAATGACTCCAGTAAGAACTCACACTACTGCTGCAGAACTATTTACAGCCCAAAATGCCACTGGTGACATTTAGTGTATACACTGAATACAAATGTGTGGAGCTCAGACATCATTCTCACTTATGTGTGAGTAGTGATTGTTTCGTATTTACTTTTCCAAAGCTCTCGTCCCCGTCTCTACAGGAGTACTTAACAATCTACTTTACTATTCCAGTGTTCCAGTGGAGACGGAGAGCTGGAGCTATTCTTGCCGCAGACATGTCTCACGCTGTTTCCCTCACCCATCTTATATTAGAGCTTTCAGCACCTGCGACTTTGAGAGGTCTTAGCTTAAATCCCCCTTAATACTTGTGTGAGAATGCACATCACACAATGATGTTATACACACGGCTGAGGAGTTTTCTCACACCTGTCGTTGTGTGTGTGTGTGTGTGTGTGCGCGCATGTGTGTGTGTGCGTGTTTAATTGTCCCTCTGTCACTTGAGCTCTCTCATGCATGCTCATAAATATATTTCTTAATTATGTGTGTGTGTGTGCACAGGCATTACACCGAGATTAAAATGTATTTTTTACTGGCAAGCATTAATGAAACTTGCTAATAGCACCAGGTCTGTATCATGCTCTGCAACACACACGCACACACACATATAAACCCCCACTAGGGCTATCATTCTGTCATCTCTGCTGCTGTAGAGCTGTTCCATAGGGAGCCTTGAGGCTGACTTATGACCGTCCACACATCGCATTACAGTAGGCCTGTAATGTGTTGCTGAGCAAGAAAATATTAAGCCAAAGGGAAGGAAAAACAATTTCCTGATGTAATACCGGATTGTTATGCATGCTGGATAGATCCAGTGTAGAATTGCATCTGCAGTGAAAGCTTGAGGAAATGAAAAGTCATTAAAAGAACAGTGTGTGGGGTTTAGTGGTATCTAGAGGCGAGGATTGTAGATTGCAACCAGCTGAAACATCTCCCGGTTAGAATTCCTTCAGTCTTCATTGTTCAGGAGGTTTTAACCAGGGGCTTGTTGCTATCCCATCTAAGCTTTCTCCATGGACCTAGTCTCGCTCACCAGACCTTTCTCAAGAAAAGAAAGGTCTGGCTGCGCTGACTCTCACTTTAAGATTGGAGAAAAAAACGCCCCGGCTTAACCTCACACCTAGATACAAAATCCTGCAGGTTACGCCAGGTGTGAAACACACCCTAGGGGGTCGGAGCCAATAGCTGCGGCAGACGAAAGAGTTTGAAAACAATGGGCAGGGGCGCTGCTCCCTGCCGCAGACAGAAGGGTGTGAAACACACCGTAAGAGGCGTTCCTCAGGTATAGATGTTTAGGCTTTCCTATGTTTGGGGTCTTAAGTCATTCTGACCGCTCGTGTGATGACTGACCTTTTCTTTGCAAAGAAAATAAAAACCTTGTCGGCCGGCAGAAGTCTCTATTTCATTATTCACCAGCAGCAGAGAATTTCCACAACACATCCCCGCAAGATCAAGCACTGCAAAAGTTAGTAAAGGACATTTGTCGACTATGACAACCGGAGGTGGTAGGGCGGGACTTCAGCAGGTGGCTCGTTCCGCCCAATGAGAGGCTGATCTATGCAGTGAACTTCCACCCACTCAGACTACCGTGGACCTAAACGTTAAAATATAATGCAGTAGATGACCTTCTGCCTGTGGACGTTCTGGGACAACATCTCAATTGACGCCTGCATGCATTGTGTCTTCAAAATACACTTAGATTTTCATTAGATATGTTCAGTTTTTGAACATTACATGCATGGTCTTTCTCAAAATAAACTTCCTACTTAGGTAAAACACCTGTTTTTACATGTATTTTCTTGAGTTTAGGCAACAAAAGCATGGAGTGTGCGTGTTCTCCCTGTGTCAGCGTGGGTTTCCTCCAGGTACTCCAGCTTCCTCCCACAGTCCAAAGACACACAGGTTAATTGGTGACTGAATTGTCCGTAGGTGTGAATGTGAGTGTTAATGAACAAAAGCACATGGCTACGTTTTGAAAAAATATCATAGTATGGTTGTTACTGATGTCATGTAACATCACAGGACATACGTAGGTTATGTGAAATATGTCACTACCATACCATGCTACACATACTAGCACACTACTTTCTTATTAACATAACACTGAATTTTGGTTTCACACAGGAAACAAACAGCAGGCTCCCAGGTGAAAGTCCAGACTTAGTTTGATCCCTCCACCTCCCCTCCCACCTGCCTTATATGGGCTTTTTTTTATGACTTTAGTTTATTGAGTTTCAAATTTTCAACAACACAAAACCACCTCAAAAGGGAAAAAAAACCTCCCCAAACAACTGCAGGCAGAAAAAAATACAAATGAAATAGGTAAGGACTGACTCATACCAATAGATAGATAAAACAATAAACTGAGGTAAACAGAAATAACGGTATTAGCATGATATGTAAGAAACTTGCTAGAGTCCAACCAAAGCACAGTTAAATGTCCAAAATCATGTCCATGTAATAGTGTCCATATAAATATTTCCTTCCTCTGGTTGCACCATCGTCACATCCACCCTCTTGCACTCATTACAATCCCGACAAGACCTGTACGCACTACTGACAACATGCCTCTGTATGTTTAGTGTTTCAGATGAGATCTGTAACAAAGCTGTGGTATCTGACGAGCGCGGACTGAGAACAGGCTGTATGTGCTCAACTTTTTTTCTGATCTAGATGTTCAGGAGGTTTTAAGCCGGAGCTGAATTATTCACAGAGGTCTCTTCCTCTCCTAAAAAACGAGTCCAGTCTCACTCCGAAGTCGTCAAAATCTGGCACTTGGGCAGTGACTTGGGGCGTTGGAAACCATTAAAAAAGGCGTCCTTTCACATCTGCATGATACGTGGCCAGGTGCCGTTATAGTTTAAGTGCGCCCAGCAGCATCAGGGGGAAATGTGGCGGGACAAGGACGAAAGTTAAGACGGCGAAAGTCCGACTGTGGGTGGATGGGTCCAACAAACACTGACTTTCACCTGAGAGAGCGGTGTTCACGTTCCGTAAGATTCTAAAGCCAAACCCTGTTCTTTTTCCCGAGACATATACTAATCATGTTTTTTGTTGTTGAAGGAAAAGAAACGTCAATTCACAGTACTGTAATGACGTAGTGCTTTTATTTTGAAAGAGACTGTATGTAAACTGTAAATTTCAAGTGAGAACGGAAGCGTATTTTGAAAGACAACAATGCATGTAACAGGCAGAACTTGACACGGCGTCCCAGAACGTCAGCAACCAACACACCCAGGATACCTTGGATGTGTGTGGACGTGGAAAGTCCATGACCGAACGGTGATGTGACGAGGTCAGAGTGAGGATGCGTTGAAACCCCCCCCCAGAATAAAGCAGTTTCACGTAAAAGTGTCAGTGTTTTTCGGATGCTCTTGTCACAGAGGGCTGTTAACTACTTTCGCCAACGTGAAAATGCTCACCCTATCTAGAGTCAGTGTTTTGTCCATTCCGGACTACTGTAGAAACATGGTGAACTCCATGAAGGAGGACCTGCTCCCTATGTAGATATAAACAGCTCATTCTAAGGTAATGAAAACACAATTCTTACTCGCAGATAATTAAAAACCAAAGAAACATACTTATTATATTATATTCCATCTCTGCCAGTATGTCCCCTCCACTTTGAGGCTGCATTCATGACTTTTAGCACATACTGCATCATCTGAATGACAAAATCTGATATAAAGTGTTTGATATTTCCATCACCAGTCCTCAGTGTTGAAAGAAATAGCCTAACTTACAGTTGAAACCCTGCTGGAAAAGTTAGCTCCAGGCTGCAGGAGCAAGACAGAATGTACAAAAAAATGTGCTATCAGAGTGCACGGATCTCTCTCTCTCTCTCTCTCTCTCTCTCTCTCTCTCTCTCTCTCCCTCTCTCTCTGTGCTTCAGTATTAACAGGCTGGATTCTGCCTGAATACCGAGGACATGCGCGCTGAACAGGGGGAGGAGGTGTATCACAGTCTGTCTGCTTCTCATGTTTTCTGTTGACTCAATTATGGTGCGGAACTCTCATTTTCTAATCGCCTGTTCTTGTGGCACGCAGGAAAAGTGAGGATCTGTTTCTCTTTTTACATCCATGACAGTATTTTGACACTTTTGTGTTTAGGAGCTTTTAGTTTCTCACAGAGTCAGTGTTTTATTTTCCTCCTTATTATTAGATTTTTCTAATAATCGATCGCCCCCGCCGCCACCCTGAAGTTCATTGTTATTATCTTGGCCGCCGGGATGGTGGCCTTCATCGGAGCGGTAATCTGCATCATCGCAGCCGTCCACACCGGATCCTCCAGGGCTGCCGCGGCACAACAACAACCAGCATCCGATAATCACTCGCTGTATCCGGACTCGGCGGCGCAGAGCCCCGCTTCAGCGGGCTCCGTGGCCCGGGTCGGATCTCTGGGCGCTCTCCATGGTTCTGAAACGCCCGACTCAGAAGCACCGACCTTCAACATCGGGCTCGGCGGGCTGGACGGGGTCACCGGACTCACCGGGCATGACCCAACGGTCAGTCGGCTCATCTGCACGCCGATCCCCGCAGGGGAGTGCAACCCGAAAAACTTTCAGCAACAAGCGGATGACCCGTCGCTGTACGCCGGGGAGGACTGGGGCTACCTCCGCACCACCGCGGAGGAGCTCCGGCAGACCGTCCTGCAGCAGAAGGACCAGATACTAACAGACCAGCGGACCATCCGGGAGCTGACGGGGAAACTATCCGAGTGTGAGAAGGGGCTGGACGGCAAGAGCAGCAGCAGCAGCGCGGACAGACGCGGGAGCGCCGCGGGGCTGTGGGGGGGCAAAAGCGCGGCTGTGGATGAAGCGCACCTGGAGCGGGTCATGGTGCGGGACAGCCCGGGTTCGACGCCCGACGGTGTCCACTTGCTCACCGTGAGGGCTGTGGACGAGCTGGAGCAGGCTATCACTCAGCTCAAAGACCGCATAGAGAAACTGGAGGTGAGTGGAGTGTGGAGAAGATCACATGAATCATAAATCATCTCCTGCATGCAGCGAACACAGCAGAATTAATCCCAGGGAGCAAAGTGTGTCCCAGGATGGGATTTAAAGGCATAAAAAACAATCTCCCTATTATAACACCCACCTAGACTGGTGTTTCATGGTCTTTGAATATAATAACTCCAGCTCTGGCTACATGTAGCTGCAATAAGTGATGATCAGAGTTGATATCTGTGGCTATATTTGTCTCCTTTTCACTCTTAGAGTCCCCTTCTGGGCACTCATGAGTGGTTTATGAAAGCAAGGCTTTTAAATTTTGAATGAGAACAAGTGAGTTGTCCAAAAAGCTTTGTGTGTGATGTATGATAGTGGAAGCCAGATAAAGGAACAAAACCTCCACCTTTCTGTTGGCACAGGGCTGGGAGATAGGGAGAATATCAAATATCAATGTTTTTGACCAAATACCTCTATTAATATTGCAGCAATATTATGTATTATATTATTATATGACTATTGGTGCTTTAACTAAATATTTACACCATGAGATTTTGAATTATAATGATCAATAATGTGGATATAATGATTAAATGAGCAGAGGCAAATAATAGAACAGACGATATCTCATAGTGCCTATCCCTCCTCACAGCATAATCAATTATCACATGATTCAATTTGAAATGATTTTAATTGCTGATAAGATCAGTATTTAGTGATTTTTTTTTTTTATTTAATTATAACTTGTCCTCTGCCGGTGCCTTTTAATGCCTTTAATTATACATGAATCGATTGCTTTGGCGAGCGCGCTAATCTACCACGCCAGGAAAACAGATTGAAAGTTAAAAGGAAGACAGAGATGTAAAGTGAGGCAGGGAAACAGAGGGGAGAGGAGAGAGGAGAGAGGGGGAGGATGGAGAGGAGAAATGAGGATAAAGGGAAGTGAGGGGGAGAGGAAAGGAGCAGCAGCATGGGGAGGAAGAGGAAGAGGAGGAGGTGGAGGAGAGAGTATAGCAAAGTAACATGAAACGTGCTCTTGTCTGACCAGAATCCGATGATGTATAACCTCATTTTTGGCTAAAGAAACGCCATGCATAATTTATGAGTTGCCTATATTTGTAGAAAGCGCAGACTGAACGTGCCTCTCTGCAGTATAGTACTCCTCGCTCTGTGGTCGCGTCTGTGCGGGTCGTTTTATTTGTAGATTGCACACACTTTGTTTTCCATATCGCCTCTGCCACAGACGCAAACCAAGAATAGAGAAAGGCTGATTAATATTCACGTTTTACATCTTTCAGGAATAAGATGTGGTTTGGTATCACAGATCTGCAGGGTGATGTGTAGTTAACTCTAAAACACAATACCGGAGCCAGTGTGTGTCTTTCACCATCCAAGTCACGTTTCTGTGTAGGAGGAGGTGCTTGGCCTACTTCACAGTGTGGTGTTTACATCAGATCCTGTGTGTGCTGGTGAAACCACCAGTGAGGTCAAATAGCTGACTTGCTATTCTATTTTTCCACCACCATTAGAATCCAGTCACACATTAGCTTCACGCACTGCTATCCAACATTTGGTCAGACCATGTGAGGCAACGTGACATGGCTGCAAATGTGAACGTGAAGTCACTGTAATGGGTTTTCATTTCCAGCATACCTGCACTTGATAGTGTCTGATTGCAGTTTGAGCAGTTAGGATTTTTTTCTTCCTGCAACAGCAGCGACATTTCCATCATAACCAGAGGCTCAGTGGTACCAAGCGCTCTGTAATATCATGCTGATCCAGCTCCAGACTGGAGATCCTTGTCACTGCTCTACCTGTGGCCCAGGCTGAGTGTGAGAGAAGAGTGTGAGGAGCAGTGTTTTCTGTCTTTGACTGATCAATGAAAAATGTTGCTTCTTTTGTTTTCATGCAGTTGTTTTACATTAGGCTGATTAATATGGCAGCATGGATGCGTGTATAGAGAATGTGAAGTTGACGTCACGCTGTGTTAAATTATTTTGGACATGCCTTCTGCCTGTGTCTGCTACAGTGGTCAAAGCGGGCTAGTAAACCGAGCAACTCACTTGCCTGATCAGGCGAGTGGTAAAAAATAATTACACACATGTTTTGTCTTTTTTGTCTGGATCTGATGAGAAGGTAGCGAAGGAGGGGGCCATTTTGCACTTCCTTCTCGTCTCTAATGAGAGCTGCACACTCACGGTACTCAACAACTAACTTAAAGTTACAATGTGTAATTTACGTGTTTATTAGCTAATATCAACTATTGCTTTCTCATAGGCTTAGAATGATTTCTCTATATATACACAGGCAGGGTGCGGTCTGCTGGAGGCTGCCCTCTTGCGTCGCCATATTTGAATACAGTGGCCTAAAGGGACATACGCGCTTCGCCTTTCGCGTTCACCTAGAACTTGCCGTCACTGGAGACGGTTAAGGTGAAGATCAATCCGGGGCGCTTCTGTGTGAACGTGCTTTGTACTTTTATGATTATGTCGCACTTTAAATGTAGGACCACACATATGTTTTGCCCCGTAAGAGGGAAACCACGCCACCAAATAAAAGAAAAAGATCAGATAAGCGAGGACGGGACAAAACGCGAGTGAATATCGGTGTTGCTTATTCCAGGTGGAAAGAACTCCTGAAGGAGAAGGATTTCACAAGGGATGCAGAGGTTGCCTGCTTTCTGCTAGACAGGTAATTCAGTCTGATATTTTAAAATCATTTTGGCTTCATGTTTGCAACTACTTTTCCCTCTCGTCTAAGTCTGAGTGACGGCTACGTTTACGTGCTAACGTTATCCTAGCCTTGGCTAACGTTATCCCAGAGCTACAGCTAAATGGTTAGCCTAGCCTACAGCCTAATCTGTTGATTCCTCTCACGCTGCTGTGAAGGCTGCCACCCTCTCCTGCTCCTCTTCCCATTTGGATAGCTGAGACACACCTCTTCGCCTGGCCGTTCCTGCACCGCCTCTACCCCCTCTTCCCCTTCCTCTCCCTGGTCTTCCTCCTCTCCCTCTCCCTCTTCCTCATCTCTCTGTGGAAGAACACTCTGGAATCGCATATATTATAATCGTACCAACCTATATTTGCCGCACTGTGCTGTAACTATCACATAAAACGTGTTATTTTAGCATTACTGTGCTAATGCTCGTGTTACCAAAACAATTAGAAATAAAACACTCCTAACATATATCTCACAGATAACCTATATCTCACTGGTAAGCTATAACATATCGTAACACGGTTTAGATTCCTAAATAAATATTCACCTCGTTGCTAGATACTCCTGAAAAACTCAAAAAACTCTGCTGTCTGCGCAAGGCTTTTTGTCCTATGAGGCCACCGTCACTTACCCGACGAGAGGGGTGAGTGAGTGAGCGCTGCAATCTAGAATTTGACCGCTGATGTCACTGTTACTCACCATTTTTACACACTGAGGCTTTAACGTCATTGCTCTTATTTGATAACTGCCAATAAGTAAAACACTCGTCTCATCCCAGAGTGTGGGAGCCCTTCTGTTTGCATGTTCTCCCTGTGTCAGTGTGGGTTTCCTCCAGGTGCTCCAGCTTCCTCCCACAGTCCAAAGACATGCAGGTTAATTGGTGACTCTAAATTGTCCGTAGGTGTGAATGTGAGTGTGAATGGTTGTCTGTCTCTATGTGTCAGCCCTGTGATAGTCTGGTGACCTGTCCAGAGTGAACCCTGCCTCTCACCCAGTATCAGCTGGGATAGGCTCCAGCCCCCTGTGATTCCCAGCAGGATAAGCGGTTACAGAAAATGAATGAATGAATGAATGAATAATGATAAGCAAGAAGATTTCAAGGGGAGGAGCTAGGAGATTGTCTGAATGTGCAAATGGGCAAATGAAAAAAGCACTCTATGTCAGTTCCTGCAGACCCCAATGCACTACCTCCAGTCACATACAAAGATATCTATTGTACTGGTTTTACACACCTTTTCATACCTTTTATTCACACCTTGTGATCTTATGTAATTTTAGGATTTTTCTTGTGTCAGTATGTGTGCTGTGTTTTTGTGATTTGTGTCTTTTTTGTCATTATTGCCCCTGCTGCTGAGGACATTTTAAATTTCCCCCTGGGGATTAAATAAAGTATATCTATCTATCTATCTATCTATCTATCTATCTATCTATCTATCTATCTATCTATCTATCTATACCCCAGACACTAGCCATGTTTTCATCAGCCTGTTTAGATGTGCATCTAGAAGTATCGCATCGGAAAATTATGATGGAAACGCCAAAATTCGAATTAAAATCCCCTGATTCGCACAAACTAAAATACACTCGCTATAGCCGGGTTTTGGTTGATTAAAAAAAAATGTTGATTCGCAAAACGGGGGATGGAAACAGTTATGTTGGAATTAAGTCTGACGTAGCGCACCTCTCTCCATGGTGATATATGGAGATTTTTTTATGGTAAAAAACATGACTTTGAGGGCATAAAAATTTATTTTTTTATTAAAACATAAATATAATGTGGCGCCAACTTTTCTTGGTCAGTAGCAGAAAACAGCAGAATGACTGTTGTGAACATCAAGAGTGAAAGAGTGCAGTGGCTATCATTGTATCAGTACTGCGGATAATGAGTATTAAAACTGTTTTAACTAATCAGAATTTATGTGCATTGATTAATCAATATTCTTGACATTAATGCTCCTCATAGCACTTTCACTGTTCAAATGGGCTCTGAAAAAGTGAAACCCATGCATCTCTAATGCTAACATTATTTATTGCTGTGTGGCAGGGATGCATGATCGTGTCTGTACATCATCTGTATCAGCTTTGGCTTTAAAATGAACTATCAGAATTGGCCAACATGCTTTTTCTTAATTTGCACAATGAATATATTACATACATTTAAAAGCATTGCATTTCATGTATCCATCTGCTGGTGGGCCTTCAGGATAAGAGTGTGAATGCATAACATGATGTTGATTCCACTACAGAAGAGACTTGATGATCACTAAAATTTGCTGGGGAAAAATGTTTTTTCGATATTGATATCAGTATCAGTTATCGGTCAGATAAGTTGTTAGATATCAGCATATCAGATATTTGCAAAAAAAATCCAATTATTGTGCATCCCTACTGTGTAGTTCTGACAACATTAGCTACTTTGAAAAAAAAGAGAGAGATTAAGAAATGCCAGCTTCCCTGAAACAGAAATAACAATTAGCCTCCAGTGTTTTGTTGAGCACCTCAAGGACAGAGGAAAGTTGTATGTTGTAAAGCCCTCTGAGGCAAATTCTGATTTTTGATATTTGGCTTTCTAAATAAGACTGAATTGAACTAAAATCAGACCAGCGTCAACAAGATTACAACCTATCACACCAGGTGTTTGCATAGCCATGCTACCTGCTCTGTCAAGCTGTACTTACTGTAGGAAGGTGGTGCTAAGCTAAATGCTAACATCATCATCCAAACATGCTCATAATAAAAATGCTAACACGCTAATGTTTAGCAGGAATACAGTTCATGAAGTTCTCCATTTTAGTTTAGCGTGTTAGCATGCTAACTGAGCTAAAGGTGTGGACACACCAAATCAACATCAAAGAACTAGCGGTGACGAAAGCCAACTGTTGCGTTGTCTACATCGCCTCATGTCGCCCTGTGTCAGTTGCATTTGAACACACGACACGGACTACATCCGATGGCCAAGTGGCACGTACGTTCTGCGCCTGCGTGAGAGAGAGCGGAGTGACAGAGTGGTGCATCCTGTCAGCCGAGGGGTTTCCTGTCTGTGCAGCCGAGCACCGCAGCACCTCCACGGACTATTACATCCAGACGGTCCCGGTGTTTCCTCCGCAGGCTCCACTTCACTCAGCTTCACTCATCATAACCTGAATAACAAACCAGGGCTCAGTGCTCCGGTTGGATCCAAACGGAGAGCCGGGGCTAGCTCAGAGACTAGCGGAGGCTAACTGGCTGTGCTTCCCTCTAGTCATGCTGCGGCTAATGCTCCGCTAGCCGCTACCAGCTAGCTCTGGAGCCTCAGGCTAGCAAGTGGAGCCTGAGGAGGAAGCACCGGTTAGCCCCGGTTTCACTACAGGCAGATTCACTCGCTACAGGGACGAGGGAATAAAACCTAAACAGCCAATCAGAGTATTCTCCTTCACCGGCTAGCTCCGCTGCTGATTCAACATGCTCAATCAGCCGAAAAGCTGCCGACGTCGAAGGGCCGACGGTGCTGGACACACCGCAAAAACTAGGCTGACAGACGCTCACCGACGGCCCGACTTTGACTGACGGCCGACCGTCAGCTTGGTGTGTCAGGGCCTTAACTTAGAACTGAGGCTGATGGGAATGCCAGTAGTTTTAGAAGGTATTTGGTAATAAAATATTGGACAAATCAAAAGTTGAGGGATCATCAAAGTTATTGCAGTTCGTCCGCAGGGAACAAAAATGTATGTACCAGATGTCTTGGCAATCAGTCCAATAACTGTTTAACAGCCCAGTCTGACCCGCAAATGTTGACTCTGATGGTGGCACTAGAGGAAAAGTCAGAGCAGTCATTGTTTGGGTAGCATGAACATTTGTGCAGTTTCATAGCAAACCATCTAATAGTCTTTGAGATATTTCCACTGGGACCAAAGTGGTGAACCAGCCAACTGACAGACTGACACTGTGTGGCTGATACAAATACAAGAGGCACACAGATGTAAGACACAATCAACTTGCCAAGTTAGTGTGAGTTATATGTAGGTAATCAGTGCTGTATTTGATGCCTTAAAACCATAATGATGCCTGCACCCTACTTATGTAAATCTACATTTATTTTGTATTGCAATTTTGATTCTTTTCTGTAGAAATATTTGACATCTGCACATGTAAATACCTGCCTGGGAGCGTAACTCCAGGCTCAATAACAGAACTGTCAAATATGTTTGAGAGACGATCACCAAGACTCAGGAAAGCAAATGCATCATAGTGTGCAGTCCATAGCAAGGTGATTTTAGGGTTCAGATTTAAAAGACTGTATTGAAGATAATGGCATGATACAACTTCCAGGCAAAACCTGACAATACTGACAATTTTGTTGTTGATTTTACCACATTATGTATTCATTCTCGAGATAAATGGGTTTCTAGCAATGACACAGAGTGACAAGTCTTCTGGAAAACATGTTAAAAAGAATAAACTGAAGATTACATTGGAAATTCCATCAATCATGTATCGTTTTTGGGACAAAAATCAATAGCCTAGTTATCATTGTAGAAGCATTTTCCCTCCCTTATCTGTATCATCTCATACAGAGGTGAGCACTGTGCACACATATGGCTTTCATGTATTGTTCTGTACCGTCTGTGTACATGTTCTCTGTATTAATTCCCTCGTGGTGTCTGTGTGTTTCCACTGCACACTGTCAAACAACATGCTCGCTGGATACACTGGACCACGCAGGTTTTCGGAATCTTGCAGCGTCTGTGTTTCCCACATTCCTTCCCCTGGTGGTTTGGGTGTTTATTTCAGTGAACCATTATGCAGCGGAGCCGAGCAATTTGGTGTTGACTGAAATAGTTGATTCTCTTGGCAGCCTTTTCTGACTTGCAATTATTTATTGAGCTGTACTTAATTGAAAAGAAATCCCCGCAGACACGAGATGCTTGAGTTTAAAGAAGATCTGTTCATACCCCAAAATTCCATGTGTGACACTCGGATACAGACGGTTTTGTCATCTTCTCTGTGAAATTCCTTGTCGCAGCGAGAGCTTTAAAGTGCACGCGCTGCTTTAGTCATGCCAGAGACTGTAGAGCGATGTGAAAACATCAACAAATAAAACACAGAATACATCAGAAAAGTCAAAGCAGTGTTGTAAATGCATGAAAAATTTATGGGGGAGCTAAACCTGGGTAAGCTTTGAGATACAATACAAAGGTAAAAACATCAAGTTTAAAGGAGTAGTGCAACATTTTTTAAATATGCTTATTCACTTTTTTAGTGGAGACGTCGATGGGAAGATATTAAGCAGCTCAAGCTGACTTCCGCTTATCTTAGCTTAGCATAAAGACAGGAAACAAGGGGAAACAACTAGCCTGGCTCTGTCCGAAGGTAACAGAATCCACCTACCAGCACCTCTAAAGTTCACTAATCGGCACGTTTCATCTTATTTGGGAAATCCAGAACACAAACCAACAAACAAGAAACAATTGTATAAACAACAATTCATGGATTTTATCAGAGGGAATGTTGAGAAGTACGACATTGCCTCTGATAACAAAGGATTATGTGCAGGACTGTGTCTTGGAGAGTTAAACTTCTAAAACTGGGCTCAGACTACTGGAGAAAAGAATAGAAAGCCTTTATTGTCATTGTACAAAGAATACACAGTGAGATTAGGAGTGCTACATCTGATCAGGTCCCAACACGTCAATGAAACAAACAAGTAAAAAAAAAAATTACATATAAAAATACAACATAATCAGTCATAAAATCGGAAATTAATATTAAAACAAAAATGTAGGCTGTATCAAGCTGTGCTTATTAAATAGAGTATTGCACTAAGACGGAGTGGATTGCAGTATTTTATTAAAAAAAAATAAATAAATAAATAAAAAATATAAATATGTTTTGATTCATCAGCCTGATGGCCCATGGGTAAAAACTGTTTTTTGAGTCTATTTGTGCATAAAATCAAAAGCCATCCAACTGTCAACATGTTTTGCCTGATCGTAAGCTAGATGCACTAACACACACACAAACAATAAGCACCACAGAGAGCCAAGAGCCACTGTGACTTTACACACCGCCGCCATCTTATGAAAGATTTATTCCTGATTCACTCTCCTGACAGAGTTGGAGTTGACCGGTCTGGAACCTTGGTCAGTACCAGTGTTCGGCCCAGTTTATCTTGTAATGTGAGAAGTTTACAGATCAAGTCTGATACCTCCATAACTCCTCACAAGCTCATCCAGGCTGCCACAATGATTTGAAACATGTTTGATATTTAAGATTTGAAATCTTAGATGATTATGGTTATGGTTATGACAATGTCAGTGTAGAGCATAGACGATATGTGTGCTCTACATTGTCCCACTATACAAAAATGAAGCCAAAATAGACCGGATACAGTCGCTGCCATCTTGCAGTGGTGATGTCATTTGGAGCCAGAGTCTATTAGGGATGTCCCGATCCAGCTTTTTCACTTCCGATCCGATACCGATATTACAGCCTTGAGTTTTGGCCGAAGCGCGTATTATACGTATTCACTTATTTTGTTGTCTGTCATGTTAGAAAAGGTTTGATCAAGCATCGAACAAGAACAACTACTTAATTGGGTTAGTTAGAATGATCCACAACAGTTGGTAAGAGAAACTGACCTGTTTATTGTTAACAGGGTTAAATAAACAAACTTTAAACTTGAACATTAACATTAAATAAAAAATATAGCTGGTTTGCGTTGGCCCCTTAATAAATAGAAAATAGATCAACACAAGAAATCTTTAAAATGTCCAACAATGAAATTAAAATAGCAGCAAGACTCCACACACTTGTGCTTTGCCCCCCCAATAAATAAAAAAAAAGATTAACACCACAAGACATTGTTGACATTTACCAAACAATGCAGCCTTTCCTTTTCAATTATTTTAGTAGTGTTTTTGTAGTCCACCCATGGCTCCAATTTCACTAATTGTGCCCAAAACAGTGCCATCAGTGCTCTTTACTTAAACAGTAAGAGTGTAAACCAAATAAAAATATCACTCTCAAAAAACCAGAGCAGAAAACAAATAGTCAGTTAACTAAGTTGACCGCTACTCCTTCTACCCTCCGTGTGTGTGTCTGCCGTCTGCATGCTGGCCTGGTGGATTGATAGTAAGAGCTGGAGCGGATCACTGGAATGGACTGCTTGACTTGCAGCACTGGGCTGGCCAGAAAACCTGGAGCGGATTCCGTGAAAAACTGGATTGGAGTTCTTGGATCGGCATTTTTCCATGCAGTCCGATCCGATGCCCGTTTTTTGCTAGTATCAGTGGCCGACATCCCTAGAGTCTATGCACTAGCGTTCCCTGCGGTCTTGAGTTCCTGCCCAAACACGCATTTGACCAGTCATGAGCAGCACCACCGATCCCGAGCACACCAGTTGGCACTCAGCTGTCAGACATGATGTCACATCCCCATTTCATCGCATCAAATAACTTATTATAACCAAACTTTGCAAAACAAAATAACATTTGAACATTTTACCTAAAATGACAGAAACCATGTTGGCATGTGTTTATCTTTTAGTTTGGCTCATGTCCCATCCACTAACGTGGAGGGGGGCGGGGCTTATGATCTATACTGCAGCCAGCCACAAGGGGGCGATCGGGATGTTTTGGCTTCACTTTTGGGGAGCTGTCATGTCGTCCATCTTTATTATACACTCGTTACGTTAGCTAGCATAATACTGTTGACAGATATTAAAACTGAGAGTTAAAATTTCACCTCCAGTTTTATGCTGAAGAGGAGATGACCCGGGCTAACTACACCTCTCAAATAGTTTTCTCATCCAGACCCGTCTAACCTTCTGCTTTTGTTTTCCTCGATACAATGCATTGTTAATATGACAGTGAGTTGTAGCACTAAGTCAGTGTCTGTTTTGCTGACATCTGCTCCCCCATGAGATCATGTGAGGTGGTGCATTCATGCTCCCTCCGGCATAATAATCTTAATAATATCCTGTAGTGTGTGATACATTCAAGCGCCAACCTCCAGAGCTGAAAAATGAAGGCAACGCGGAAGTGCCAAGAACTGCAGTTCCTTGAATGTCCACTTGAGGCTGGCTGCAAAAGTGTTTACAGCCTGATACAAAAAACGGTCTGCCCTCTATAGCTAATTTCATAACGTTCGTGACAACTGTACAGGGGATGACTTTTTACATAACTGACTCATTAACATTTTATGAAGGCTTAAAGTTATGCATAATTAAGGGTGGGGCTGCTTGAGTGACAGGCCGCTGTCTGAGTCATATCCACCCCTCGCTCATCCACAGCTCTGTCCTCTTATCTGAATATGGTCAAGATGACGGCTGCCAGACTCGTGGCTTCATATCAGCAGTCCACAAACCATTGTGTGACGTCCATTATTTTATACGGTCTATGGATGCACCATTATTTTCAGATCTTGTAGTGTGTGCATGTTTGAGATTAAAGAGAATCTGTAAAGTGTCTCCTTCTCCTGCGTGATGCAACCTGATTTCAAATTTGTTAGGATTTTAAAACTCCTGCAGTCTGAGTCCGGCTTTAAAGGACGAAACATTAACCACAGCTTAGTGAAACCTTATTAAATCAGCCCCTAGCTGTGTCCCCAGACGTGATGTGATGTCTCAGCAAACTCAATTATTAATTGGGTGTAATAACTTTCCCTGCATAGGCATGCAGCTGACATACTGTTGAGAATCCCTGCTGTGGTAGTAAATACACCATATGACCACAACTGTAAATGTGTTTTATCGTCGCAGCAAGTGCAGAGAGCTCTTTACAATATTTGACTGTCAAACCCACACTGTGAACTAGTTTCCATCCACTGTCTCCCTCCTCTGCAGTCAGACATTGGCCCGTTTCCTCACAACCAGACGGACAGCGGCATGTCAGGAGCGCCAGAGGAAGGCGGGATGTCTGGCGGCCCAAACAGGTTGGCCGATCCCGGGCACAGAGCTGGTGCTGACAGGCCCTGGAGGATGGAAGACTTGGAGGGAGAGCTGGAGAAGAAAGTGGAGCTGCTGGAGAAAGAGAGAAAAGCCCTGAGGCTAGAGACAGAGAAGCACAGGCAAGACATCGACCGCGGCATCAATAAACTCCACCACCGAATCTCAGGACTGGAGGCAGGTAGGTATCAACAGAGAGGAGGAGAAGAGAGGGTGTGTTTATTTGCATGTGTAAATGAAAATCTAATAAAGAAGTATACAAAATAAAGAGCGGAACGATATGTGACAGAGATGAATCACTTTCATGATGACTCAAGTCAGTAATGATGAGAAATAATGTGGCATAAAAGTTACCTCAGATGTTTCATTTTTGTTTTATTCCTAATCAGATCATGCCATGGGGTTTCTTTATGATGAATAAATTATGCTTAACTTCTGTTAAAGAAAAAAAGATCAGAAAGACTATGAAATTCATGCCCTGCTTTAAAAATCTGATCAGATGTTTTGATGTGAAGAAAGTGCAGATACAGTATGTGGAGAAAAAAAAGCAGGAAATCTATTTGATCCTCTTGCCAGATAGATGACTTAATTGCATTCCCTATCACTTCTTTAGCGTCCTTATTCATGCTCTGCGTCTGCTGTCCCAGGTGTCTCAGGGCATTCTTTCCCAGAGGGCTACAGGCTGTCCTTCCCAACTCGGACGAACTACATGTACGCTGTTGTGAAACACGCCATCCCAGCGCTGAGGGCCTTCACCATCTGCCTGTGGCTGCGGCCAGCAGAGGGAGGAATCGGGACTCCTCTGTCGTACGCTGTTCCCGAGCAACCCAACGAAGTGGTGCTGCTGCAAGGTCTGCATACCCCAGCTGAGCTGCTCATCAATGACAAGGTACTGCATCAGTCAACAGCCTGGGATTTCTACTGCGTGTGTACACTGACCTGAACACTGCTGCTGTGTTATTGATTTTATGTCATAGTGTGTGGGTCATGTTTCAAACTATTTATTGATCAGAATCTTAACATGTTTTATTGAGTAGTCACAAAGTTTTCACAGTCTATAGACAGTCCATGTGTGTATATACACATCAGCCACTTTATTAGGTACACCTTGCTACTACCAGGTTGGACCCCTTCTTAATTCTTGGTGGCATAGATTCAACAAGGTGCTAGAAACATTCCTCAGAGATTTTGGTCCATTATGACTGTGGAGGCCATTGGAGTACAGTGAACTCATTGTGACATGGTGCGTTATCCTGCTGGAAGTAGCCATCAGAAGATGGGTACACTGTGGTCATAAAGGGATGGACACGCTCAGCAACAATACTCAGGTAGGCTGTGGTGTTTAAACCATGCTCAGTTGGTACTAAGAAAATCTCCCCCACACCATTACACCACCACCACCACCAGCAGCAGCCTGAAGCGTTGATACAAGGCAGGATGGATCCATGCTTCCATCTGAATGTGGTTTTTCCAATCTTCTATTGTCCAGTTTTGGTGAGAAAACCCGTGTGAACTGTAGCCTCAGTTTCCTGTTGTTAGCTGACAGGAGTGGCACCTGGTGTGGTCTTCTGCTGCTGTAGCCCATCTGCTTCAAGGTTGGACAAGGTGTTGTTGCCTCAGAGATGCTCTTCTGCACACCTTGGTTGGAACCAGTGCTTATTTGACTTCCTGTTGCCTTTCTATCATCTTGAACCAGTCTGGCCATTCTCCTCTGACCTCTGGCATCAACAAGGCATTTTGGCTCACTGGATATTTCCTCTTTTTGGGACCATCCTCTGTAAACCCTAGAGATGGTTGTGCTGAAAATCCCGTCTGGCACCAACAACCATGCCACGTTCAAAGTCACTTAAATCACCTTTCTTCATCATTCTGATGCTCAGTGTGAACTTCAGCAGCTCGTCTTCACCATGTCTACATGACTAAATGCATTGAGCTGCTGCCACGTGATTGGCTGATTAGCTATTTGCGTTAACGAGCAGTTGAACAGGTGTACCTAATAAAGTGGCTGGTGAGTGTATATGGATACTTTTTATATGGACATACCTTTATGCGTATTTGCAAATGCCATTATTACAGAATACTGACTCTATATTTGTAGTAGTACATTCTGTATAGTTACTTTAGGAAACTGATAAACTTGTATCTCACATACAGAGGACTTACTTTTGTTGCTAACTTTCCCTTAATAGAAATAATGATGGATACATAGTGTGTGAGAGACGTGACGGCAATCGATGTGAATATCTTTGTTCTTTAGTCATTTATCATCACCACGGTTTCACTCCTGCTCTCTACAAGGCTCACCCACTTTTTGAAGTGTTACCAGTTGTATTTCTTGGCTTGATTAGAATTTTAATGTGTATTATAAAAGAAGTATTGCAGTGTATTAGCATACAAATAAGTAGAAGACATCATGTGAAAGAGCCAATTTAGCAGACAAGCTAAATAGCCTCATTCATGTGTTTAAATTGCAAAGTAATGTACCACCTTGACAGCGCGGCAGGGTGGTGGAGTGCAGTGCAGTGGCTTCAGGTATAATTCAATGAAGTCATTATGGTAATAGATGCCTGGAGGAAAAGTTCTGTGTCCTTGGAGGTAGCAGGATGTCTTTGGGACTGAGGGAACACTTTATAACAGCCAAGTGAAGAGACGAGGGAGAAATAAGATGTCAGAGTGATGTCAGAGTGCTGTACATGGTCTAGGAATGTCTTCGTCATCTGAGCTGTCCTTTTGCTGTCCCATTCCCAGGTGGCGCAGTTGCCTCTGAACCTCTCCAGAGGCAGCTGGCAACACATCTGTGTGAGCTGGAGCCAGAAGGGAGGCGCCTGGCAGGCCTACCAGGGGGGAAAGCTGAGGGGCGAGGGTCACGCACTGGCAGCCGGACATCACATCAGACCTGGAGGAGCGCTCATACTGGGGCAGGAGCAGGTGAGTGCATGAATGAGAGAGTGAAACACTGAATGAATTAGGTTTTCACTGATTAGAGGCGAGTAAGACTTACTTCAAAAGAAATCTAATTTGGTATGCCCTTCAGACTGCTGACTACAGAGCTGCAAGCAAATAAGAGTTTACAACCCGCTGCAGCTGAGGGTCTATTCACTTCCCGACTTCTCTGTGAGTTGTAAATAAAAGTAGTAAATAAAAGCCTGAAACACTCTGAGAGCCTTGGTGAAAGTAAGACACGGTAAATCTACAAATTCAATTGAGGTTGGAGTGTGCTGCCGGCCAGCGTGTTGAAGTGGTGTGCTGTGTAGCAGTGTTTGTGGACAAGGTGTGTGTGTGTGCATAATGGTCATGAGCAGCAAGGTTAACAGCCTCGGGGACCCTCATTCAAAGCCAAAAGAACCCTCTCTTATGGAGCCTTTGTTCATGAATCCTGCATTCATACTGGTCACTTTTTATCACATCATCTTCCCACAAGCAAGTCCACAGTCTCGCCCGCAGCAGCAAAGCAGTGGAAGCTGAGCCTGTGTGGAAGCAGAAGTGCTTCTCTCCTCAACCACTTCCCTCTTCTCTCTCTCCAGGATTCCCTTGGTGGAGGATTTGACTCATCCCAGGCTCTGGTCGGAGAGTTGTCCCAGGTGGGTCTCTGGGACCGGGTCCTGTCTTCCAACCAGGTTGCCAGCTTGGCCCGCTGCGGCAAAGTAACCCAGGGCAGCGTGGCCCCCTGGACCGAGAACGGAGTTGAGGTTCACGGCGGAGCAACCAAGGACCCGGGGGAGCCTTGTAGTAAACACAACAGGAGTTCTCAATGACCGATGGGGGAAGGGGAAGTGAAGGAAAGACGGGCGAAGGGAGGGGTGAAGTTGTAGCCTTTTCAAGAAGGTAGGATTCTGCGCCAGGATTTTTAAACAACTCTACATGGACTGACAAGTATGTAAAAAATGAAAAATTATGGTTAATATCTATATGACTTATGTCGAGGCTTTGCAGTTACTTCACACATCTGATGCCATCATGGAGGGCCCTGGAAAATGTGCAATACAAGTAAAAAATATGTAAAGTGTAAAAAAGTAAGCTCCTCTTCGCTTTGTTAGCAAACTAGCTAGCAGCCTAATTAGTGAAAGCAACAAATGTGAATACTAGCAAACAGCTGAACCTTCTGCAAGTTACTAATGAGTGAGTAAATGTAAAAGCACAGACGACACAACACAGTGAGGGTTAGCTTAGCAAAACTCGTATGATTAGCTCGCTAACAAATTATCATTATCTAATCTGGAAAATATGCTTATTAGCTTGATGAGACGAACACTCGCATGTTTGCAAATTATATGAAGCTACTGTCAGAGCAGCCAGCTAATTTAGCTTAGCATGAAGACTTAAAATGAGGAAACCGCTAGCGTGGCTCTGTTTAAAGTGACAAAATCCATTGACCAACATTTCTAAAGCCCACTAATTAACATAGAGTGTCTTGTTTGTTTAACACAGTGGTTCCCAACTGGTGAGTCTTGGTCCCAACGTGGGTTGCGGGTCCGCTCTGAATGGACCACAAGTGACAAATGTGTTAAGTTTGTAAAAAACAGACTTTATTTTCAAATCCAGTGATTTTCCGGCACAGAGCTTTTATTTTGAAGTGTCGTTTAATAACTAGTAAATAACCAACAGCTACTTAACAGAGACAGCAAACTAGCTCAATGGCATGGCCAAATTCTAGTATAATGCTGAATTAAACTGGGTGGACCTTGAAGTAATGACTGAGGACAAATCTGGACCCAGTGGCTGGACCAGTTGGGAAGCACTGGTTCAATGTATACAAAAACCAAAGTGTAGGAACGTTTAGTCATTTGTGCCGTTGAACGATGACAATATTCTTAAGCCCCTTTCACACTGCCAGATTTTCGGCGAATGTTGGGCCGTTTTGCCGGCAAGCTGCAAGCGTTTAGACACACAGAGCCGGATTGGCGAGTTGATCCAAGGTGCCCAATTTTCCACCTCGTAGGGTAGACATATTGGCGGAACCTTTTTGGTTTGAAAAGAACAAGGCGGCCTTCAGCCACGGGAGGGACTGTTAATGACTTGTGGGAGGAGCTGTTGATGACGCAGCACGTGCGACCCAGTGGCGGTGGATAAACAGGAAACAGCTGATAGCAGGAATTAGCGAGCAGCTAGTAGCAAGAGGGAAACACAAACCTGACAGACGCTGTAAAGATGAGCAACTGGGGAGACAAGGAATTGCGCGCCCTCCTTGTCCTCACAAACGAAGAGGCCATTAACTGTCAGATGACGGGGACGGTGAAGAACGGGCTGACTTATGAGAGAATCGTGGCTTCCCTCCCACGTCACTGTTTACGTCACACGCTGAGCTACACGTTTTGTTACTTGCTCACGCCCCCCATTGCCCCGAAAAAGGCGCATTCTGTATAAACAAAAGTAGGTAGGCGGCATTTTGCTGCACTCCCCGATTTTGTTTTTATACTGCCAATGCTGAAAGAAGACTGATTGGGCTTTCCTGCAAATTTGCACAACTCCTATCTAAAAAGGGCTTTTGCTAAATGCAGAGCATCAGGCACTGTCTATACATACACAGAGATTTCTGAAAAGAGTTTTTGTTCCCCCTCGGTTTTAAAACTTGTTCCACCATCTGCTGGTTCAACTGGGTTTCTGGCAGACTTTAAATTGTGTCCCGGTGGACTAAATAACACTGGGCGCTGCAGATGGCTTCATTCATCCATAAAGGGTTGTAGCAATACGAAGTTAAAATGTGAAGTAGTCATTACACAAAGTAATCTTATCAAAACATGAGTAAACCAGTGAGTATTGAGGACAAAACTGGTGGTCGGTATCACGTCTGGCGTATGCTCATCACACAGGGGGCATGCACAAATTCAGGAGAGGATGTCATTGTTTCCCAAATGCTCCATTTTACACGTCCGCACAGATACAAAGTAACCAGAGTTTGGAAAAATCTGCACCTAAGAAGGTATTTTTAAAATAAACTTCATTTTAGTGACCTATAATTCTGTTTGCGTGTGGACAGGTGGCCGAAATGCAAAAGGAAAATATCTGCTTACAAAAATATCTTAATACTTGTAGACATTTGGACAAAGTTATGCTAGCTGTTGCCAGCCTTTATGCTCAGCTAAGCTAGCCAGCTGCTAATAGTAGCTTCATACTTGGTGTACATACATGTGAGTGATATCAATCTTCTTGTCAACCTCTCAATGAGAACGCCAACAAGTGTACGTCCCAACTTTTCCTTGATCAGATCAATTGAGATGTCATTTAACAACTAAAACTGTGCAAATGGCCTCTGACTATTTATTCTGTTGAGGCCGCCGCACTGGAGAAATACAGTAAGTTGTTCTGCTGAAGCTGAAGAGCTGCTGACCTCCACTATGGCTGCCAGAAGTTGTGTAAAGCCAGCTGAAATCCCTCCATGAGTGCAGCAGGGTCAGAGTGGAGTTAATTAAGGGCTGCGACAGCTTTAGAGTTGGGAGTCAAGGTAAGGTGATGAAAAGTGTGAACGAAAGTGGGGGGAATGTTAAGTAGATGGCAGCGAGGGGTAGATGATGAAAGAGAAAGGAAAGAGGGAGGACGGGGGAAAATAGATAGATTGGACACTTCTAAGGAGCGATGCTTCATTGTTTTCACCTCTGCATGATGTATTCATATACCTGTAATGTCTTGCCACTGCACTGTGCAGCTCACAAGTTTCACAAAAGAGGACAGTGCCTCCTGCGCCCGAGGCTGGCGGGAGGCTGTGTCTGTGTTTGTCTTTTAAGGCCTGACGGTCTCTGAAGTTACTCAACAAATCCAAAACAAGAAGTCTTACTCCCTAAGGAAATCACCACCACAAGCTGAAAGTTACTCTTTTTGGGGGCATTTTACACTTTTCTGACAAGCCTTTGCCCCATTTATGTCATCCAGTGCAAATTTAGAAAATCAAGGTCAAAGCATGTGAGCTCTGATCGAGGAAATCTGTCTCAGATGGCCAGTTTTGGCTTCATCTTGTAGCACACTTTAGGCTTGTTTGAGATGAGCCAGCCCAACGCAGACCTGATTGCATTGCATGATGGTTAGTCATTTTGTCAGACTTGCTCTGGAGACTCAACCAGCATGAGGCATGGAAATCCACTGGGACAAAAACGGATACAGTTTTGAGAGCGAGCCGCTGCAGTTTGTCTCCACGAGCTGCAGAAGCAAAATACTTGAAGGGAAACAACTTGCCAGTAGATTGAGCTGAGCGCTAATTGGGAGTTTTACCGCATGCTGTTGATTTCCAACTGGCTCCAAAAAAGCTTTACCTCAACACTCACAATTAAAAGATGACACTTCCATTGTAAGTTTTCATTATTACCTACGTTGAGGAGGTTATGTTTTTGGTTTGGTTTGTTTGATGTCAGCAAGTTTACAGAAAAACTACTGGCCTGATTTTAATGGAACTTGGTGGAAGCACAGGCCAAGGAAGAGCTCGTTAAACTTTGGAGCAGACCAGAGTCACGAGCGGATACACTTTCAGTAACATTGCAAGATAATGCATCTGGCCTTGGTTGAGGTCTGCACTCTCTAAGTGCCCCTCTGGTTCCACAGTGCTTTTCTCCATGACCTTAAAGGTTCAGTGTGTAGGATTTAGTTGTATAATAGCAGTGAAGTTGCAGATTGCAACCAACTGAAGCTCCTCCCGTGAAGGAGAACTATGGTGGCCGACACATAAACAGGGACGGCCCTATCGAGAGCCAGTGTTTGATTGGTCTGTTCTGGGCTACTGTAGAAACAACATGGCGGACTGCAAGGGAGAGGACCTGCTCCAAATGTGGGTATAAATGGCTCATTTTAAGGTAACAAAAAACACAATTATTACTTTCAGGTGATTTAACACTAAAGATGACATAGTCCTGACCACATTTCCCCCATTTTAGCCTCACTCCACTGGCTGCCCATACACTGTAGGATTCATTTTAAAATTCTTTTATTTGCTTTGAAATCCCTAAATGGTCTTGCCCCGTCCTACCTCTCTGAGCTGCTGCATACGTATTCACCTCCCCGCTCTCTCAGGTCAGCTGATCAGCTGCTCCTAAGTGTGCCAAAAACTAAGCACAAGCTCAGAGGGGGCCGTGCTTTCACTGTGGCAGCTCCTAAAATGTGGAACGATCTGCCTCTGCACATGAGACAGGCGTCTTCTCTGTCTATTTTTAAATCTCTTCTTAAAACCCATCTCTTCTCCCTGGCCTTTGACACCCTGTAAGACGTTGGTTTTATTTTGTTTTATTGTTTGTTTTTATTGTATAGCTGTTATTTTTTACAAATGTTTTATGTCTCTTAATTTATTTTACTTTCATTTTATGCCCTGTGCGAGCTGTTTTGTCTTTTATTTATTGTTTTTTATTCTTCTGTACAGCACTTTGGTACTCTGTGATTGTTTTAAAGTGCTTTACAAATAAAGTTGGATTGGATAGGAATAAAATATATCATTTGTGCTAATATATCCCTAGATCTTACACCCTGGACCTTTAAGCAGTAACAAACGTACATTCCTGACATTAAAAAGTTATTGATTCTCCTTAAATTGAAACAGGTCAAAACCAACATCTGAAATCTTTTGGAAAAGTAATAAATGGTTCTGCCTTTACATGCAGTATCAAACTGCCTTGTGTTGATTTGTATGAAAATGAAGACACTAGAGTCTCATTAATTTTTAGTGTTTTGCCATTGTTGCCATTATTGCTGCTGCTCTATCGCTTTTATTTATTTATTGTATCTCTGCACCTCTGTCTTGATTGTTTTCTATATCTGTATTTAAAGGTCCAGTGTGTAGGGTTTAGGGGGATGTGTTGCATAAATGGAATATAATAAATATAATATACTAAGTATTTTTTCTTTAGTGTGTAATTACCTAAATTTAAGATTCATTTTATTTTTGTTACCTTAGAATGAGCTGTTTATACCTGCAAAGGAAGTGGGTCCTCATCGAAGGAGATCACCATGTTGCAACACCTTTTTGCAGTATCCCATGACAGACAAACCAAACACTGGCTCCAGTGTCATGTTTTTGCATTTTCATGTCGGCCACCATAGTTAGCAGCCTCAGTGACGAGCCAAACAGCTTCAGAAAAACAGATTTTTAATGTGAAATCACCCGATCGGTTTGTTTTGGAGAGAAAAAGACTTTTCCGGATAATTTGGCTCCTGGTAAAAACCTCCTGAACATCTGGATGTTATGTTATCAGAGAAAAAAGGTGAACAATGATTAGCATGTGGTGGGCGAGCCACCCATCTCTGACAGGCAGAACAGTGAAGGAACAACACTGATTTATTAAAGGAAAGTGTTTTTACCAGTTTAACCACCTGGTCTGTTTGTTTTGGAGAAGAGATCTCTGCGGATAATTCGGCTCCTGATAAAAACATCCTGAACGATGAATACTGAGGGAAACCTAACCAGGAGAACTTTCAGCTGGCTGCAATCCCCAATCTTTGTCACTAGATGTCACTAAATCCCACAAATTTTCCACACTGTTCCTTCAAGCAGCTTCGAAATTATTTTTAAAAAAGCTAAAATTGATCTATAAAGTGAAGCAATCAGTCAGGAGCAGTGGCTTAAATTTATATTAACACTACCACAGATGGGGTGCATCATGTCCATCTCCATACAATAATTGTGGGATTTCTATTGCATCCACTTCACAGTTGCTTTGCCTTTGCAAGTCAAATCAAACCAACGCTCCAGGGACGCTCTGCGTACCTCCACCTGCTGCAAACAGCTACTCTTGTTTTCAAGGCTCATCTCAAACAAGCCTTTTATGTTCTTTAAATTCATGGTCTTGAGTGCAGCCTTCAAACATGCACAACATATGTTATTTTCAAATGTACATACTGCACTCTTCAGCCACTTCAGCATTCGTATATATCGACTGTTTCCTCTTTGCAATTTTATACATGATGCAACCACTCAATAATGTGGTTTGAGAAATGAACAACCTGCAACCTCCAACTCTTCCAACCTTCCTACATTCCATGCATGAGTTGTACTGTTTGTTGGTTTCATGCCTCGGTGCGTCTTAATGATTATTCTCCACTGTTGTGAGAGACGTGATGTTAAATACAGATTGTCCATTTCACTGTCTCTAATTTCTAAAAACACTGGCTCTCCCCATCATACAAGTAATCCTTAGTGGAAAGTGCCTGTCGGGGTGTTTGTGCCCATGTAAACAAATCATCTAATTTATTATCCAGATGGAAAACTCACACTGCGAGATATTTTTGAACTAATTGAGCGTCAGTGTGTTTCTGTGAATTCCCCGGAGGATTTTTAAGATTTGAGAGGTTTGATAAAAGATTTGAAAAGACAAGATTTCTGTGCAGTGCCACCAAACTGATGCTGAATCAGGTCAAAACCATCTTGCTGTGCCTAATAGTGTCTTTGATGATGCCTCTCAGTCTGCAGTGTTATTAATAATATTATGCCTGGTGTCTGTTCAGCTCGTGTCAGGGCTTTTTTTGGGCTTTTTGATAGTGATGTGGCATTATTCTGTTGGAAATGAAAGCTTTTTAACTTTATTGGCGATGTTTTCTTACATGACATTCAGATTTTTTTTCACAGTATGCATCGGTATCTGTCTATTTTCATGTTGTTGTTTGTATAAATACTGTATGTCCATGTCCTGTATGGTGTTGTATTGTTCTGCATAATGTGCCGTGTACAAACCTCAAATCTTTATTAAAGTCCTAATTTTCAGATGTAAAGGATGTGATTCTTTTTTCCTCTAAAGTAGCTTCAGAAAAGAAGCGCAGTGAATGAAGGTGAGATTCTTTTATTCAAGGACACACACACACACGCACACACACACATTCAGTCACACACACTTGTAATTCAAGTGCAGCCGTAACAAAACCTGCTGCGAGAGCAAACCCTCCCACACTAAGAGTGCTCTCCAGACTCCACAAGAAAACGACTTATTTCTTCAATGACAGAGACGAAGTATACGTCTTTCTTTCATTCTCCTCCCGAGCAAATTAAAGGGGAGAGTTCAAGGAGAAAAAGCCTGGAGCCTTCTCCCTCAGGTGCAGCAGGTGTAGATGTGAGTTAAGAGTAAATTGAGGATTTGGACGACTCAGTGAGTCATTTGTTGTGTCTCAGCTACTCATCTAGTTGTGAAGGGAAAGAAACTGGTGGAATTTCAGTAGCAGGTGTTATTCAGAGGAATTCACACTCAATGAAAGTCTTCAATGGACACCACAACACAGTACGATGAAAACACATAAGGCACACTGTAGATGAAACAGCCAATAGTGTCATGTAATAGTTGGGATTCTCTCCAGATTTTTAAAAAAACAGCTGACTAAACACATTTATACCCGGTTCAACCCACTACTGTTATTCAAATATTGGAAGTTGGTTCATCAAGATAAGCAGTAGGTGGCGCTTATTGTCCAGTCAGGTGTCACTGCAGGAGAAAAGAGTAAAACAAGATTACATAATTAAAAAAAGCGCCAGCCAACCCCCAAACGAAGAAAAAACATAACTGATAGTAATGTAGAGCATACTGGAGAATGGAAATAGAGAGTTTTGAATAACTAATATTACAGCTCTGTGCTCTTGGAGGGGTTCTGGTAACAGCACTGTGTGTATATATAAGTGTGTTAAAAGCCTCCAGCAATGACAAAGAAAGCTTGCAGTGACCTATGTCAGTGGTTCCCAAGTGGTCCAGCCAAAGGGTCCAGATTTCTCCTCAGTCATTAGTTCAGGGTCCACACAGTTTAATAGATTCAGTGTCATACTTGCATTTGACCATGTCATCAAGCTTGTTTGCTGTCTCTGTCAAGTGGCTGTCCATTACTCACTCACTCTACAGCAGGAAATGGCATAAAATAATAAAAGCTTTGTGCCGGAAATTCACTGTGATTGAACAAAAAGTGTGTTTCACATAAACCTGATGCATTTTCGAGTCACTTGCGGTCCATTCTGAATGGACCCACGACGCACTTTTGGACCGTAACCCACCAGTTTGGAGCCACTGACCAATGCAATGGTGATACATAAACTTTTCCACCTTCTCTACTCGTACAAACCTGGTGCAATATTTTGAGATGTTTTTCTTTTTGCTGTTTCCATTCTGTTTTTTTTCTGGGGTTTTTTGGTAATTTTTTTTGTTTTGTTTTTCGTGGTAATTTTTTTTCTGTTTTTTGTGGTATTTTTTTCTGTTTTTCAGAGTAATTTTTTTATTTTTCTGTTTTTCGTGGTAATTTTTTCTGTTTTTCAGAGTAATTTTTTTATTTTTCTGTTTTTTGTGGTAATTTTTTCTGTTTTTCATGGAATTTTTTTCTGTTTTTCAGAGTCATTTTTTTTTATTTTTCTGTTTTTTGTGGTAATTTTTTTCTGTTTTTCGGAGTAATTTTTTTATTTTTCTGTTTTTTGTGGTAACTTTTTTCTGTTTTTCATGGTATTTTTTCTGTTTTTTGTGGTATTTTTTCTGTTTTTCAGAGTAATTTTTGTATTTTTCTGTTTTTCATGGTATTTTTTTCTGTTTTTCAGAGTATTTTTTTTTTTATTTTTCCGTTTTTTGTGGTAATTTTTTTCTGTTTTTCGGAGTAATTTTTTTATTTTTCTGTTTTTTGTGGTAATTTTTTTCTGTTTTTCATGGTATTTTTTTCTGTTTTTTGTGGTATTTTTTCTGTTTTTCAGAGTAATTTTTGTATTTTTCTGTTTTTCATGGTAATTTTTTTTTGTTTTTCAGAGTAATTTTTTTATTTTTCTGTTTTTCGTGGTAATTTTTTTTCTGTTTTTCAGAGTAATTTTTTTATTTTTCTGTTTTTCGTGGTAATTTTTTTTCTGTTTTTCAGAGTCATTTTTTTATTTTTCTGTTTTTCGTGGTAATTTATTTTTCTGTTTTTTGTGGTAATTTTTTTTCTGTTTTTCAGAGTCATTTTTTTATTTTTCTGTTTTTTGTGGTAATTTTTTTTTCTGTTTTTCGTGGTATTTTTTTCTGTTTTTCAGAGTCTTTTTTTTATTTTTCTGTTTTTCGTGGTAATTTTTTTTCTGTTTTTCGTGGTAATTTTGTTTCTGTTTTTCATGGAAGCAAACATGACCAGCTTATTTAGTTTAATCCAGTTTCACTTTGTTTTGGGTTTGAGACACTAGGAGATACTCTTGTCTTTAAGTCATATAGATGGTGTTATCATTAGTTTGTCGACTTTACGCAGGCACCTTAAGACTTTGCTGATAAAATATAGTAAGTTATACAGGAGCAGCGGAGGAAGTTAGGTTATGTGGTATAAAGATTAAATCCCTGTAGGGCTGGCGGGAGCGGTGGTGGATGGGTCAAACAAGAACAGGACTTTCACCCAGGAAATCAGTGCTCATGGCCCAAAGTCAACGTTGACTTTTTTATATAACACTGTAGCGTAGTACATGTAGCTTATTTCATATTTTTCCCATATTGAATCCACGACACACCAAGCCGACAGTTGGTCAATACGGGACTGTCGAAGAACATCTGTTGCCCTCATCTGTGCAGTGTGTCCCACACTGCTCCATCTGCTTTTTTTGGCAGATTTAGCATACAAAATCAGCGACAGCAGAGCCCATCAGTCAATAAAATCACTCTGATTGGCAATTCAGCTCTGCACACAACAAGAGAAACAGAAGTGAGGAAAGTAAACAGAGCTTTGAAGTCATGAGGGAATGAGACCAAAACAAACTCGTCACATGAGGTAAGATTATTTTTCTTTTGCCACTGAGGTCTTTAGCATAACGGTTTAATGATGGTTTGTGTTATTGTTCCCCAGCACACTGTAAATATGCTCTGTTCTTTCAACATTTGATTGTGTTGGTAATATGCTAAGTGGCTAACTAGCGTCATGACAGGCTTCCAGTTTCCCCTTTTTGAATGCCGATTACAGACTACTGCCATCTGCTGGTATGGAGACTTATGTCCTGTCACATAGACGCAGAACGTTCGTGCTGGTTGGGCTTCGGCTGTAGTCTTTGCGATGTGTTCATGAGCAACGTTTTGGCTGGGACACTGGCAACATGAGGTGACGCAACAGTAGGCTTCCTTTGCCACTTGTTCTATGAAGTCGGCTGTTGTATCTGGGTCTTTAGTGACAAAACTGTTTATTTAAACCAAAAACCCATGATGTTTTGTCATCCTGTTGAGAAAGCATTGGAACAAAACTGTCTTTAGCAGCAGTGAACATAGGATTAATGGCTCAACAGCTCATTACATATGACAGTTATTTCATTGTGAGTATTTCTGAGGCTTTTGTGGACTATTGATATGCTTTTGAGGATGTCTGATCTTTATGCTAAGCTAAGCTAAATGGCTACCATAGCTGAAGCCTTATATTCAAAGTATAAGATACAAGAGTGATATCAATCTTCTCATGTAAGTCATAGCAAGAAATTTATGAGTAATTCTCAAACTGTTGGAAGTGTTCATTTAAAATTACATTTTCAATTTATGTCTTACATGAATTACAATATGATGAAAAGTCTATTACTTGGGATTGCATTACATGTGTTTATCTTATTGTATCTCCCTGCGTGCCATTACTGTGTAATATCCATGTCTCCATTTTGTGTATATTAAAGTAGACACATTCAATTCTCACTCTGCTTCCATTCTCCCCACCTCTCTGTCATCCTCTGTTCTCACCCTCCTCCTCCCATCTTCACACTCCCCCTCTCCTCCTCTCAGTGACATTTCCACAAAGATCCCCCGTCCTCCTCCGCTCCTTGTCTACTGTCGCCTGCTCTTCACTCAGTCCCTGCATTCCTTATGTCCCAATTCTTCAGCCAAGACACCCTCAACTCGTCTCCTGGCAAAGAAAGAGACACAGTCACATCACGAGGCTCTCACTTTTCAAGGCTGCTGTCATGAAACTGTCATTTTTTTTTACAGATATGATGGGAAAATGTGGGGAAAATGAAATACAAATAGCTTGTATGAGAGGAGGCTTTAAAAACAATCCATTTATCTTGCTACATCGCCTCAAGACAAAAGTCATGCAACATCATTTTTTTATTCTGATTTTCTCTTGGGCCTCTGTACATACGCACAATAGTGACAATTTGACAAGCCTTTAAGGGGATAGTTCAGAATGAGGTGAGGTTTTGCAATAACAACCAGATGAGCAGTGGAGTAGTAACATTTCAGGTTTATTAAAACATGATGTACTTTAGCCGTGCAGCCAGCAGCTGAGAGGATAGAGTAGGCGTATCACAGTGGGCACTGTCAACCTGCCATACATGCCACTCTCTCAGTTAACCCAGTAAATTTCCACTGACCCTGCCTCTCCACCACACCTACCTGCCAGCCTATCACCTGTCCACACATGTCCCACTCCTGCCGGTCCACCACACCCACCTCATCTAGCCAACTGCTCTCACCTGTGGATCGTACCTCAGGCCAGTATAAAGACTCCTGCTTCACACACTCTCTTTGCCAGATTGTTCTTTGTCATTTATGCAAGACTTTCCAGCATTTGTTCCCAGACTGAATCCTTGCTGCCCACCCGGCCTGCTCATCTCCAGTTTCATCTGTTCCCTGGTAAACCACTCAGCCTTCTGTCCCAGACTAAGAGCTCTTCTTCCATGTTCCTGGTTTCTGTTTGCAGTAAGCGCAGATAAGTGGCTTCATTAAACACTATTCGAAACTTTACTTCTTGTCTGTGGTGCTGCATCTGGGTAGTATTACAGGGCCATAATCGCCGATATCAATACAACAGCCTACTTTTTATCATTAAAAGCGGTGAATGTTATTTATAGTGTGTCATCATTTATGAGGTGAATAATCAGTTTGCTTAAGTAACAGCAAATGATGACCCATTACAGTTTGAAAACGTAACATTAACAAATGCTGACGCTCTAATTTGACTAAAATATTAATTTCACTAGACTGCTTTATTCATGAATATTCCTTGTCTGAGCCTCTCTGAACAGACTCTGCCAGTGACCTCTGTCTCTGTGTCAGAGGTCTAGATACTGAGGCTTCTTCCGCCTCAGTTTTCAATAAGCCATCACTACTGTCGGATTAAAGTAGTTGGCCTCGAACACACTTTGTGCACTGGGCGTCTGCGGACAGCTACGCAGACACGCACGCAGTTTTATTCATAGTACAACTGACCTATGGCTAAGCCCCGCCCCTCAAACGCGATGAGCCAATCACAGTGCGTATAGCCATTCCCACACACTGGGACATTCTCTGCCTGGACGTCCATTGAAATGCATTACAGAAAGTCAGTTTTGTTCGGTTTTATGAGCTTTTTCTGAGATTTGAAGTTTAAAAATGGTCAAACGGTGTGCATGGGGTACATGCAACTCTGACACAAGGTATCCTGAGAGGCTGGGCGACCAGGTGTATTTTTACACTTTAAACCACATCTCAACCGAGAAAAGTGTCTCCTTTGGATAAAGTTGTGTGGTAACGTTAGACCACAACATCAACTCAGCGTGAATAAGATTAACAATGATGTCTACATCTGTTCTAAGGTAAGTCAACATTGTGTTTGAGGCAACATATTGTCACTTTGCTGGAAAGAAATATAAAGTTATCTTTAACATCTCTAGCTAACGTTAGCTAAAGTTAGCCTAACGTTAGCTCCTAGCTGCGTTGTTCATCATGTCACCTTGTTTGCTGGGAGTTCATTAGCCTATTTTGTTCTAGTTTTGTACTTTGGTGATGGTACATCATTGTTAGCTGTTGTCCAAAGGGCTCTAGTTAAGCTAACGTTAACTTCTGGAGCTTAGCTTCATTAACTTATCTGTAATGGCAGAGATAACAAAGGTTGGCAAACGTTATGCTGAATGATTCAGTGTAAATACTGTAGCACCAAACTAACGGAGAGACACTCTTGGTAAAGATGGTAAAAAGGCCGTTATCCTTTTCTCATATTCTGAGCTAAAAACCTTAACTTCAGTGGCACTTTAACTTGTTGTCTTTGATGGTAACAGCAACCAGATGCCGTTCACAAGCGTACACTGTGACCTGTAAATTTTGGCTTGTAATTTAAGCTTTTCATCGACCTTCTCAACAATAAAATGATGAATATATCCCTCCAATGTGTAGTTTAGGCCCTTTTGGTTACTTCTCAATGACATCTGATCGTTATGTCCCCAAAAATCATCAACTGCCTCCTGTGAAATGCCGTGTACTGTGACACCTGCCATAGTGCCTGTCTTTGAATGTTGATAGTTTGTCCCAGTGAGTGGAGGGGGCGTGGCTTAGCCATAGGTCAACTGGGAGTCAGGCATCAGCTCCCAGCATTAAACAGAGGGGCTGGAAGGTGAGCTTACATCCTCCTTCAGATTGCATTGGGTGAAAGTGAAACTAAGAAGAAGCTGCTGGGTCTGGAGTATGTTGTTTGAATGCAGACAACACAAAAGCAGTGAAGCAGTAAAGATTAAATGCATTAGATGTGTTCATGACAACAGAGTGTTGCTTGCACAGACAGTTCCACCCTTGAAATACAAAAAGGTACGACATGAAAGAGAGAAACTAATCCCTGTTTTGAGGGTAGATATTTTGGTATCAATCTGCCCAGGACAGAGACACCACAGGGGTGAACAACATAGAGCCAGCATATTGTAACTTGGTTAAGAATTTATTTCAACCATTCCAAAGCTTGTGATTGTTGGCATAAAGAATTTGGTGTAAACAACATGAAAGCATGGATCCATCCTGCCTTGTATCAACGCTTCAGGCTGCTGCTGCTGCTGGTGTAATGGTGTGGGGGAGATTTTCTTAGTACCAACTAAGCATGGTTTAAACACCACAGCCTACCTGAGTATTGTTGCTGAGCGTGTCCATCCCTTTATGACCACAGTGTACCCATCTTCTGATGGCTACTTCCAGCAGGATAACGCACCATGTCACAAAGCTCACATCATCTCAAACTGGATTCTTGAACATGACAATAAGTTTGCTGCAGGTAATACACTCACTATGGATAAGCACCTCGTACACCACTTCAAAAAATCCGAACTACCCCTTTAAGTGACTGATAATGATGAGGCAGCAAATATGACAGCAGCAGGTACAGATACTGTGCAGCATTATCTGCAATCCCTAATTAGCGTGAGTCAATCTGTTCCAGTGGATCAGACCCGACTGAGCGCCGTTTGTTCACGCAATCCTCGCTTTGACTAATGGACTTACAACTTAAATCCATCACGGACTCTCCTGCTCGTGCCAGAGAGTCACACTCAGCTGACTGGTGTCATACAACTTAGACCTAAACCAAGACAAAGTCCTGTTAACCTCGTTACAGTGTGGGTGCAGCCTGCTGTGTGTGAGAAACTGCTTACTGTGACTGTTAGAGCAGAACATTAACCCCTGCGATGCTGACAGTACACATCTTACTGTTGTGTTTTTATAGGTTGAAATATGAAATGAAAAGTTAACGGAACTATCAAGATTTCTTGTGCATCATTTTATATGCTATCTAATGTACATACATGTTGTGATGGATCTAGCAGTGAGCGTGTGGAGGCTGAAGAGGTTCAAACATGATGCTCTAATCTAGAGCATTCAGGCATCACAGCCGCACAGCATCTTACAGTTTGACAGACATATCTGAACCATGCTATGCAATACGCAACAGGCTTAGAGGCTTTTTTTTGTTTTCGCTACATGTCTCACACCTGCTACGGCGCTGTAGCTTTAACAAAACTGCCTGTCACAGTCAGTTTCTAACTGCTTTTGGCAGCCTGTCGGGTGTTAATTTCTTCTCTGCACTCAACATTTCTCAGAGGCAGCAAACGGCACGGAGACGTAGGAGGAGACACAAATTTAATGTGTGATTCTTACACATCAAATCAAGTCTCTTCTCCGTTTAGGCTGTTCTGTTTTCGCACCTCAGACAAAGGTATCGCACTGAGGAACTGGTGTCTTTGTTTTTTCTCACTCACAGTGGCAGTCTGCAGCCCTGTGTGTGAGGACAATAATGCACAGGACGATCAGAGATGGATGCACTGTACCAGCTGCAGCAGGGATTTAACCTGTGACCTTCAAGGTTCTATATACCCTCTTTGACCATCAGGCTGACCACCTTCGACACATATCATCCACAGCCAGAGGATGATATTCCCTGTTGGATTACCAATCCCTATCTAATCCATAGCGTTCTATCTCGGAATGGACAGATTGTAATCCCATGTAATCCATGAAATGGATGGACCAACAAACTCTGAGGCCATCATACAGTACAAACTACAGGGATTCATGCTAGAAGATGGAATAGTCCATTAGTCCGCCGTTTATTATGTCACCACATGTGCTGCTCTGGTTGTGTTTAGCCTCTTTGATGTGTCATTTCAGACAGCATGCAGGTGAAGTAGTAGAAGTAAAGAAGCGTGACAGGTGTGACGTGCAACACAGCAGTGGCGTCCCTCTGACATTAAACATACACATCAAGCAGCACTTTCTAAACAATAACAGTGGCATAACATGGCAATAACAAACATTTACCATCCCTGTTACATGGCAGTTGATCTCATCTTCTGCATGGAGGGTAAAGAGTTCCTGTTCCTTATTGTTTTCCCAATTTTTGGTTGCTGTTTTCCTCCTTTGAGTTAGCTGCTAACTGCTGCTAGCTGCTTTTTAAATCTCCTGGCAGTGGATCAAACACATAATATGTCAGCAAAACTTCACACCTTCACACCCATCCTGCTGGCTGTCCTGTGTACACAGTCGATTCGGTGCTGTTGCTACCTCTGCTCCAGGCCTATAGGTGAGATCGTACCGTTTATAGACATCAGCGAGGCAGAAAAATGCTGTGACATTTCCACGGTGGCATGGTGGTAGAGTGGTTAGCATTGTCGCCTCACAGCAAGAGGGTTCCTGGTTTGAACCCAGGGTGGGGTTTCCTCCAGGTACTCCAGCTTCCTCCCACAGTCCAAAGACATGCAAGTTAATTCGTGACTCTAAATTGTCCGTAGGTGTGAATGTGAGCGTGAATGGTTGTCTGTAGCCCCTTCTACGCTACCAGATTTTCCGCGAATGTTGGGCCATTTTGCTGGCAAGCTGGGAGCGTTCAGACACACAGAGCCGGATTGGCGAGTTGATCCGAGGTGCCCAGTTTTCCGCTTCATAGGGTAGACATATTGGCGGAACCCTTTTAGTTTAAACAGACCGAGGCGGCCTTTCGCAACAGGAGGGGCTGTTGAAGACTTGTGGGAGGAGCTGTTGATGACGCCGCACGTGCGAGCCACTGGCGGTGGATAAACAGGAAACACATATACATATCATATCAATGTTTCTGAAGTGACATAGTATTTGACTTGACTCTGGAAGAGGATGGGGTGGGTGTTCTTGTGACACCTGGGCAAAATGCCTGCCAATGCCTGACAAAGAAACTGCTGCATTTCCTGTCTGATAGTGCCACGAAAAGCGATTGTGTTTTTACCGTGTCAGTGCTTCATTTCTGGCAGGCACTGTGCCACTAAAAGCAGGTATTTTAAGTCAAAACAGTATCCTTTTCCAACCACAACCAAGTGGTTTTTGTGCTTAAACATAACCACAGCATTGTTGAAATGTGAAGTTTCAATGTATCCACTAGATAATAACACACAAATGTAACATATCCGTGGTTTGCCAACATTTTTCCGGTGATTGGATTGTCACACATGCACTACACTTAGAAACATTTCTGATCCTTCACATTTCAGAAATGAACTGCATGTGTGAAAGAGCCTTTTTGACTGTTAAAGTGTGTTCAGGCTTCCGTCACAGTGAATTAGAAATGTTGGGTCTTCTCTTTTTATTTAAGGACATGTCACTCATTGGGTTTTAAAACCTCAAGCAGATATTCAGCTGCCTCTGCCTCTCCAGGAAGTGTCTGTTGATCACAAAATGCAGTGCTGCTCTGCAGGGATTTTAAAGCCCTTGTAAATATTGATTGAACAGTCCCATTGGAAATTAAGTAACATATTTTTGCTTCACAGTGTATTTAATCTTTAAAAAGCGCTTTTACAGTGGAGACTAAAACTGCAAAGCTCCTGTATGCACACCTGTACATCACTTTAGCAAGGTGAGAAGTTAAACCACTGGAGGTCAGCAGAAATAAGATTTTCAGGAGGTGTTATGTTACTCTTTAAAGTTGTGATCCCCATAATTTTCACCATCCTTGATTTGCTGATACTAGTGGTTAGTGGCGGTAACAAGTGTGAAAATCAGTGCTGAATTACAAGCATTATTTCCTGTCATTTTCCTTGCATGTAGTAATGTGAATCCTGCACAGCCATGGTGGACTCCGCCACTAAGGCAGAATTTAAATTTCTCCATTGAATCGATGCCGTACCTATGGCATAGGCCCTGTGTCAACGTAGAGCCTACGCCATAATCTGTCTTACGCTAGGGCCACACCACCCGCGGAAGCGCCGCGAATAGCCTCGAAGCGCCGAAAAGAGAAGGCAGTTTCCTTTCGGCGCCCATGTTAACCGACTGTGTCATCCACACTGGCCGCGCCGCGCCGGGAAGCTCCACGGCAGGCTCACGATTTGCAGCGATCAGTTCGGCGTCTTGTCTATTTTCTGCGCGAGCCGCGAGCAAATCTGACAAGCCAGGCAGTGAAAAACAAGAGCTGGGAGCAGAATCGCTTGTCGACGGCGTGGAGAAATGCGCGTCTGATGTGAACAGAGGTGCTCCGGCGCGCGCGAGAATTTCGGTGCGCTGCGCTTCCGCGGGCAGTGTGGCCCTGGCGTTAGCCTGACGTGCACCTCCCCAGAAATGTAACCACATGTCGCGGTGATTCAGACCTCCTCTTTATTTCTGTAAGCTGAAACCATTTCCCTCAGTGGAAACAAAGCTTTTATTTACTTTAATTTCACAGATAAGAAACAATGAATTGTGAAGATAATAAAGCCTCCACAAAAATAGCATTTTAAGTCTTGTGTGTGATTTATCCTGGCTTCATATGAGCAGAGGAAATCTCCGCTAGCCGCTAGGCTAATTTATACAATGTGAAATGCCATAGGCTTGTGCTAATAACGTTAACATGTTATATTTGTTTGGAAAACGTGTTTAGTATAAGACAGTTGTTTTGTCAGTGAACTTTGTGAGCTGTAATGGAGCAGAATATTGTAACGTTAACTTTGTTAAATGTTGCTGTTGTCCCTGGCTTCATATGAGTAGAGGAAAAGTCCACTAGCCACTAGGTTTATTTGTACAATGTAAAATGCCATAGGCTTGTGCTAATAACGTTAGCATGTTGTATTTGTGGGGAAAAGACGAGTGTTTGTGAATGCTGCAAGTTAAAGGGTCCGTCCCAATACTCTAACTTCCCCTAAAAATTGGCCCTAGCCCTTTTGCACATTCCCGCACGTTCTGATCTTGAAGGGCACACTTACGAACCCATCTCAACTGAGGAGGAGATTGAACTTCCCAGTATGCATTGCGAAACTATCCAGCCAGGCGAGTTTTCTAGGAAGATGGCAGCCTGCACGAGAAAGCCATCACACAATTTAAGTACTATTTTCGCAAATAAGCACGCAAAAATTCCAAAATATGTTATATGTTATCTGTAAGTGTTGAGTTAGAATATGGATGCTTGAAAATGGCTAATTCACGATGTAGCCGACATGAATATCTACAGAGTTCTCCGTGCAAGAAGCCTACGTTGACGATACGCATGACATGGGTGAACATGTCTGTTATGCTAATTTGCAGGAAGTGGCGTCCCAATTCGTTGGTAAAATTCCCTAACCCTCAACACTACCCCTTTCATCGTTGAGGGGAATCTATCTGGCGAGTGCACTTGAAACCAAGAGGTAAGGTTAAGGGAAGAGAACTGGGATTGACCCATAGTGAAGCCACACCACCACACAAGTATAAATGCTCACAGTAGTGTAGGCCACATGCGTAGGGTCTGCCGCACCAGTATAAATCCTGTATAAGAATGAAAACTACTACATGGAGAGGTAGGTGCAGTCAGTCAATACTTGAATGTTTATTATTGAAAAGATGTCGACCATAAATAGGATCAAAACCTGTGTTTGATTCATGAAAATCTGACGGGTTTCAACTTTAATATTTGGGTTACTGGTTTTCACACCAAACAGACGCATCCTGACATTTAGCGGTCATCATGATAACCACTCTATTTCAGAATCCTTAAATCCACCCACTCATCACTTTCCCTTTTGAACCAGAGTAGGTAATCCACCTACTCAGCCTCCACATGGCGGTGTACCAGAATCGTTACTCTTCATACACACACACACAAACACACACCGGCCAAAATCCCCACAGAGGCGTCCATCTGGACAGGAACACGCTTTGCTCTTCCCCTGTCTTTGTCACCCACTTTGCATCTCATATCCTTCCCTCCCTCCCTTGCTCATCCTCCCTGGTTTAATGCAATATTCTTTCAAGTACAGGTAGGTGTCCTTGTATAACTCCATGGGTAAAACATGGCTGTGATGCTGCCAAAGTCAGCGCTTTTGCTTCCCCTGAGGCCACTTATGTTAAAAATGTATACACTCATGCTGCTGTAGAATTTTACCCCAAATGGCTTATTTGTAAGCCGCCGCTGGTTTGTTTCATCTCCCATCCATTTAATCAGAAAATCTCCCAGGTTCTTGTTACTCCGTGTTGTGCAGCTGTGTGTTTCCTGCCGGGTTTGATGCCATTTGTCGGTAAAAATAATCCAGCGGTCTTGACTCACTTGAGGTTGTGTAAGCCGTGTTATCTCAGACAGAATTTTTGTGGACTTTGGGAAAAGCGTTGTCTCATATTTTGCCACAGTCCATGGTTTCACTGGTTATTTTGTCAGTTCTCTGTTGCTGAGAGAAAATCTCAAACATGCAGATTTCACCCACATATATGTTGCTGGGCATTAATGAATCATATAGTGTGTCCATGAGTTATTTGTCAGGCTTTTGGTGTTGATATGTTGCATGAATAAATAATCTTACACCATGAATTTTCATTTTGCTGTTAATGTTATTTTGTCATTAAAAGTGATGACTACAGCATTAACATACACATGCTTTGCACAAGTGTAAACATACACAACATAACATACAAGGAAAATAATTAATGAAAGCAATATCTTGGTGCTATACACATGCTCCATATTGTTATTTGTTAATAAATGTATGATACTTGTTCTGTTTTGTTTTGTTTATCTTACAGATCATTTTAAAAAGACACTTCCATGGTTGCAACACCAATGCACATGCATGATTAAAGCAGTATTTCACTGCTGGAAAGTCAGTCATTTCATAAATCTGTGCTGTATGTGGAGTAGAAGGACACAAATAGTTTTGAAATTAGTGCTTTATGACCAGAGAAAACAGAGGAAAAGGGCTGTGGCATTCGCCTTGGCTCAAGAAGGAGAAAACCTACAACTACCAGAATGCAATGCGCCACACAGGACCAATAAAAGCTCCCACTGGTGGGTGAGCTTGGCAGTTTTTCCACAGGAAACAATATGGCAACCAGCTGGAAACAAATGCTGTGTCTCAAATCGTGTACTTCTGTACTTAATATTTTGAGTGCATAAGTGTGTTCACACTGAGAAGTATGGAAAAATGCAGTGCACTATGAGTACCCGGATGGTGCACTCAAAACGGTCAAGAAGTTGAGTGTGGAACTATGGACACTTCTCGCCCTCAATGGTCGCCATCTTGGCTATGTAGCTGAAGGGGAGGGACCACTTTTCAAACTGGAAATGGCGGCCGAGGACTGTGCGACCGTGAACGTCGCTTCATTGTACAAATACATGTGTTTTTTGCACTAGGCACCACTATACTGTTGTCGGATATAAGCCAGCTGTATGTTTACTGGGTTAATTTAGCAGTCTGTAATGATTTGGTACCGCGAACGATAACACAAATGCTAATGCTAGTTTGCTAACTAGCTAATTTGCGGTCGTCATTTCCGGTGAGCGCACAACGGCCGTGTTTGGTTTGACAACACTACCCTATCGAAATTTGCGCATCACGCCAATAGGTACATAGTGCACGTAGTATACTATATAGAACGGAACGGAAGTATGTGATTTGAGACACACCTAAACACTCTCCAACTACAGTCAAACGGTTAGCTCAAATGTTTCTGAAAATATTTTAAGCAAGAAAAAGGCAACGCAGAAACAGAATCTTGGTTCATATTTAATCAAAACTGCCTTGTTTTACTGTTTGATCTCAGTGTTTGCAGCCGCCATTATCACATGACAAATAAACTACAACAGTAGGAAAGGACATGATGTTAATGACAGCGTTAAAATTTTGCACTGGTGTCAGTTCTATTGAAGTCAATGGGGTGGGCACAGCATCCATTATAGGCACTATAACTCATCATTGTCTTTGTTGTTGTTTCATCTTTGACTGGAAAATGATTCCACAAAATCAAAATGCACACATTATGTGATGCTTGCGAATGTTTTTCATCTAAATATGCATGTTCATCTTAATTTGTTAGTGGTCTCCAAACAGATCACGGCTCTGTCCGTCATTATGGAAGAAGAATGGAATCACCATGTCCTCATTTATGACCTGTCATTTTAACAGGCAGACTCATCAGCTTGTTAATTAGCTATACTGGGTGTATATTTCCTCAGATAGCTACCGGGCAGACCACTGACTACTTCTTCACTGCTATGTTTATACTGTGTAACAGCAGCAACAGAAAGTTTGATTATTTATCTCATGTTAACTTTCAGTTTGGGGTTTAACAGGCTAATTTGAGCCTGGTTGTTCAATAAATGAATTCATAAATGCACTTGTTTTCCAATGTCGACCAATCTACATTCCTGTTCGTTAGTTTTTTGAGAGTACTTGAGTATTCTATAATAATTTAATGTGAGTAAACGAATATGGAAGTTACTTAAAATGCCCATCCCTAGCCTCTATACAGCTGGGCCTTACTGATAGTTATTGTCTGATCTGATTATAATTGCTGTCTGGTCAGTGATAACAGGTCAGACCTGCTCGGTTTGGTCATGTCTTGGAGCAAACAGGGGCGTAAGTTAACTTGTATGCAGCTAGACAAAGTCATGATCTGTTTGGAGACCAATAACAAGGAAAACAAACAGACATTTAGATGATTAATGTCAGTAAACATTGTAAGAATTTTTCAGACAAAGATGAAAAAACAAAGATATGATGGGTTACAGTGTGATTATCTGTGCCTGCCCTAATGACTCCAACAGAACTGCCACTAAAGTCTGGCTTTAATATAAAATTTAAACGCTGTCACTGACGTCATGTCATTTCTTTCTTTCCTCAGTTTCCTCAGTTTTTTTGTATTCTGTTATTGTATGCCAAGAAGTATGGCTTCCACTTGTATGCCTCACAGTTTGCCATTCAATACTTAAAAAACTACAACTCCCAGGAGGTGGAGCTTCTATCACCAGGGCTGTGCACAGGTGTGTTGCATACTGCCAGTGATTAGACTTCTACCTGCTTGTGTCATGTGTGCTCTGATGACGGTCACTGCATAGATGTAAGTGTGCGGAAATCTTTGCTACCAGTTTGGACTCATTGATGGTTCCAGCACTTTGCCAAGACCAAACTGGGTGGAGCGGTGGCTGTTCTGCATCATCTAGTTTCCTTGATAAAAATTTGCAAGTAAAATCTGTCGTTCAAGAAAACAGCTTGAGAGCCAGCAAGGAAATCCAAGATGGGGGTTAAGCAGGGAGATCTGGGTGCTGTTAAGTTAAAGAATGTTTAACGCAGTTCATTTAAACATACTGCACACATTTTCATGATGCAAAGCTGGTTGAAAATCGGCAAACTAAAAAAGAACACTGAGTATAACACAAAAGTCTCATTTATTTCCATTTTGGTCCTTGTTGTGGTTTGTTTTTAATAATTTGATTGCAACAAATGCAAAAAGACTTAAGAATTTATGTAAAATGTAAAGATATGTAGATATTATTTATTGAAGTTTACATTACAGCTATAGGTATAGTGGCAACCTTATTCTACATACACCTACAGCTCCACCTTTAGGCTTGCACGGCTCAAAACATTAGTCCCATTAGTGTTTTATATGTTTAATCGGCAGGTAACATGATCACCTAATTTCCACACTAATCTCCTGACATTTTCCTCCAAATCTCCCTCGTTCACTTTCTCTCTGTGTCTAATTACATCTCTGTAGCCTCCTCTTTCCCAACCTCTTCATCTCTCACTTCTCCCAGTTCCGTCATGCTGGTGTGAGGAGATGCATAATAATTCTTGAATCATGTGACTCAGTTCAGTGGGGGGGGGGGGGGGGGGCAGTGTGGCTGGTGTGTGCGTGCCTGTTTAAGTGTGTGCAAGCGCAGCGTGCTTGGCTCTCGGCCGTGCCTGTCTGTGACAATCCACTTTATGCCTTCATTCATTATATAAAATGCATCTCGAAAGATTCACTGCGCATTGTGCTTTTTAAATGTTCACTTAAGCTCATCTGAGTTCTTGTGCGTGACTTTGTCTTTGGATTCTGAACTGAATTGTCCCAGGAGTTGTGTGTGCTGAGTATTTTGGTTTCACTTTGACATCTTTATGATGATAATAGTTCTCTTCTGGCAATTTTTTGGGAGCTAATACATTTTGTAAATCCATTAATCTTTGCATCAACATCCACGCTGTCTTTCATTATTCGTCATTAGAGACGTGGATTGAATACTTAACAAGCCTATCGAGCACAGGCTCAGGGGCCCAGACTGTAAGGGCCCCCCTGACCTTCACCTGCAACATTATTTGAAGAGATACTGACATGAAAGAGACTTGAAGACACACAAGTTGGCTCACAAAGACTATAAACAGAAGCAAAACAGCTACAAAGAGAGACAGAGACTACAAAATGGGCAAAACAATAACATAGGGACACAAAATTACCCCAAAAAGATGGAAGGCAACTACAAAGAGACTCAAAATGACCACAAAAAGACACAAAACAACTACAAAGAGATGCAAAACAGCTGCAAGGAGACACACAAAGAGTACAGAAAGAGGCAAAACAATCACAAAGTGACAAAAAATGACTACCAAGAGACAAAAAGCTTCAAAACAGCCGCAAAGACACAAAGAGACTCCAAAAGACTATGAAAAGTGATAAAACATCACAAAGTGACACATAATGACTACAAAGAGATAAAAAATAATTACATAGAGACTCAGAATGACAAATAAAAGAAACAAAGAGACACAAAGACTCACGAAGAGAACAAAAAGAAGCAAATCATTCAAAAAATGATCACAAAGCAACTAAAAGAGATACAAAGCAGCGGCAAAGAGACACAATGAGACTTACAAAGACTAGGAAAAGGGGCAAAACCACCACAAAGGGACACACGATGACTACAAGGAGATGAAAAATAATTCCATAGAGACTCAAAATGACCAATAGGAGACACAAACAACTAGAAAAAGACACAAATTGACACCAAGAGATGCAAAACAGCTGCAAAGACACACAAGAGACTCACAGATTATGAAAAGAGTCAAAATAATCAAAGGGGGTCATAATGACTACTACACAGAGACAAAAAGCAACTACAAAGAGACACAAAGTGAAAAAAAGAGATACAAAACAGCTGCAAGGAGACACAGACACCTATAAAGACTACAAAGGGGCAAAACAATCACAAATGGTCACGTAATGACCACAAAAAGAGACACAAAATAACTACAAAGACATACAACATAGCCACAAAGAGACTCAAAATGACACAAAGAGATGCAAAACAACTGCAAACAGACACTCACGGACTATGAAAGGAGGACACAGGACACAAAATGACTACAAAGACAAAACAACAATAAAGAGACTTTAAATGACCACAAAGCGACTTAAGGAGATACAAAAAAAGCCAAAGAGACACAGAGACCTAAAAAGATTACAAAAATATACAGAACAGCTGCACAGATACACAAAGAGACATAAAATAACCATAAATAGAAGCAAAACAGCTACAAAGAGACTCACAGAGACTAAAAAAAGGGCCAAAACAATTACATGGGGTCACAAAATGACGACAAGGAGATGCAAAACAGCTTCAAAGAGACACAATGAGACTCACAAAGACTACAAATAGAGCCACATCAATCACAAAAAGACACAGAACAATTACTGACTCCAAGAAGGCAAAATAGTCACAAAGGGACACATAATGACAACAAAGACACAAAAAGAAACTACAAAGAGACTCAAAGTGGCCATGAAGAGGCACAAAGCGACTAAAAAGAGATACAAAACAGCTGCAACGAGACACAGAGACCTAAAAATACTACAAAAAAGGGCAAAACAATCAAAGGAATACAAAATGACTACAAATAAACACAAAATGACTACAAAGAGATGCAAAACGGCTTCAAAGAGACACAATGAGACTCACAAAGACTACAAATAGAGACAGATCAATCAAAAAGAGACACAAAATGACTACAATGAGATACAAACAGCTGCAAAGAGACACAAAGGGACTAAAAAGAGATACAAAACAACTGCAAAGACACACAGAGACCTAAAAAGACTACAAAAGGGGCAAAACAATCATGAAAGAATACAAAATGACTACAAAGAGATACAGAACAGCTGCAAACAGACACAATGAGACTACAAAAAGGGGCAAAACAATTACATGGGGTCACAAAATGACTACAAAGAGATGCAAAACGACTTCAAAGAGACACAATGAGACTCACAAGGACTACAAATAGAGACAAATCAATCAAAAAGAGACACAAAATGACTACAATGAGATACAAACAGCCACAAAGAGACACAAAGAGACTAAAAAGAGATACAAAACAGCTTTAAAGAGACGCAATGAGACTCACAAAGACTACAAATAGAGGCAAATCAATCAAAAACAGACACAAAATGACAATAAATAGATACAGAACAGCTGCAAAGAGACACAGAGACCTAAAAAGACTACAAAAAGGGGCAAAACAATCATAAAGGAATATACAAAATGTCTACAAAGAGATACAGAACAGCTGCAAACAGACACAAAGCGACCCTAAAAGACCATGAAAAGTAGCAAAACAATTACAAAGGAACACAAAATGACAACAAAGAGACTCCGTACCACAGAGAAATGCATAAAGACGGCACGTAGCTGCAAAACAACAAACAACAAAAAGAAACTAAATCACTATAAAGATCGTGTGTTTTGCTCCTGTGTAGGAGAGGTGGTGGGGCCCTCTTCATGTCTGTACCCAGGGCCCTGATGTCTTATAATCCACCCATGATAACAGACATCATTTCCCTGGCTCTGCATGCTGCATACACCACAAAAAAGGAAAAGAATTAAATAATAAAAGTGTGGTGTGAAGACAAATGACGAAAGTGAGAAGATGAGAGGAATGTGGGAATGATGAAAGGTGAGAAACGCAGACAGACGACGCCACAGTCGGAAGGGCCCAATTTAAAACATACAGAGGATAAGGTGGAACAAAAAGGAAACTGGTAACAGCAAACCAAACGTGTTTGTAGTCCACCTGTCTTTGTAAGTGCAACATCATTAGGATATAAGAAATGAGCATGTGTGCAGTAGACTGCTATCAACCTGTTCGCCATGATCAGAGGAGAGCACGGAGCAGCTAACGAGCAGCGGAGTCTGTTTTATTACCTTAACTAAAATATAAATGTGCTCTCAGGCGCCCTCCAATCTTCCTGCTGCATTTCAAGGTGCACGTGTGTGTCTGAATAAGCCTGTTTAAAAATGCATCCGTCTCCGTGTTTTGTCCTCCAAATATTTTCTGTGCGAGCACACACACTCGTGTCCTCTGAGGACTTTCCATGCCATCTGCTGGAAATCAATTTTCTGCTGGGGTGGAAAGATATACACAAACACGGGTGTGCACGCAGGAGCGCACACACACAGGCAATTTGCAATCTTGGATTTTTGCTGACAACCTGATCTGGAGAAAATTAAAAATGACTCTCTCTCTCTCTCTCTCTCTCTCCCCGTGTGTCTTTGCAGCTCTCTCCTCCTCAGTATTTAAAAATTGCAGTCGAGAAAAGAAAGAAAAAAACCAACAACCCACGTCTTCAGTCTGGCTCTGTGAGTAATGGATCCTCCAAAGTCCCCACGCAATCACTAAATAAAACTCATCAATTAAGAATCACGAGCGTGTATTAGCAACACGACACTGGTGCAGCTCTCTGACTCACTCTCACTACATGTCTGCATTTTTTCACTTCATACTCTCCACTTTATTTTTGTGAACTCTGCTTGAAGCTGTCATCAAATTTCTCAACACTATTCAAAGTGAGACAAGGAATCAATCACGGCTGCTGCTGGGTGAAGTCGACGCCAACTCATATAACTGTGTCATGCTGCTGTAAGCTGCCCATCTCAAAGTTGTCCATATTGCTTCATCAGCGACCACCTGAGGTTCTGTTTGAAAGCTGCGCCGACCTCTGACCTCTCCCATAGCTCTGTCGATACAATCTAACCACCACCTATAGAGCTCTGCTCAGGAACAAGCCCCCAGGACCGGCGCTGACCGGCTCACATGCTCAATATGTCCGTTCTGACATTAAGTGACATTTGAGACAGAACACAATAGAAGGAAACAGAAGAAGCACTTGAAACAAGTGTAATGGAACTAATCTAATACTGCAGGTCCAGTCAAGCATGACAGAGTTAGCATGTTAGCTGAGACACAGGGGCACACTGGCAACATTAAAAGCACCTGCAATGATAGTTCCTGATTGCATAACCTGGTGCAGCAGGAAAATCTGTTTCTGTAGTGTTGGGTGGAGTTAGGAACTGAACTCCCAACTGACCCTTCGCTAAGCCTCTCCCTTAATCAGTCACTGTCCAATCCTACGTGAGCAACCGTGCGTAGCAACCGAGAGGTCCATCAAGCTTTCAGCAGAAGCAAATATGCCAAAGCGGCATGCATATGGTAACGTTACCTTCAAGTCCGACACCTGATACCCAGAAAGTGTCGAAGGTGGTGTTGAATTTTTCCCTTTCCCCAAGCCCAAGACCCAAGGAAGATATGGCTAAAACAGTGTGGAAGACCACACGAACAGCTGAATCCAGCAAAGCTCAATAAAAACACCTATGTTTCTTCCAAGTTAAGATGCTAACTAATGTTAACTAACGCTAGCTTTGTGTGCTAGCTGCTCTCCCTTTGTCTGCCACAAGGAGGGAACATAACTCAACATTAACTTAAATTTAAACCATATATTGACTTACCCTGCTGTGTAAGAACATTCTTTGTTCAAGACGTGGGGTGCCTGACGCTTGCATTGCGACTGGTGAGCTTTTCCCTCTATTTTAAATGTTCTTGTGATTTATAGTCCGCCAGCAGATGATATTGTGAATGTATATTAAGGGCTTATTAAGTGCTTCATAAAAACGAAGCATTTTAAATCAGGACACAACAATAAACATGGCAGGCAGAAATATCAAAGTACCAGGAAAAAATAAAAACACACTACAAGACAACCCCTGTGAGGACGCCATATGGCACCCCTGACACAATTGCTGCCCCCCCAGTGGTCACCTTGCTGGAAATAGTTGGAGGCCGACATAACCGTCTGTAAAAGGCTTTCGTGCGCTCATTATTTAAGCCAGTGAGAAGGTGGTGGTATCTTGTGAAACTAGCCAAAGATATTTGTACCACCCATGTCGTCGAAATCCAGTGCTTGGGCAGTGACTTCGGGTGTCAGACACCAACGAAAAAAGCCATCCTTTCACGTCTGCATGATCTGCAGCCAGTCGCCGTCATAGTTTAACAGGGTCCATGTCATTGGTCCGACAGCCCATTGGTCCGACATCCCATTAGTCTGACTGTCCGCAGTGCTGAATGGCTCCCGTTGGGCGTATTTCTACCTTGATGGTGCGCCGCGACCGGCTCTGGGTCAGCTGGGAAAGGCTTGAGGCGAAGCAGGCTCACAGCTTATGTGTTTGTCACTTTCTTTTTCATTTTAACCCACACCATGATCTTGTCCTGACCCTAACCAAGTGGTTTTTGTGCCTAAACTTAACCAGACCTTAACCACAGGGCATCATGATGATTTCGGAATGGACTTCGGAACAATGGGTTTAATATGGTCAGACCAATGGGATATTGGACTAATGGGCAGTTCCCGTTTAACAGCACCCAGCGGCGTTGGGGGGGGAAATGTGGCGGGAAACGAAGAAAAGTTAAGGTGGCAAACGTCCATGTAGGGTGGAAGGAAGCAGTGGTGGATGGGTCCAAAAACCACTTTAAGCCAAAGGTGTAATTAGGATGCCTGTCACTACTTTTTATGATACTTTCTGTGTAACTTTGTGATGTTAAGCTCAACCACAGTTTTTAAAAACTGAGTGGATTAGTTAACGTGCAACACAAGAAAAGTTTTTTAATATTTTTTTTTCTCTGAAGCATTTTAATCCTTCATATTGCTGCCAGCTGGCAAACAAGTTTTTTTCTGCTGTGAGTGAAGTTTTATTTTGAGAGAAAGACTCTGATATTAAAACACCAGTGATTTCAATTCAGTTTATTCATCGTGCGGAGTGAGCTACTACACAGCATGTGAAAACACTTGATGTCGTCAGGGTTACCAAGAAGCTTGTGTTACAGACTCCGGGTCCAGAGACTGAAAGAAAAAAGAATCCCAACTGTTTGGCGGCCACAGTTTTTTCCCAAGGAGGCTGAAATTTGGCATGGAGGTCAAGTGTGTGTGTGAAAGTGTGTGTTTATGTCCATGCCAGTTGGCCAAAAGGGATGCATTGGCAGTGGCCTATAACAAAAAGGCGCACAATGTATTGACCAAACTTTATAGAAAGACACTGACTCCATTTTTTTTTACCACGTCCACTTTTATAACCTATGAACCGGTTGTCAGAAGGAGGCAGAGTTGGACTAGTGTCAAGTGTGTGGTTGTGCCTGTGTGTGGATGTATGAATGCATGGAAGCATGCCCATACGTGGTTGTGGCCATTGCGAATTCTCACTTGTTTAGAGTATTACTAGGTGCTAAGAGTCAGGATATCTCTGCCTCTGCTGCCTCAGTTAAGATCATTCTATTTTTTATCTGTTTCCCACAAGACCCATTTTAAAGAGTGCAGAACGAACTCTCTGGAGTCTCCCATACACCATATAGAGAAACAAACTCTACCAGTGAAGAAACAATTTGTCGACTCCCAAATGGCTGGGCTGTGATGAGGCCACATTATGGAACTCCCACTTTTGAGCCATGTTGTACCCATGTTGTGACCAACGGGGGCTCATCCAGGATCAAACTAACCTTGTTGGTAAGATGAAGTTGAGGCTTTGTGGTAATCTGGTCTTGTTTGGTTTGTGCTGCTACCTCTTGTGATAATGGGAAATTGTTAACTTGTATGAAAGCATTTGGGGGTTTGGTCAAAATTGCAGACTCTCTGTACTTGTTAAAATGTAAATTTGGGGAGCATCATGGATTAGTTTTGTTTCTCTTATGGGGGACAGCAATATAGTCCTTTTGTTTTTGGTCCAAACCCGAGTCATGATCCTAACTTTGTAAGTTTTAGTCCATTGTGCATTCTGACTTCATGTGTCTGTTTGGTTACTGAAGCTTTCTCCTATTGGGTTGGTAACAATCTCGAACAGTGCTGCATCTTGATCTTTTATAAATGTGAAAGTGGTTGGAGCTTTGCTCAAGGCCACATTTATGGCTTTCTGGGGGTAACTGCATAGCAGGGACTTTCTGGACTCACTGGTGGTCCAGCAAGGAGGCAGGTTGGGGTGGTGGATGGGTCACAAAACACAGGACTTTCCCCTGCAGACCGCTGTTTGGAACCATGTGAGCTTTGAGTGAACTTTGAGTCATTTTAGGGTGTGTCCTCATGTTTCTTTTCCCTAAACCTAACCACAGAAACTGTTCATGCCTAAACCGAACCTCTTTAACTTTACATTAATTGTGTAATTATGTCTATTGTGTTTTGTGTGTTCTTGTCTATTTTATTTCGGAGCTTGTCAAAGACAAATTTCTGTTGTGACAGACAAGAAAGGTTTATCTTATCTTATCTTATCCTAACTTTACATAAAGAACATAATGTCATTTGTGGGGCGCTAATTTGTAGGATGTTATATGAACCATTGTGTGTGCATTTTGTGACAGTGGTCCCCAACTTGTGGGTCGCAGTCCAAAAATTGGGAGATGGCAAACTAGCTCAGGGACATGGCCAAACGTAAGTATGATGCTGAATATAATAAACTGTGTGGACCTTGAATTAATGACTGAGGAGAAATCTAGACCCCATGGCTGGACCAGTGGGGAACCATTGTCCTAGGATATTATATGAACTGTCACATGAGGATACCTTGCATTGCAAAATGTGCCAATATGAGTGACCATCAGGGGACCCTTTCCCCCCAATATTTTGGGAGGCCAGATATTTGCCTGGTTTGCCTTTTTATGATAGCCTGGAAATCCAGACCCAAATCTAGAAAGATTTAGGGTCTGGCTATGAGTAATGAAAATGGTCCAACTCAAGGAGCGGCACCAAGCATGCATTTGTAAATATCACTGCACGCAATTGGATAACACTACGACCAATCAGAACAATACACGGGGTGACGTATCCAGAGCTTAGCTACCAGCGGAGCTAACTGGTAGATTAGACTCTTGCCGTATCCGGTCGGCAAAACAGCAAAAACGTCCTTCTTGCAAAGGAAAGACTCGAGTGCCGTCTTCTGTTCCTCTTTTAGAGAAAAAGCCAAGTCTAACTCGTTCATTGTAGCGGCCAAAGCCGTTTCAAACAACTGGTGTTCATCCGTAGCCATCTTGCAATGTTTACTGACTGATTCCGGACTTCGTCGTCGCAGCGCTGTCGTCATCTGTTTAGCTCGCCTCTGGCCCGCCTATATCAGATACACCAATGTGATTGGTGCAGCTCGGCTCCAACGGCATGGGTAATGAGCATCATTACTGATTGCCAGAGTGACTCGCTGAGCAAATTCAAATTGTGCTCTCGCGAGAACTCTGGATTTCCGGGGTATTTTTATGATGGTGCACCCCTGTAAATTTGCTCAAGGTATGCTCATAGAATGGTTTGTGTGATATCCTACAAAACTATATGCACAACAGTTCATATGATATCCTACAAATTACCGCCCCAGGAATGATGTTACGTCCTTAACGTATAGTTATGTAATTAAAAATATGGAGGTTAGGTTTAGGCAAATTAAGTGACCGTTGTTAGGTTTAGGAAAAGAAACATGGTGAGTACGTACCTTAAAATGACTCCAAGTTTACTCAATGGTCACAGGACTCCAAACACTTGACTCCTGGTAAAAGTCCTGGGGGACAGTCCAGGTTATTGTCGCCCCAGGACCGCTTAGGAGTGGTGTCTTGTTTACTCCCATCAGTGCACTGGTTATGTGACTGCAGCCTTTCAAAATACGTGGCATTATGTATGGATTTGGGTGCATTACTTTGTAGGAAAACATACAAACAGTTTGCAACAACAGCCTGATTCCCTTTATTTGTGTGGAGCTCTGTGCTAAACAATCCACCTCTGGCTTCTCACCCATGAGCCGACCAAGACCCAACATAAAAAAGATTTAACACATACGGTTATGTAAAAGATCTGTATCTGCATCAGCTCAGTGTATCTATATACTGATCAGTCTTACAGTTGGCTGCAGCCACAGTATACATCAGACCCCACACACTATAATAGATCAACAAGTTATTTCAGCACAGCAGCTAGCTGCAGTAGCTTGTTTGCCATGTTATATAACCATCACAGCTCGGTAAAATGCTTAACATCCACTTTGCGGAAGCACTGCAATAAGTCGCATCACTAATATGTTCATACCAGGGAAATATTGATATGAATTATATATTTGTGTAGAGCGCTGCTGATCTCTCATTACACAGACTCAACTGTCCCACATTACTGTACGTGACATCTGGAGTCACACACTGTACATACAGTTACATGTACACAAGTTCAAACTGGTGTTTTCACACATCCCATCAGTAATATATGAACAGTCTTTAAATAATTCATGTCTTCGTTATACGTCTCAGCCTAAAGGCATGCTGGGGCTGTGCTCTCTTTCATTCCTCCTTTCTATCTTAATTTTTTGCCTCTCGTCTTTCCCACACTTCCTCCGACAGTGACATGCACACACATATATAACACCAGATCTACACACTTTGCGACAGCCGATGACAGATTGTCCCACGTGTAGAGATGCAGGATAAGATTATCGCACAAGCTGTCACCTTGAAATGGACGACGAGAGAGAGGGATGCAGTAAAGAAATGTAGACGATGAGACCGATTAGAATCACCCTGCTGGGAATGCACGAAGGCTGCAGAGGCTTCATATGATTTTCTACTTGTGTATGTGTTTTGTGAGTTATGCCGTGTGTGTGTGTGTGTGTGTTCACAGAGAAGTAAGTGTGTCTCCCTATATAAACTGTGAGCATATTGTTGCTCTAGTTGGTATTCCACAGGAGTCTTTCCTCGTGGTCTCGCCCTCCTCCAACATCTATCTCACCTCTCCTCCCCTCCATCTATCTCTCCTCCTCCTGCTTTTCTCTTGGTTCCCTCTCTTCCTGATTGCGTTTGTTGCTCTTTGTCTTTATTTATCGCTCACCTGTTTTGCTCCATCACTTCTGTCTCTGCCTCTCATTCTCCTGCTTTCGTCTCCCACTCCTTTCAATCCCGCCCTCCCTTTCCCCAGATGAAATATTCATGCCCATCCATACTGGGAGTGTAGCAGCAGCAGCAGCCGGAGCCACAGGAGTCAATGCTTTCAAAGACTTCAGGCCTCTGAGAGGGAGAGAGGGGGAGAGAGGTTGTGGGGGAGGAAAGGGAGGGAGTAGGCGGAAAACGAGCAAGGAAGTGAAGGCAGAGGAGAGCAGGTGAGAGAAAGGAATAGAAAGATAAGCTGTGACAGAGTGAGAAAGGAAGAGAAGGAGTAGGAGGATGAGTGAAAAGACCAAGCAGCCCCTCCATCACATCAAACACCAGGCAACACATGATGAAACGCTGCTTTTCCATCGCGCACACACACACGTGCACGTGCACACACACACCTGCAGACACATACTGTAGGTTAAACACAAAGAGAGAGAAAACCACAGAGAGATACAGCGCCTGCAGCACTTCAAACATCAACCGACACATGATTAAACACTTCGTTCTCTTTGTATTCCACGCTCGCTGGCACCAAAAAAAACCCTCTCGCACCCCTTGGGTCCTCATAAGGCCATTTAAGCAGTTTTTACACCAAGGGACAAACACACACAAACTCGCGGAGACATTTTATGCACATTGAGAAAAGCAGCCACACACACTCTGTCTCTCTAAACACACGATCAGGCCTCTAAGGCTTTCATCAGTCACCCCTCCGCATGATCCGATAGGCCCTCCGCCGCTAGTTCGTCCTCTAATGTGCCAGATGTGATCTTAAATTCACTTTGTCTTATTATCCTGAGTTTGCACAACAGACTCGCCGTCCGCCTGCCTGCTGGATAAAGCACACACACGCTCCAATTAGGTGCCAAAATTCTGGGTTGTTTCCAAGCAACCTACATTAAGCTGCAACTGCTGTGAGGGAATCGGGGCTTCAAAGCTTTTGAAGGATGTTTTCGCTGTTTGAATGTGAGTTTTATGTGTGTGTGTGAAAGGGAGAAAGGCAATAAAGATGGGACAGAGGCTGGAGAAAAATTGAAAGCAACACAAATTTAAAATATGTTATTGTGTTGATTTGATGTTTGATTTTCCCCGACATCCTGGAATAAGATCGCAGCACTGGTGGAGCAGATGTAGAGGTTGTGTCTTCATTGAGTTTTCCTTGTGTTGTTAAGCAGCTGACCCAGAGGTGACCTCACATCTCCCTCTGGAGGAAGAGAAATGTGATCAGACTGCAGTTCATGAGGTATCACATCACATAACACAGCACTACAGTTCATCATTCTGCATGTCTTGCACCGATGCACTGGTGTATGTGAGCTCTCATTATGCCCAGTGTGACAGTGTGTCCTCTGCTCAGACAGCAGTTGTCAGAATTTCAGCCCCCTTACTCAAGGCCTCTTAAATGCTCTCTGTTAGCACCGTTCACCATCAATAAAAGGTGATGTCTTCCTTCCAATAGAATAACCATCCCATCACAGCCCTGCTCGGCAGTGTGTGAGATTTAGGGAGACTTAAGCCTTCCACTTCTGAAATGGAAGTTTTTCAGGCTCCAGTTTCCAAAAAAAATTTGTCCACGAGTGGTGTGATTAAAAAAAAAAAAAAAAAAAAGATATCCCCACAAAACCGCAACACCCGCTACCAAGTGATGTAATACACGTGCCAAAGCAGTAGGTGGTGATGTAACTTCTAATGGAAAGGCCATTTAAGCAATCAGAAGTCAATACCGGAATAGGGAAGTGCGGAAAATAAAAACAATCCGATCCACAAAAATAGCGTGAAACAACCAACAATGACGAATTGAGGCGGGGAGAGTCTTTCGTGTGGACAGATAGCGAAGTAGAATTGCAGGCAAAGTATGCCGATATTCAAGCTCTCTTTATTGAGCAGTACCGTGAAACACGCTCACAAATAAAGTTAGCACCAGCATGTTTGTTTGGTCTGCAATTTCACTAGTTATTTACTGTCGCTCTGACATCAAACAATGGAGACAGGTAATAAAATACTGCGGTTATCCTATCTACACGCAACCGCTGGCACTGGAGTCTTCCAAAAACTTCACCCTGGACTCTGGTTTCAAAGAAACGTGGTTTCAGGTGCGGTTGTATGTGGCCAAACAGCCAAATTGCATAGAATAATAAACAGTTTCAGAAGTACACGGGTCTGTGTGGACTAGGCCTTAGTGGTGAGGATTGCAGATTGAACCAGCTGAAACTTCTCCCAGTTAGAATTCCTTCACTGTTTATTGTTCAGGAGGTTTTTCCCGGGAGCCGAATTTTCCAAAGAGGTCTCTCCCTCTCCAGAACAAACCGGGTGATTAAAACTGGTTAAAACAGTGAATAAAGCACACTTTTTTTTCTACGCTGTTAGGCATGACTCAGACAGGCTGCTCATCCAGCACCTGCTAATGTGTGCTCACCTTTTTTCTCAAATAATTTGAGCTCCAAACGTTCAGGAGGTTTTCACCAGGAGCCGAATTTTCCAAAGAGGTCTCTTCCTCTCCAAAACAAACAGACCCGGCGATTTAAACCATCAAAAAAACTAAGAAAAAGCAGTTCAGTGTTGTGGCCGATGTGAAAACGCAAATGGCCCCATCTATAGCCAGTGCTTTGTTTGTCCATTCTGGGCTTCTGCAGAATCCGACCCGGCCTCACTCCAAAGTCGTCGAAATCCAGCGCCTGGGCAGTGACTTGTGGCATCAGACACTAACAACAAAAGCTGTACTTTAACGTCAGCATGATATGCGGCCAGTTGCCGTTACAGTTTAACGGCGCTAGCAAACGCAACAAACAGCGTCTTTCACCTGTGAGAGCAGTGTTCATGCCCAGTAAGATTATAAAGCCAGGGGAAAAAAAAGTCAATTCAAGTTGTTGTACTGACGTAGTGCTTTTATTTTGAAAGAAACTGTATGTAAATGTTAAATTTCCTGTGAAAACAGGAGTGTATTTTGAAAGAAGACAATGCATGTAACAGGCAGAACTTGACACGGCGTCCCAGAACATCAACAACCAACACACGCAGGGTATCTTGCACGGGTCCATGTCATTGGTTCGACATCCCATTAGTCCAACTGTCCGCGGTGCTGAACGGCTCGTGGCGGGCGTATGGTGCGCCGCGACCGGCTTGAGGCGGAGCAGGCTCACGGCTTATGAGTTTGTCACTTTCTTTTTCATTTTAACCCACACCATGATCTTTTCCTGACCCTAACCAAGTGGTTTTTGTGCCAGACCTTAACCACAGGGCATCATGATGATTTCGGAATGGACTTCGGAATAATGAGTTTAATATGGTCGGAACAATGGGATGTCGAACCAATGGGCAGTTCCCCCTTGCACGTCATATGTGGACGTGGAAAGTTATGTGACAAGGTCGGAGTGATAATGTGTTGTAGAGACCTGCTCCCTATATAGATAAAAATGTCTCATTCTTATTTTCAGGTGATTATACATTAAAGCAACACAATGAAGTTTTTGAGCCCTCAAAATATATATCCAAGATCCTTGTGATGGTACATCAACTCACAATAGGTTGGATGACACCTCCGTCATTGCTTGAGAGCGTCTCTTTCACTTGCACTGGCACTATGCAGTTTTGGGGTTCGGGTAAAATAGGAAAAAAAAGGACTACAAAATTTGCCTGCTTTACACCATACGTCATATCCTCCTCCTCTCTAGCGTAGCCAAACCGAGGTGAACGAAGTTAGACGTGGTTGTCATAGCTGAAGCAACAAAGAAAAGGAAGAAGGTGAAGGTGTTGTCTGAGGAGGCAAGAAAAGAAACATGGGAGAGCGATAAAACAAGAGCTTGAACAAGGATTAATATTGGCCCAGCTTTCACACACTGGTGAGAGCTGCCCGACCGATGGTGACCTGGCGCTGTTACTGCTGTTACCCTCTACTTAGGAGACTCACTGTCTGCAGGTCGGCTGCCTCAGGTAGCCTACATACAGACAGCTTTCATTTTAGTTTGTCTTTAACACTTGCGATATGCTTGTGTCGACCGTGATCGTAAACCATAATAGCGGTGAATGAGAGACTGCGGACAGAGCAGCAAATGCTATGAGGTTACTTTACCTGTTCTGAAGACGTGATGATCGCGCATTACACAGCTTCAGGAAGTTCACGTTCAAGTATCGTTGGCTTGTCAACAAATGCACGCGCAGAAAGATTTTTGCTACAGTTGTAAAGACAATACGGTTTTTCGTCTGTAGGGGGACCCCGTGAGGTTAAAAGCACAATCCTCCATTGTGTTGCTTTAAAGAGAACTTCTTATTACATTGTATTCCATTTCTGCCATTATATCCCCTAAATCCTACACACTGGACCTTTAAATACCCATAAATGTATATCCATCCACGGCTGAAAATAGTCCCCAACAAATACACAATTTACGCCAGTTTGTGTAACACTGACTAAAAACCACAGTGCCCAGCTGTTTTAGAAAATTATTTATCATTTCTAAAAATAAAACTTTAAAAATGTGACATGTTTTTATGGATTTATAACCCCAACCCCAACCCCAAATGATGTAAAACACAAATAAAAACAGAACGCAATGATTTGCAAATCCTTTTTCGAAATATATTTATTTGAATACACCGCAAAGACATGAGATTTAATGTTTAAACTTATCATTTGCATTGTATTTTGTAGACAAACACTCATTCAGAGTCTGATGCCTGCAACACGTTACAAAAAGTTGGGGCAGAGGCATGTTTACCACCGTGTTACATCACCTTGTCTTTTCACAACACTCAGAACGCATCTGGGAGCTGAGGACCGTAACTGTTGAAGTTCTGAAAGTAAATTTCTCTCTCAAGATTCACAAGAAGACCTCCCGAAATCTTCGAGATGGAAAGACTTTCTGTGTGGAAGAATGAGCCAAACTCCCATCTGGGCTCTGTGAAAGGTTCGTGTCTTCATGCAGGAAGAGTCTTGAAGTTGGCATTGCAAATAAAAGCTTCTCCAGCAAGTAGTAAATAAATTTCAGTTTGAGTGTTCAGTACTGTTTTGCTGTGTCATTCCACTTGGTTTGAAATGTCAGAATTTGTTTATCAGTGTAGTTTAATTGAGTTAATAATGTCTGGTCTAAAGTTTCATGTGGATAGCTCCATTGGAAATATGTTTAAAGACAACGACAGTGGAGAAGGATATCGTTGGAAACACTTTCAGAGAGATGTGATGAACGATAGAAACACTAACATACAATTAAAACCCATCTGAATTTACAGGGCGTCACGTTCAACATAGCAGATGATATTGTGGAGATACTCATCTTTATAAAGACGCAATCAGGATGAAGGACATCTGGGACACAATCAGGCTCACCCTTGGACTCAGTGGTGAGTGTTTTGTCATTGTCATTAACAGAAGTGAGGAGACAATTATAAATAGCTAACACAAGCTGGTGACCCGTATCCTTGTACTCCTGGCTGAACGTTATTGTTCATCAGTGTGGATGCTCACACCTTAATTCGTACAGCTTATGTCCGTGGTGTAAACAGCCTCTCGGTCTTCTTGTACTATTGTTCAGCACTGGCTACGATTATACATTTGCTATATACAGTATACACAATATGCAGAACTCTATTCCAAACAGGATGATACACCGAAATATATAATTAGACACTCCTCAGATTTGTTGTATGGAGAATTGTCGATGTCAAAGTGCAACGGCATTACCATCACAGGGCTCCCTAAAAACTTGACATTTCAGCCAGGTTGTCATGGTTTTGCTGGGCAAAGCAGTCTCGGTAAGTCATTTAAAAATCTGCCAGGAAGTCTAGTCCTGGTTACAGCTGTGTCAGCAGTACAAGAAGCAAAACTCTAAGTGAACAGATGATTACAAATATATAGAACAAAACACCAGCATCAATAGACTACTGAACGGGCCTGCCAGGCACAAGCCCAGAGGCCCAAAGTGTCAGGGGGCCCCCTGGCCTTCACTTGCTAAATGTCACATGTCAAATTAACACGTACCGACCAGGAACAGACTCAAGATGACCATAGAGAGACACAGAAGACACCAAGTTAAAAAGAGACACAAAACAACCACAGAGTTTGTGTGTCTTGCTCCTGTGTAGGAGAGGTGGTGGGGCCCTTTGCATATCTGTACACAGGGGCTCAAAGTGTCAGGGGAACCCCCTGGCCTTCACTTGCAAAATGTCACATGACAAATTAACACGTAAGCTACTGACCAGGAACAGACTCAAAATGACCACAAAGAGACAAAAACAAGAGTTAGCTCAATGAGTGTGTTTACATGGACAGTCTAATTCCCTTTTCATTCGGAATGAAAGTTCATTCCTATTAAAAGTGATCTTGTAAACACCTAATTCGGAATGAAAATGGCCAACGCGATTGAAAATTCAATCCGATGTAAGGGGCTGGAATATTCCGTTTCTAATTCCAAATGAAAGAATTTCTCGCACTTGTATACACTCATTCCTCTGTAAGTTCATTCCGGTGTTTCTGTGCATGCTCGTTTCCTTGCCCTTCTGGCGCGATGACGTATACAGCGTGCATAGCAACGGACTGCGATAGAGCAGTCGGACTCATTGCACTCACTGGTTTCCATACGCCACAGCATGGTCTTCTATCTCCCTTCTCCTCCTCAACAGACGAAGCATTAGCAGAACAAGGTTGTTGTCGTACTGCTGCTTCAAGAATATAAGCAAAACAAGCCCGAAAAAGGCACTAAGAACGGCGTCGCCCCGCCCGCTATCCAATCAGAAATCTTCCCTACCTCAAACCTTGCACGGACTCGAATAAAGGTAATTAAACTGATCTCCCGTGTAAACCCCCATTCGGAATGAATATTTCTCATGTAAACTACCTGGAAACACTTTAATTCCAAATGATTTCATTCAGATTTATTTCATTCTGAATGAGAAGCTATCATGTCACCACACCCAATGAGACACAAAGGCCCAATCCCAATTCCTTTCCTTATCTTAACCCTCAATCTTAACTTTCAAGCTCAACCCTCAATCTCACTAGCCCTTAAAAACCAAGTGTTAGGGCTATCTTGAGACTTAGAAATGGGACACCCCTTAAAGGCAGATACGTCTTCAGACTGTGGGGGCAGCAATACGCCAAAGCTCCGTCCAGTCTGTCAATTCAAAAGAAGAAGAAGAAGAAGAAGAAGGTACATTACGTCATCAGTAGTCGTAAAAGAAGAAGGTTACAGACGAATGATGCGAATCATGCCATCTGCAGCTGCGCTTATGTCTTGCTTGGGATTTAGGAATCTTTCTGAGATTGTCTACAGCAGTTGATATTCAACCAAATAAGGTGTAACACAACTACCGACATAACTCTTTCAGCTAACTTATGGTAGTTAACGTTAAACCAAAACACCAGCTTTAACCTGCAGCTGCGGCTACAGTAGATGACACCGTCCGGTCATCTTACAAAAATGTCGGTGCAAGCATTCCATGTATATTGATAAAACTTAACAACATTACCACTGAGAAAAATGATATAATAATAATAATAATGTTAACTAAACGACAGCTAACGTTATGGCTTGTGTGCAGCGCAACGGCTAACATTAACGTTACTATCGATCGTTAGCGAAAAAATGCGTTCGTGTTTACGCTACAAAGAGGTCTAAAATCCATAAAATGACATTTAACTAAGATATTACAATGCTTATCATAATTTTTAAACTCATATTTGCAAGGAAAATACTCACAGTTATAACTCTTCTTTTTACCGCTTTCTGCCGCCATCTTGCTTTGAATGAATTGTACGGACTCAGCTGATTTTGGCTGGGCTCGGCCGATGATGCGCAAGGGATTCTGGGATAGCACTTGATCTCAGGGTCAAGCAAAAGATAAGGTTATCAAACAGTTTTTTACACTACGGTTTTGTCAGCTTATCCATAAAGTGACCAGGTGACACAATGCAAACTGACAAAACCACTGATTAGGCACACACCACACTGTGTGACGCAGGATGTTATGCCCCGCCCCCAGTTGAAGTACCAAGTTATTAGGGAGTCCCTTACTATCATGATGAATAATTGAGAAAAAATGTGTTGTTATGCATTCAGATTTTTCCTAATGTACTCAAACATGTAATATTTATCTAATCAGCGATCTATTTCCTCTCCCTCTCTCTGCCTGTGTGTGTGTGCGTGCTGATATTGTAATCTCATTTGTGACATTTAACAGTTGTTTACATGTAATGACACACACTCAGAGGCTGCATATTGCCCCAGGTTTGAGAAACATGAGCCTAATCTGCTGGGATTTGCTCTAACATACATAATGCATTCTGTCTCAGAGCGACGTTAGCTAATTAGCAGCAACATATAGTCGGCTAATTAGCAGTACGCCACAGAATGATTTTGCAACCCTCAGAGGGCAGAAAACGCTGAAAGTCAGAGAGGATTTAGAGTCAGCAGGAGATGTGATGGTAGATACACAGATATAATGGATGGTTTATGATAAAAGGGGTGAGGGAGACAGGAAGAGGGGACAGGTTCAAAGAGAGACAAAAAGAGAGACAGCGTAAAAGAGATGAATATTTGATTTAATCTGGGCTGCTTTAGAATATAAATTCATCACTCTACATGTTTCTATGTGTGCACTTTAATGTGCCGCCAGTATCAAACAGTTTATCCAGGAAGATCCAGGTCACAGTTTTTGACATCACCTACATTAAAGCCATTGTGCTTCATGAAAAAGAGTCGCCATGAATTCACAAAATGAACAGAAACCACACAGAGTGTCCTTTCAAAAGTCAAAACTAGAAGCAGATATCATTGACATAAGAGAAAAACTCTAGACACGAAGGAGGCCACACAACATGTTACAAACGGAGAAAGATAGAGAGAATAGCCGAAAATGTGGACAACACGGGGTTATACAGTTCTGCATTTTGGGAAATGTGCTTATTTATTTTCTTATTGAGAATTACAAAGATTGACTCCATTCTCATGTCTTTATATTACCATAAAGCTAGGCTACTACGAGCGACCTGTTAGCTTAGCTTAGCTTACAGACTAAAAACAGGGGAAAACAGCCAGCCCAGTTCTGTCCAAAGTAGAGGTGGGCAATATTGCAAATAATTTTTATTATTTAAAGCAGCTGAGCTCAAAAAATTACTGGAATATCTGAATATAGTCTCAGTCTGCTAACAGCTAATGTTGACCGGATGCAGATTGAAAATGTAACACTAACCAATGCTTAAAGCCTCAGTGTGTAAAAATGGTGAGTAACAGTGACATCAGTGGTCAAATTCTAGATTGCAGCGCTCACTCACTCACCCCTCCCGTCGGGTAAGTGACGGTGGCCTCGTAGGACAAAAAGCCTTGCGCAGACAGCAGAGTCTTTCAGGAGTATCTAGCAACGAGGTGAATATTTATTTAGGAATCTAAACCATGTTACGATATGTTATAGCTTACCAGTGAGATATAGGTTATCTGTGAGATATATGTTAGGAGTGTTTTATTTCTAATTGTTTTGGTAACACGAGCATTAGCACAGTAATGCTAAAATAACACGTTTTATGTGATAGTCGCGGCACAGTGCGGCAAATATAGGTTGGTACAATTATAATATATGCGATTCCAGAGTGTTCTTCCACAGAGAGATGAGGAAGAGGGAGAGGGAGAGGAGGAAGACCAGGGAGAGGGAGGGGGAGAGGGGGTAACGTTAGAGGCAGTGCAGGAACAGCCAGGTGAAGAGGTGTGTCTCGGCTACCCAGAGGGAAGAGGAGCAGGAGAGGGTGGCAGCCTTCACAGCAGCGTGAGAGGAATCAACAGATTAGGCTGTAGGCTAGGCTAACCATTTAGCTGTAGCTCTGGGATAACGTTAGCCAAGGCTAGGATAAGGTTAGCATGTAAACGTAACCGTCACTCAGACTTAGACGAGAGGGAAAAGTAGTTGCAAACATGAAGCCAAAATGATTTTAAAATATCAGACTGAATTACCTGTCTAGCAGAAAGCAGGCAACCTCTGCATCCCTTGTGAAATCCTTCTCCTTCAGGAGTTCTTTCCGCCTGGAATAAGCAACACCGATATTCACTCGCGTTTTGTCCCGTCCTCGCTTATCTGATCTTTTTCTTTTATTTGGTGGCGTGGTTTCCCTCTTACGGGGCAAAACATATGTGTGGTCCTCCATTTAAAGTGCGACAGAATCATAAAAGTACAAAGCAGATTCACGCAGAAGCGCCCCGGATTGATCTTCACCTTAACCGTCTCCAGTGACGGCAAGTTCTAGGTAAACGCGAAAGGCGAAGCGCGTATATCCCTTTTTGTATGTGAATTGCATTACACTTTAGTAAATATATATTTATGAAAGCAATAATTGATATTTGCTAATAAACAACCACGTAAATTACACATTGTAACTTTAAGGTCCTATTTGACTAAGGGTGCTTTCATAGCTGCGCTGTTTGGTTCACTTCCTGGTTTGGTTTCCTTCCTTTTCTGAGCCTCTCTGCCAGTGAACTGTCTGTGTGTCGGGGACCTGGATCATGGATGTGTAAAGAGAACTGGATACAGCATTGGAGGCCCGATCCCATTCTTGCCCATGGAAGTTGCTCAGTGGCGCAAAAACATTTAACCGCTCTATATAAATTTTCCTGAATGATCGGCATGGAGCAAGTGCACTAGAGACTTCCACCAGCTGAGCCAACTACTTCCAGTTTAGCGCTGTGCTAACTTGAATAGGGATACAGTTATTTAGTTTTTCAGGTGTTATAGATTTTCCAAATATTGTTTCATTATCATGGATAAAAACCTGATAATGAACAAGTCATTTTGTGATGCTCATAAAATGTATCCACTGATTTACAGACGTCTCTTTCACAATGTAAGTCTATGGGAAAAAGTCTTTGGGCCCCGTGGCACCAGGTGGCGGACTCAGAAGTTGTTATTTTCTTACTGTGCAAATAGTTTTTCTAGTTGTGCACTTTTAACTACTTGACTCACAGTCACTTTGTCTTCTGTGTTTCCTTTCTTGTTGTACAATACCCTTGTAAAACATTTTGTGACCTATGTCTGTGAAAAGCACTATATAAATAAATGTTCTTACTTAATTACTTATTCAGCTGTTTGGCCACTGTGTCGAATTGGCTTCAAAGCCCGGTGTACCTTCAGGGGGCCTGATCTGGATGCTGAGGCACTTCCTCCTCCTTCCTTCTTTTCTGTTGCAGATCCAAGTTTTCTTTTTCATGTTTTTTGTAATGTCTTCAAAACAAATTTGTGGTGTTGCCACAGTGCTGATCAGCCTACACACATCACTGTTGACAATGTTTCAATTCATAGCTGTGAAAAGGCTCCAGTCGATGCTTCTTTTTTGTTCAACCATCACTGCAATTATGTGTCAACTTAAACTCATCTGGGTGGGCGCCGCAGTGCGTGCTTGACGTGTATGTTGTCAGAGTATACACACCACAACAACAGCAGAGAGACAAAGAGTTTGCACAGTAAGATGTATTTACCACAACAGAATGTTGTTTACACAGACACAGTTTAACCTGTTTGATGAAATAAAAATGAGTACAACGTAGAGGAGAGAAACTGATCCTTTTCTGATTTCTGTCCTACTGAGGCTAGAATTGCTCTCCAGAACAAGACGTAGTATCATACCAGTGTTTAGATGTTGATATTAGTATTGATGGTAGTGTTAATATTCAAAATGTGACTACCAGCACCCCTAAAAGCCCAGACACACCAAACCAACTTTAGAGAACTGTGATGGCCCCCTGCTGCATCACCTGACATTGCCTTGTCTCAGCCAAAAAAGTTGCACATGAAGACATCGCAAAGACTACAGCCGACGGCCATCTAGCCTGTATGTTCTGTGCCTGTGAGAGAGGAAATAACTCTTCACACTAGCAGATGGAAGTCATCTATAATTGGCATTCAAAAAGAGAAACCGAAAACCATCTTGATGCTAATTAGCCAGTTAGCACATTAATAACACAGTCCAGTGTTGAAAGAACAGAGTATATTTACCATGCACCAGTGAACAGTACCACAAACCATCTGGAAACATTTCTGCTAAAGAGCTCAATGGTTAGAGAAAAATAATCTGACCTTATGTGACAAGTTAATTTTGGGCTGACACCTTCTTGGCTTTAGCTGATTGTTTACTTTCCTCACTTCCTTTTCTCTTCTTGTGCGTTGAGCTGAACTGCCAATCAGAGTGATTTCATTTACCAACGGGCTCTGCCCATGCCAGCGCTGATTCAACATGCTGAACTGGCCAAAAAAACAAGCCAATGGGCGTGGAACCGACCGCAGCGACGAGGGCCACAAACACTCGCCAATGGCCCAACATTGACCAACAGCCGACCATCAGCTTGGAGTGTCAGGTCCTTTAAGCACACTGATTTGCATGCTAGTCTGTATCTGGTATATCTATCCGTCCGTCCATCCGTCCATCCATCCATCCGTCCATCCGTCCATTTTCATCTGCTTATCCAGGGTCGGGTCGCGGGAGCAGCAGGTCAAGCAAAGCACTCCAGATGTCCCTTTTCCCAGCAACCCTTTTCTCAGCTGCTCCTGGGGGACCCCAAGGTGTTCCCGGGCCAGATGAGATATCCCTCCAGCGTGTTCTAGGTCTTCCCCGGGGCCTCCTACCAGTGGGATGTGCCCAAACTTCAAATTTACCCTACAGTTTTCAGAGTGGTATCAAATCTCATCTAATTCTCAGTAAAACAAAATAGAATATTTCCCAAAATGTCCATCTATTAGTTATATGTTATGTATTTTTCAGTGCTGCTCCATTGACCCAACCTGTTTGAGGATTATTATTACGAGTCATAAATATTGAGTCAGCCCTCTGTACAAGACTGCTGTGTATTTCACCCATTCTGCATTGATCCTGGCAGACTAAAAGCTCACTTGGCAATTTACTGTGATTCCCTTTCTCTTTACTGTGGGTCACGCAGACACAGGTCACCACAACATGTCAGTCCTCGTCCTTCTGTTTGGACTGCAGTGACCGCGTGATAACAAACAAACCATCCTCCCAGGGAAAGAACAGGACAAAAAAAAGGGTAGAAATGTCACCAAACTCTGAATATCTGCCTCATTAACAGAGGAAGAGAAGCGGAATAGAGAGAGGGAGAAGAAAAAAGGTCTTGAAGGGGAAGAGATGTAAGTAATTCCTCCAGCCTGCTGGTCCACACACGGAATGTGGGAGCAGCGAGTTGTTCAATAATGTATTGATTTTCTTAGTGAGCTTTTCTTTATTTGAGGATTTGATGTAAAGGGTTATCTGACAGATTTCTGTTAAACCGGAGCAGTGTGAATGTATATAGGAGTGCCCGTCTCTCTGTCCACCCACCTGTCTGTCTGACAATGAAATTAATCAGTGCAGTGTTTAAATGTTTGCTTGTGTGTGTGTGTGTGTGTGTGTGTGTGTTTGCCTTAGGTACAGAGCAGAGAGAGTTTGGCAGAGAATAATAATAAAGTAAAGATGATAAAGTGAAGGGCGACTGTTTGCCCTCAGAACAGCTGCAGTTGGGAATTCATTGTAGTTGTATATTGTGTAATTCTTGTAGAAAAAGCCTCCAGTTTGCTAAAGAATAGAGGGTGCAGAAATGTACTTAACACTTGTGTTCCTAAATGTCCATAAAGTCTCGATTATGTTTAAACTGAGGAGGCCAAAACAGGTGTTTAACTGCTGTTGAATTTCTTTAAAAATGGGATGTTATTGCGGCAATATGGAAGCCATAACCCCCCCCCTCCACTGGGTTTTGTATCCAGGGCTAGCGTGTTTAACTGTCAGACAACCATACCGACATTTAGTGAATAAATGACCCTACTAACATGACTCCCATACTAAAAATGTTTAACTGCTCACAACAGCTGGTGATGGTTTGATGCAACATTTGGATCACACTGAGAATCAGATTTTTCCATTCCATAAGCAATCTACAGTACCATGCCCCATACTGATGCATTTCTTCTGCTTTCAACTTTCGACAGTTGGTTCATAATGTGCAGTTTTGTTAAGACCGTGTCATAAAGGCTATGAATGTTTGTTCCCTTTGAAAATGGCTATGCCAGTTTTTCCCTCGCCAAAATATCGCATGAATTCGGAGCATTATTTACCCCCCTTGCTGACAAGTTATGCCAACTTGATTAAACCAATGGATACCTTAGGTTGTCTAGTTTCACATGATACTACTACCTTCCCCCCAACCTAAAAAACAATTGCCACAGCCTCTTAATGGAAGCAATGTTAGCCTCCAATCGTTTCAGGGCGGCGATGGCCTCACCTGGCCCCGCCATGGGGGCGGAACTGCTTTCAAATACTTGGTTTGCGTCCAAATACCTGAAGAGTAAGGACATACCCATCAGCCTCAGCTGTCTTTTGTGTTAGTGCTGAGTACATGCTAAATGTTGCGGGCCGACTGCGATGGTTAATACAGTAAACACAGGAGAGCCAGCTCCTCGGGTCAAGACTCGGCCACTTACATCTGCAGGAGAAGGGACACTCCTTTGAGGACAGCAATGTGCACATCTTGGCCTGGGAGGAAAGATGGTTTGAAAGAGGAGTAAAAGAAGCCATCTACGTCAAGCTGGAACGACCATCGTTAAACAGAGCGGGTGGCTTATGACACTACTTATCCCCCACCTACAATGCAGTCTTGGGATCCCTCCCCAGATGACTTTCACCGATTCACCCCTGGTCCCACCTAATGACTCACATGGTGGCCAGGTGGGTCAATGACTCATATTGTGACCTTAAGGACTCTGAAACTAAGAGCTCACGTGACCCCTACGACTCTGCAAGGGTTCCCACCCACACAGGGTTTAAAGCCTGCACCTTCGTAAAAGTCATTCAGAAATGAAGAAGCTTCTTGGATGAGAGGCGAAACGTCTTCAAGAAACGCAAGCAAGTCCAGTTGCCTACAATATAGCACTTACAATTACCATGACCCGGATGACTGAGAATCTTCTCCGACAACTACAGTAAACACTATATCTGCTAAACATGATAGCATTCTCATTAGCATGCTGATACAAGCATTGTGCCTAAGTTCAGCCTCACAAGCTGCCACATGTAGTCCTCTTAGACTCTTATTTAATGTGGCCAGTCCACTGTTAGTTGTATCATGGAATGCATTTGGCATTCAGCTTGATACTGCTGCCTCTGTGAGCAACTCAGTTAGTTCAAAGTAAAAGTTCTTATTCATGTGAATATTTGTGGAACATAATGATCAGAAAATGTTTCATCAGGATCATGTTTGAAGTTTTGGCAGGACTCCATGGTCTGTTTGGATTTTAAATGTCTCTCTGTTGTTGCCTTTCTTTCCTCCAGCATGATAAGGCAGAACCTGGGTCGATCAACTCGCTCCATCTGTCTGGGCCTGGCATGTCTGTCCCTCGCTCTCAACCTCCTTCTGGCATTTTTCTGTCTCTCTGTCCTCCAGACACCCTGTGTCCTTCCCACCTCCTCTTCTTCCTCCATTCCAAGAACAAATACTCAGCACCGTCAGTCCATCTCCCACTCCTCCTCTTCTTCAGATGTCTCCTCCTCACATAAACTGCCAACGATCCCCCAGAATGGAGAGCATGACAAACTGAATGCCATCACCAATAAAGAGAGAGACTCATTCAGTGAAGCTACTGAGAGGACAAAGAAACTGATTGGAGCTGGAAAAGTCAAGGTTAAGGGTTATTCTAAGCTGGAGGCGCTGTTCAAGCACCCGCTGTACAATCTGCCACGTCCAGAGCTGCAAGACGATGACTGGCTGCTGAGGGTAAAGAAAACTGAACATGCAAAGGATACAGGAGGTGAGGAAGAGGAGAAGGAAGACACCATAAATAGTGACAGCCAGTGGTAAGTGAAACTGTTGCCCCCAGACATTCACAGTGCCCTCTGACTGCCTCCTAGCTCCACCATGAGGTCTTGGTTTTCAGTCAACATAACCTTTTGGACTACCATGAAATTTGGCACAAAGATTCAACTTTGGTGTCCCCCCCTGAAATTTCAATACACCAGCAAGTCCAAACATAATCTGTCCAATATTTTGGTTTACACCAGGCAAAACCTGCCTCTCCCCACAGGGCTGTAGGCTACATAGGAGTCTTAAATATGTCTGCTTGGGAGCCAGAATAGAAGGAGTCATGGCTCAAAACTTAAATTTTATCACATACCAGCCGCCACTGCCCATCAACAAAAACATACAAAACGTGTGTTAGTGAAAAAGTATTTCCTGTTGTAGGGATGAATGGCATTATGTGTATTAAAGGTTATCATGTCCACCTCATCAGAAACTGGGGAGGGATTAAGAGAAATATTGAATGTCTCTGTAACGCTAACTTTAGCTAACGTTAGCTTTGATAGCAAAACAAACTTGAGGAACCTGTCCAAGTGTCGTCCTCCTTTGTAAGATTGGCTTCCTGTGACATCATCCATCCACAAAGTGAGAGCATACGGGTCGGCTAGCCTTGGACCAAGACGTTCATTGCATGAACATCTTGAAAACGAACCCCATTTTTTGTGTGGGGGTTCCCGGTCTAGACCGATTCACGTCTCCATATACTTTCAAATCAAACATGTAATGTACTCACCTAATAGGCACAGGTGTTAGGAAGGTGTACGGGGGTTGCCGTGTGTTTGTATATCCGTTATTGTTCAATAAATATGCATTTTATCTCGGGATGTCTTGAAATTTTCTTCACCCCTTCTTCGTCCTGCAATGAATGAGTGCACCGGCTTTCTAGTGCGCCAAAGCGCCACTATAGCAGTTGGGAGGTGTATTGCACATTGGTAGTACACCTCCCAACCGCTATAGTTTATGGAGACGTGAATCGGTCTAGACCGGGAACCCCCACATGAAAAACGGGGTTCGTTTTTAAGACGTTCATGCAATGAACGTCTTGGTCCAAGGCTAACGGGTTGGCCAGTCTGGTCCCGTTGGTCAGTGTTTACTTATTCAAGTATCCCCTTGTTTCCACTTGCGTATGTGTAGAGGCGAGGCAACCGGAAGTCCATTCATTCCTATAGGAATCTCCGTGATAGCCGATGTGACTGCGAAACTCCTCCCTTCCATAATATTTCGGTCAAGAATTTGCCCTGAGTTTTGTGGAAGTTTTCAGAGAGACCATATGACATTGTACTAATTCAGCCAACAGGTTGTTAATTGGCTAACAGGCTATTTCCTTAATCTCATTTGCCTGTGTTGATTGTCAGGTGAGTTTGTCTGATTAAAAAGATCTTTTTTATCTAGTTTTAACACATTGAGTGTGTTTACATGGACAGTCTAATTCCCTTTTCATTCAGAATGAAAGTTCATTCCTATTAAAAGTGATCTTGTAAACACCTAATTCGGAATGAAAATGGCCAATGCAATTGAAAATTCAATCCGATGTAAGGGGCTGGAATATTCCGTTTCTAATTCTGAATGAAAGAATTTCTCGCACTTGTATACATTCGTTCCTCTTTAAGTTAATTCCGGTCTTTCTGCACATGCTCGTTTCCTTGCCTTTCTGGCGCGATGACGTATACAGCATGTATAGCGCTCACCGGTTTCCATACACCACAGCACAGTCTTCTATCTCCCGTCTTCGACCTTCTACCTCCCTTCTCCTCCTCAACAGATGAAGCATTAGCAGAACAAGGTTGTTGTCGTACTGCTGCTTCAAGAATATAAGCAAAACAAGCCCGAAAAAGGCACTAAGAACGGCGTCATCAAGCATCTTGTTATCCGGAGCGAGGACTACAGTGTTTCTTCCAGTAAACGTAAACACATAACATCCGCCCCGCCCCCTATCCAATCAGAAACCTTCCCTGCCCCAAACCTTGCACAGACCTGAATAAAGGCGATTAAACTGATCTCCCATGTAAACCCTCATTCGGAATGAATATTTCTCATGTAAACTACCTGGAAAAACTTTAATTCCAAATGATTTCATTCAGATTTATTTCATTCTGAATGAGAAGCCATCATGTAACCGCACCCATTGTGAATGAGAGTCACGTTATTCTGCTAAAATATGGTTTTCCATTACATACAGTCAGATTGTCATTATGACTTGTTCAGCTGTTCATATGTCTTTTAAATTAAATATTTCACAAAACATGCCATGTACCTGGCAGATCCTGTTTTTGACCCTGTAATGTCCCAAGCACATAATTCAAACTACTGGATGGTAAACAAAATTAGTCTCTTCCCCATGGCTACAGGTAGTTTGTTTTAGGTTTCTATGTATCTGTAAAGGAATGCACTTCCTTGCGTTGGACACTAGAGGCATCATCTGTATATCTACAGATCTACAGACACCAGTCACATCAGTGGAAACAAGTCTGACTTCAGAATGGACTGTGTGGTATAATTACTGGTGTCCCACGGTTTCATGAAAAATGTTCTTGAAAAATAACTCTTGGTTATATTTATATTTGTCATCTCGTAGCCTTTAGGCTGCTTTTTGTTTTGCAAAATTAATGGAGTGTCCTGGAACAGAATGTCTTGTTTTAGTTTCTTTATATGGAACTTTACTTCATTAAACATTTTCCCACTACAGCTCGTTTTATATCTCAGAGTCGACCTGAAACAAACTTCAGCTTCACTGTCTCATTCATTAGCCAGTTCAGCCTATTTATCACCTCCTCTTCCTCCCCTAAAGGCAGAGTGCCAGTGAGGAGGAGGGCTATGACAAGGTCACTTGGACGAGCGATGTGGAGACCCACCCTCCCTGGCTACGGTTCCACCTGGGCATCACTCGCTGGGAGCTGTACAACAGGAAGGATCCCAACCTGGCTCGGCTGACTCACTATTTGGCAACGCAACGTATCCTCGGTGCTGGTGAGCAAATGAGGGGGGTGGGGCTAATCAGTTGGAGAACAGAGAGAAGAACATACAGGGCCAGGGAAAGCCACAGAGACGAAGGAGAGGCATTAGAGGAGGGTGAACAGTGAAGGAGGTGAAGGATTACCAGTGATTTAACTACGTTCCCTTTAATCTTTCTGTTCCTAAAATTACTTCCTCACAATTGCTTCTAGCTGGCAAAGACATGACTCTTTAAATATGAGCCATGTTCTGCCAAAACTTGCACAACCCATTCAGGTAAAAGCACTTAATGTAGTCACTGATATATAAAAGTCTTCGACCTGCATTCAGCACTATCTTTAGGATGCAGTGATGAAAAGTTTTTCTGAAACAAGGCAGCCTGGCAAGCCAGTTTTTAGTTATGAGTGGAGTTTTGTTCACTAAATTTTAATCTATGCAAAAATTTGGTGCAGCGTCTGCAGTGATGCGAGCGCTGCGCCGGACCATCGTGGTGAAGAGGGAGCTGAGCCAGAAGGTGAAGCTTTTGATTTACTGGTCCATCTATGTCCCAACCCTCACCTATGGTCATGAGCTCTGAGTAGTGACCGAACGAATGAGACTGCGGATACAAGCAGCTAAGATCCAAGTCCTCCGTGGGGTGGCTGGGCTCAGCCTTAGCGACAGGGGGAGGAGCTCGGACATCCAGAGAGAGCTTTCGAAAGGGGTCAGTTGAGGTTGTTCAGGCATCGGATCAGGATCCTCCTGGGCGCCTCCTGTCAGAGGTGTTACAGGCACATCCCACTGGTGGGAGGCCCCGGGGCAGACCCAGAACACGCTGGAGGGATTACTTACCTTATCTGGCTTGGGAACACCTTGGGGTCCCCCAGGAGGAGCTGGAAATCGTTGATGGAGAGAGGGATGTCTGGGGTGCTTTGCTTGGCCGGTCATTCCGAAGTCGCCGAAATCTGGCGCTTGGGCAGTGACTTGCAGCATCAGAAACTGGCACAAAAAAGCATCCTTTATTGATGGCATGATACGCAGCCAGTTGCGGTTATAGTATAATGGCCCTGGCTTCAGGGGGAAACGTGGCGGGACAAAGACAAAAGTTAAGGGCAGGAGGGGTGGTGGAAGGGTTCAACAAACACCGACTTTCACCCAAGAGAGCAGTGTTCATGTCCTGTAAAGGCCCTGGCACACCAAGCCGACGGTCGGCCATCAACCAAGGTTGGGCCGTCGGTGAGCGTCTGTCAGCCTAGTTTTTGCGGTGTGTCCCACACCGTCTGCACTTTGGTGTCGGCGGTTTTTCGGCCTATTGAGCATGTTGAATCTGCAGCGGAGCTGGTCGCTGAGAGAGATCACTCTGATTGGCTGTTGAGGTTTTATTTCCTCGAGGAAGAAGACAATGCATGTAACAAGCAGAACTTGACACGGCGTCCTAGAACGTCAACAACCAACGCACCCAGGGTACCTATCACGTTGCATGAGGATGTGGAATGTCCATGATCCAACGTCAATATGTGACAAGGTTGGAGTGAGAAAGTGTTGGCCCCTGCAGATGAAAATGGATGGATGGATGGATGGATGGACAATTTAAGTAAACAAACTTTAGCTTTTTGGTCATTTTCAGTGCCACCATCCCCATGCTTATCACAGTTTTATGCATTTTGTTGTCCAATTGGGTTCAAGGCCACACAGATAAAATCCAGCATTTCACTCCAGAGCTCAACAATGCTCAATATACCAAAACTAAATTTAGAAACTGACCTAATCTTTACCCCAAGTTGTCTTCTCAGTGCTGGGGTTTGATTTCAGTATGATCATTCAGATTCTTCCTGACACCATTACACAGTCTCAACCAGGCTGCTTTTTCATTTTAACTCTAATCTCTTTAAATACAAACAAGCTAGTCTGTGAACGAGCCAGAGGCAACACGGAGTAAAGTTTTCACTCAGTGAATACAGTAAACCGTGCCAAAGTTCATATTTAGAACAGGGAAGATTACATTTTTAGAAACACATGCACACCATCCACACAAAGATGACAGATCCTTAGGGTGCACATAACTTGGGCTGTGTATGAAAACACTTTTGAGGCACATTTACGCAGACTAAAAGACCCAGGAGGATTCAGCACAGTGTCTGACGACCCTCAGATCCTTTCAGTAATGAAATGAAAGTTTAAACAAGGTGGAGAAGCAAACATAGAGCCGCATGTATTGACCTATACATTCTTTGTGTGTGTGCAATGTGAATATCTGTATCACATTTACTGGATGTGGACACGATAACACGAACACTCATAAGATATATTACAAAAACCTTACAGGAAAAACAAAATTTATAACGCTTGTAATATAAAATTTTTATAGAGGCCGTGTCCAGATGCAACGGATTTTATGAGGCTGCGGTTTGTGCGGTTGATGCGGTATATTTTACTGGACTAAACCATGATTTTTAGACAACTTAAAAACACCAAGCCCCACACACACACACACACACACACATAATACACAGTCATCGTTAAGAAAAAGGCGAATGATGTGTCATAAAAACCAGATCATCTTAAATCAGCACTTGATTTTTTTGGGGTCATTAAAATAATTCTCCCACAGACTTACATTATCTCAACACCCTCTCACCCACACACACAAAGACATTGATCCAAGTACCACACATGAACACACACAGGCACACAATCTCACTTGCACCAACACATGCTCATGTTGTGTTTACTCATCTCAGACACCTTGTCCCCGTCTTCAGCACGCCGCACAATGAATAATGCATTGAGATTTGTGTTATATGGTGCAGATTAAGCACTAATCTCAGCTACAGGCTGATTTGTTTTGACTGGTATCCCCTTTCTTTCCCATGTTTAACACTCAACAAAGTTTTTATACCATTAAACATTTGAGTGCAGATTCATTTTCTTTTAATCGGAGTCATAAACAGGTGATTTAAATAAATATGAGAGGATTTGATCTGTTTCTCAGGATTTGTAGCTTTTGAATTATTTACAGGACGTACTCCTACAAGCATGGCAGCAAACTCAGCCTCTTCTGAATGTCTGGGACCTTAACGTTGAACTTGTCACTTGAAAGAGCGCGTGCTTTAATTTAATTCATTCACACTCCCTGGGTGTGTGAAGTGAGGGTGAGGTGGCTCATGGTTTTATTGGATGAAAGACTCCAAAGGTACCTCCGTGTTTAATTTAATGATCTCAGTGTTGCTGATAATGAGTTTAAATAATTTGATTAATAGCTAATAATACACTGAGTTCATTGTTTGTGTGTGTTCACAGTAAAACTACAACCAAACATTTACCAAAAAGACCTTCAAGAAAATAATTCTTAAGTCTTTACATGAAAAATGTACGGTTGTTCTACATAGGAAATAATATTCTACATATGATGGAAAAATGTTTTTTTACCCTGCCTTTTGGGCCTCTGTAAAAATGCATTATTACAATAATGTTAATTATACAGCACTTCTCTAAAACAAGTCACAAACTAAGTTCATTACAAAGACATAAGACAAAAGAAATGACTAAATAAAAGCAGAATCAATATGGTAATAATAAACTTGTCCAGTTATGTGAAGTGAGGGTGAGGTGTCCAACTCACAGATCTCAGTGTTCCTAAAAATGGGCTGAAATTTGTTGAAAACTAGCTAGTGATACACTGAAGTCCCAGATTATGTTTGGCTGGGGCAAAACCAAAGAGACCTTTAAAATAACAATTCATACATTTTTGCATGAATAATGTATGGAAGCCCTGAAGGCAATAAGAAAAAATATTCTGGGCAAAGTTGTCCAAAACCTAAGATTACGTTCTAGGAGACAATATTCTGTGTATGGGATGTTATGTCCCACACACTGTAGGAAATAACATCCCGTACATAGGAATTTTTTTAGTTTGTTTTGTTTTTTTGTTGTTTTTTTTCGTACATCTCAGGGTTCCTGTAATAATGCATTATAATAGTGACTTTATTTATATAGCACTTTTGTTCACTTAAAAAAACACACATGCTTGGATTGAATTGATTTACACTGTCCAATTGACCTATGGCTAAGCCACGCCCCCCTCCACTCACTCGGACAAACTATCAACATTCAGTGACCGGCGCTATGGCAGGTGTCACAGTACACGGCATTTCACAGGAGGCAATTGATGTTTTCTGGGGACATAACGATCAGATGTCATTGAGGAGTAACCAAAAGGGCCTAAACTACGCATTGGAGGGATATATTCATCATTTTATTGTTGAGAAGGTCGATGAAAAGCTTAAATTACAAGCCAAAATTTACAGGTCACAGTGTACGCTTGTGAACCGCATCTGGTTGCCGTTGCCATCAAAGACAACAAGTTAAAGTGCCACTGAAGTTAAGGTTTTTGGCTCAGAATATGAGAAAAGGATAACGGCCTTTTTACCATCTTTACCAAGAGTGTCTCTCCGTTAGTTTGGTGCTACAGTATTTACACTGAATCATTCAGCATAACGTTTGCCAACCTTTGTTATCTCTGCCATTACAGATAAGTTAATGAAGCTAAGCTCCAGAAGTTAACGTTAGCTTAACTAGAGCCCTTTGGACAACAGCTAACAATGATGTACCATCAGAACTAGAGACACTTTTCTCGGTTGAGATGTGGTTTAAAGTGTAAAAAATACACCTGGTCGCCCAGCCTCTCAGGATACCTTGTGTCAGAGTTGCATGTACCCCATGCACACCGTTTGACCATTTTTAAACTTCAAATCTCAAAAAAAGCTCAAAACCGAACAAAACTGACTTTGACTCATGCTTTTTTTTTTGGATGAAACATTCAAAAAGTGCCTAAGCATCCAGTTTACAGAGCTCTGCGTTGATAAAAATGAGTTGAAATTCATTGTAAAATAGCTAATGATACTCTGAAGTCCTTTATTGTGTGTTGCCAGGATAAAATATGACCTTCAGGATAACAATTCATAGGTTTTTACATGAATAATATACAGAATGTTTGATTATCTCCTAAGAGATATCTCCTATGTGTTAGATAACACCCTGTTTGTTGTAAAAATGTTTTTTACACCTTGCCTATTACGTCTTCCAAAATAATGCATTATAATAATAACTTCATTTATATAGCAATTTTCAAAAACAAAGCTAAAACAAAGACATACAAACAAAATAAATTACCAGATGTACAATAAATAAAAGTAGAAATGATACAGTAGTAATGACAAGTGAGGAATGAATTACTAAAACACAATAAATACAAGTAAAGTATAAAGAAGAACAACCGATTCAAGAGAAAGGAACTCTTAAAGTGCATTGTAAAAGCCTTGACCTTGAAATTATTGAACGACCTCTGCAGGAGGTTCTCAGGCTACATTCAGGCTCACGGGGGGCTAAATTAGTATGTTTTAAAAATCACCTCCAAAACAAACAGGTAACCAGTGTAGGGATTTAGACTCTTGTGATGGTTTTGTGAGAAGTCTTGCTGCAGCATTTTACAGTTTGGAGAGGTTGTATTAAGCTAAATTCTTAGCAGACAAAAATAGAAGAAATATGCATTATGGGAGCATAATACTGATTAAATACTGATTAAATCAATTGTATAAATATTTTCTCCAGGTCTTATTGCAGTAATGTACCAAATGGAGGGTGTAGTAGCAGTTGGTGTTTGGGGGTTTAACTGTGTAATAGGCCACCATGTGGTGAAACTGGTGTATAGCACTGCATTGAACATAGACCCAGTGCAGTGCTCATGTAACCCTTACATGTATCTTTTCATGCCTCCACACCGGTGACAGTCGAGGCTAGAGGCGTTATGTCTGTCCATACCATTCTCGTGAGCATGTTATCTCCGGAACACTTTGAGGGAAATTCGTCAAATTAAGGCACAAGCATTTAGTTGGACTCAGGGATAAACGAATTAGATTTTGGTGGTCAAAGGTTGAGATCACTGTGACCTTATGTTCATCCCGTTCTTGTGAACATGAGAACTTTGAAGAGAAGTTCTTAAAATTTGGCACAAACGTCCACTTGGACTCAAGGTTGAACTGATTAGATATTGGTGGTCAAAGGTCACTGTGACTTCACAAAACGTGCCTTTGGGCATAACTCAAGAATTCATAGGCTAATTATGACAAGATTTGACACACTGAAGTGATGACATTTTATATCCAAAATGTCAATGATCAACTTCACTGTAACATCATAATGCTCTGCAAAAAACACTATTCTAGTCAGTATTCATCACCATAACTCAGGAACAGAAGGGGAGACATTTGGTCGGATACTGAATTGGTGACAATAATCTTGGACGCCCATCTTGAAACTGTGAGCAACATCCATATTTGAAGCATTGTCTACTGTCATGGCAACATATGAGTCTGGGCAGACATTGACTTTAACTGTTGCTTGACTTGTTGGTGGAGGCATACAACTGCTAGGTGGTAATTCTAGTTTTTTAATCTAATACTCAAGTGTGTGATGACTGCAGTATTCATGTGCACTCCATATCTTTCAGTTCAGAAGACAGGAGGTACCCAGCTCAAACTGCTCATGTCGTTCCCGAACTACGGACAAGCTCTGCTGAAACCCATGAAGTAAGGCACCACAGTCCTCATGCTGACTGACTGATACATAAATGACTGACAGCTATGGTGTTTACTAAATGAAAACTCAAGGTCACATTTTTCATGAAACAACACAGCGCAGCAGAGCAAATTTCTCCTCTTCCACATGACATCAGCATATCCTCATGCATTATGTGTGCTTCTGTTGCACAGGCAATCCAGAGACGCAGAGACAGATGTAAACCTCTTCTACTTCTCAGACTTTGAGAGGCACAATGCAGAGATCTCTGCGTTTCACCTTGACAGGTACAGAGCTTTGTACACTCTGTCAGTAAGCAGGAGGTGTCCTGCTGGGTGGACAGACCATTCTGTAACCACCAGGGCACTGGTCCAACACTGGAATTACTTATTCATGAAGCTACTGTACAGCTTGTAGCGTAGGAATACGAGTAAAGTGTGTATTGAAAAGAATAATAGTGTTTCACTCTTCTACACTGCTCTTTATTCTTGCTATTTTTTGTGTCTTTTTTTCAGATTGCTGGGGTTTAACAGGATCCCTCCAGTGGTCGGTCGACTCATCAACGTCACCTCGGAGATCAGAGAGATCTCCACTGACCGCAGGCTGTCTAGGACCTTCTTCACTTCCCCCGGTATGCATTTAGGTCAGTGTGTATGCATGCCTACCAACTGCCTGACCTCTAAACTCGAGCTTCCGTCTCTCTGACTCCAGCGGGCAACGTGTGTTTCTATGGCCAGTGTGAGTACTACTGTTCGTCAGAGTACCCACTATGCGGTCAGCCACATGCGCTGGAGGTTTCCCTGGCTGCCATGTTACCTGACCTCACCCTAGCGCCCCGCAGGTCCTGGAGGTCACCTTGGAGACGCTCCTACAGCCGCACCAAGAAAGCACAGTGGGTACACTGTTATTTCTCCCTTTAAAAGTCATGCAGTCACTAATGTTTATATCGATTTCATCAGAAAACAGCCCTGCAGTCATCAGAATCTTTATTTTATCCACCTACATTTAAACATTTGGTGGTGTGTAGAATACTGGAAACATCTGTCTGTTTTAAATGTTATGAACTGTAATGTTTTTACCTTGTTGCTGTGGAGATGAGTGCGTGTGGAAGCATGAGTCTATACTGCCCTCCGGTGGTGTAAATGAAAAACTGCAACACAACGTTCACAATAGTTGGTTATCACAGAAGTGTTAATGTCACTCAGTATACACTCACCGGGCACTTTATTAGGTACACCTGTTCAACTGCTTGTTGACACAAATAGCTAATCAGCCAATCACGTGGCAGCAGCTCAATGCATTTAGTCATGTAGACATGGTGAAGACGAGCTGCTGAAGTTCACACGGAGCATCAGAATGATGAAGAAAGGTGACTTAAGTGACTTTGAACGTGGCATGGTTGTTGGTGCCAGACGGGATTTTCAGCACAGCCATCTCTAGGGTTTACAGAGGATGGTCCCAAAAAGAGAAAATATCCAGTGAGCCAAAATGCCTTGTTGATGCCAGAGGTCAGAGGAGAATGGCCAGACTGGTTCAAGATGATAGAAAGGCAACAGGAAGTCAAATAAGCACTGGTTCCAACCAAGGTGTGCAGAAGAGCATCTCTGAAGCAACAACACCTTGTCCAACCTTGAAGCAGATGGGCTACAGCAGCAGAAGACCACACCAGGTGCCACTCCTGTCAGCTAACAACAGGAAACTGAGGCTACAATTCACACGGGTTTTCTCACCAAAACTGGACAATAGAAGATTGGAAAGACCACATTCAGATGGAAGCATGGATCCATCCTGCCTTGTATCAACGCTTCAGGCTGCTGCTGCTGCTGCTGCTGGTGTAATGGTGTGGGGGAGATTTTCTTAGTACCAACTGAGCATGGTTTAAACACCACAGCCTACCTGAGTATTGTTGCTGAGCGTGTCCATCCCTTTATGAATCCATATATTCAAACTGAAAATAGTTGTTATAAATGATTGTCATTATTATGGCTCCTGTTTTAACTCACGTCCACCACTGTTCCCAGGTGGGAGAAGGACCCGGCCTACTGTGACACAGTGAAACGGACGCCTCCTTACAACTACGGCACCAGACTGGTGGATCTCATAGACATGGCTATACTGGACTTCCTCATGGGTCAGTCTCTACATTTTAAACCCAACCTGGTAATCAGTCAGTTGGCAACATAAGAGCCCTTGCAGACAGTGTGATGGGGGTCACTGACCTCTATGTTCTGCTTGAAGCGGGGAGGGAAGTGTAAATAAATGAGTAAATGACAGTGTCATCTCTCATGTTAATGCACTCAGGATGTTACAATGAATTTTCATCACCATTCTAAATTAACTTTGTTTTTTATTCAAAGGGAACATGGACAGACATCACTATGAGACGTTTGAGAAATTCGGCAATGAGACTTTCGTGCTGCATCTGGATAATGGACGGGCGTGAGTAGCATGAACATCTGCTGCTGACTCATTTCAGCTCAGGCAGTTTATAATGTTGTTATAGTGAGAGCAACAAAGAGTGTGTTGGAACAGCTTTTATCTCAGAGATAAATAAGTAAATAAGAAGTACTTTTTCATGACTGAAATGTTGGTGATAATGTTTTCCAGGTTTGGGCGTCACTCTCGGGATGAGCCGTCTATTCTCACTCCTTTGCAACAGTGCTGCAGGTAAAACAAAAAATGTCTGTTCACTGAGTGGCCAACACTCTTAGAAATGAAGGATGGGTGAAATAAAGTGTAAGAAAGAAGCCCATTCAAAAGTTAGTACAGTTACAAGGTGTACTAGAGAAGACATTGAATTCATTAAATTTTGACACATATATTATAAAGGGACCCTGAGAGGTGAAAGAAACCTAAACGTTCTTGCTAAATTCTGGCTTGTTTAGGTCTCAGTTTGTCTTGTCTCTCCACCCACATTTCCAGAATCCGTCGTTCCACCTTCCTCCGCTTGCGCCTCTTGTCCCTCCCTGGCTTCCGTCTGAGTGATGTCATGCGGGAGTCGCTGGTCCAGGATCCTCTGGCAGACATGGCACCCGTCCTCTCTGAGCCACACCTCTCTGCTCTGGACCGACGCCTTGCCTACGTCCTACAGGTGGTGCAGACCTGTCAGGATCACCACAAAGATGTCATTTACGATGACTTGGAAGGATACGATCAACAGCCTGATGGAGGGGGAGAACAATAAATTATATATTTGTCTTATATATCTGTGTGGAAATCATTTTGTCACATAGTCAATGAGGGCGTGAAGGTCAAAGCTGTTGAAATGGTAGCCAGATGTCCAAAATTATCAACATAATTTTCTCTCTGGTCCCTTTAACCATCTCAAGACCGCTCAGATTTTGTTGGGCACCTGAGCTACTGATACAGGATAGATACACGGGATGGAAGTGAGCACAGAATCAGCTGGCAATTTGTTTATGTCAGTTATATGTATTCAGCTTTAATACCAATACTAAACAAAGGATCATAAGTATTAAGACAATCAAGAAATGTGTGAAAATGGGGATAAAGGGGGAAAAAAGATTAAAAAACAAAACAAAAAAAAACAAACCATAAGAATACTTAACACAGTAAAATTCAAGCAAATCCATCAGTTGAAACAAGAACAAGACAGTGATAAAAACTGGTTTCCAGCTCAGTACAAGCAGCTGGCAGCTGCAACCTAATCCAGCGTGTTTAATAAGAGCCCACATTAAAGACAGCGAGGGTTTCTTTCAACAGAAGGGGAACACACATAAAACAGGAGGGTTGTGATGGTCTTCCACCAGAAGATTTTGAACACAGGATTTTCTGGTTTCTGATGGGTTTTTTTGCAATTTGTGCATTTTCTGCATAATCTGTGGTGTTAATTTTGTAAATGCAAATGTACAAAATGTATGTGATAATGTAATTTTGTTTTTAAAATAGTTCTCTGCTACTTTTATGTTTTTATTGGGGGAGGGGGGACAAACTGACATGTTCTAAATATCGAGGGCAAAGTGACAGCGATGAGGTTATATAAGGGGGTGGAAAAAAAACAATGTTGGCCATTACTGAACAGGCCTACCGGGCAGAGGCCCAGGGGCCCAAGGTGTCAGGGCCCCCCCTGACCAAGACTCAAAAAGACCACAGAGAGACACAAAATGAACAAAAAAGACACTAGATTATATCAAAGAGACCCAACCTGCAGCAAAGCAACCAAAAATCAACCAAAGAAATACACCAAAGTAACACAAAGAGACACAAAATGACCACATAGAGACACAAAGTGACCAAAGAGACACAAAATTACCTGAAGGAAACCCAAACTACTACAAAAGACACAAAATGACAACAAAGAGATGAAAAAACACAGAAAAAGAAATCAAATAGTTACGAAACAACCACAAAGAGACAAAATTACCTCAGGGAAACCTGAACTACTACAAAAAGACACAAAACAACCACAAGGTGACAAAATGTCTACAAAGATACACAAATCAAATCAAAAAAGAAACCAAATTACCCCAAAGAGACACAAAACGAACAAAAAAGACCCTAAATTACCAGAAGGAGACCCAAACTACTACAAAGAGACACAAGACAACCAAAAAAAGAAACCAAAGTACCTCAGAGACACAAAATGACCAAAAAAACACACAAATACCTGAAGGAGACCCAAACTACTACAAAGACACACAAAACAACTACAAGGAGACACAAGATGACTACAAAGCAACACAAAACAACCAAAAAAGAAACCAAAGTACCTAAAAAAGACACAAAATGACCAAAACAAGATGCAAAATTACCTCAGGGAAACCCGAACTACTACAAAGCGACAAAAAACAACCAAAAACAAAGTACCACAAAGAGACACAAAATTATCAAAGAAAAACACAAAATGACCTGAATGAGACCCAAACTACTACAAAAAGACACAAAACAACCATAAGGAAACACAAAATGACTACAAAGTGACACAGAACCGACCAAAAAATAAACCAAAGTACTTCAAAGAGACACAAAAAGACCACAGAGAGACACAACATTACCTCAGGGATTCCAAACTACTACAAAAAGACACAAAACAACCAAAAAAAGAAACCAAATTACCTCAGAGACACAAAATGAACAAAAAATATACTAAATTACCTGAAGGAGACCCAAACTACTACAAAGCAATACAAAACAACAAAAAAGAAACCAGAGTACCTCACATAGAGACAGAATGACCACAGAGAGACAGAGAAACACACAGAGATGCAAAACCACCACAAAGTCTGTGTCCTGTGTGGTAGAGGTGGTGGGGCCCTTTGCATATCTGTGCCCAGGGGCCCATTGTCTCACACTACACCCATGGGTCCTCCACCTCAACATCCTGGGTGCATCACTTCCTTCTTTCTGGTTTAAGTTTATCAACCTATTTGTGTCTCTACTTTTATCAATATAAAAGTCCCCTGCTACTCTCAAGTTTTCATCAGGGGTCAAAGCTGCACGTGTTGTAACATGTTCCCTGCAGGAGTCACTCTGTGGTAGATGACGCCCCCTGTGGCCACTGACCGGAACTGCGACTTATCAGCTGAAGAAAAAAACTCCTCCAACTTTCACTTTCGAAACGTCATCAAAAGGAGGAAATGAGATCACATTGCGGGCAGAGGGTTGTGCTGTGGGTAGATCCGCTCTGATCGGACTTGTATAGACTCCCGCCTGTTTTAATCTGCTTTGTTTTATATGTGACACAGTACAGTGAGCTGCTGCGGCATTTTTACTTTAACTGTCTAAACCCTGAACTTTGGAGCAGGACAGTGTGCAGAGGGAGGAACTGCAGCGGAGGGAGCCTCCATAAATCACTTTACTCAGTGCCACACTGTGGATGTGACACCTCCTGACCTGTGGAGCAGCTGTGGTCTCTCTGGGGTCTCTGGTGTGTGTGCAGAGGTTTGGGTGGAGGTGGTTGCAGCCAGGAGCATGACGGAGCCGACGTTCTGGATGGAGAAGGAAGAACTCCTTCGGTTCTTCCGCCGCCATAAAACAGAACTGTCCTGCATGGAGAACCCGCACATCTTCCTCAGCCAGCTCAGAGATCACGACCTGATCCCGGACGACAGATACCAGGTACGTTAGTGAGGTGTTACGCAGTTGTTGTTGTTCTGATCTTCTTCCTCACACACTCAGATCCTCCCATGGGTGCTGCTTTGAATGGAAGGCGCGCCCGTCTCGTGATGGCGGGAACAGCCTGCAGGCTGCAGCAAACAGGAACACAGATTTTAATATCTCTGTAACAGCGGCAGACTGGAGATGAAACATGCCTCTGAAGTTTTGACTAGAGCTGTGTCTGTGCCCATATGTGCATGCACTCCTCGGGAGCGCGCTCAATGTAAACTACCAGGCATTGTAGGGGAGACCGGGATCGGTTGTCACAGTATTGTTCAACAATACGATGGACAAACAAATGTCAGGTATAAAAGGAACACAACAACAACAACACATGGGAGCTGAAACAAACTGCAGTGACAGGTGAAAGTAAGAATGGAGAGGAGAAAACAAGAACAACAACAAAAGCAGTTCACTTCACATCAGAGGTTTCATCAAATATTTATTTGTAATATTCTAAAAATGTTTTACTTTGTTGTTGTTCAAAAGAGTAAAGCAGCAAAAGCTTTTGAAATCCTTGGTCATATTTTCCAGCAACCAAATCGTATCTTAAATGCCCCTGAAATGTTTTGCACTTTGCACCAACATCGCACATTATTTATCCTACAAATCATGACAACAACCCACGAACTGGCAAACTGTGCTGTTACAAGATGTAGCCTTTGTCCAGCTTTTCACCTCATTCTTAAAGCAACACCTACTGGACACTTTACGCTTTTCTTTGTTTAGGTTAAAATGCTCGTGCACTCCACCCCCATTTTGTAGCAGAAACGCCTAAAACGACATACCCAAATTAAAATGACTGTAGCTTCTGAACCGCTCTGACTACATGCATGCATGAGGTGTTGCCAGAAAGAAAACTCCCTCAAGTTTCTTGTGAAAGTGTCAGAAACACTCTAGGTGATACAGAGACATAGTGATGGGCCTCTGAAGTCAGTAAAATTTGAAGATTTTGCCTAAAATAAAATAAAAAATGTATTTCAGGATGAATAACTGTCTGCGGCTTCATCTGAGCAGGTAAATGACACTGTGGGACTGTAGGCACACTAGCAATGAACATTTGTTTCAAATTTGAAGAAGATTGCTCAAAGTATGACCATTCTACAGTGTTTTTTCCATGAAAAGATCTCAGTCGTCACTGACCCCGGATAACTTTCAAAACTCCGGGGTTGTGTTTGACTGTGCAGGACAGGTAATGTTATGTTTAGTTTGCCTCTAATGTAACAGGCTATAATGCTATTTATGACAACACAGCATCCAGTTGCTAATGGCTAACGTTAGCCTACGGTGGCATAGCCTCTGAAACGTAACGTTGTCTTCCTTGTGCGTTTCCACTTACAGGTAACGTTAACGCTACTATCTAATGTTAGCACTGTAACCTTATTCCAAAACTTTTAACACTCTGGGGTTGCGTTTGACTGTCTTGGTTGTCTTGGAGTAGGCCTTTGGAGGGAGGTGGAGTTGCAGGAGGAGGGGGATGGGACTTTGGAGCGAGGCGGGAGTTGTGGATGTTGTAAGTCCTGTGTGAAATGCAAGAAAGGTAAGAGTAGCTTTAAGGGGGAGTGTGAAAAGGCCTTTTTTTGTTTGGGGTTTTGTTTGTGTTGGCGTTGTTAAGAAGATGCTCATTTTTAATGATGCAACATTTGATCAGGCAGACACAACATGTCAGTGCAGATGTTCTCTTTGTGTGTGTGTGTGTGCAGAAGGTGAGTCGCATGAAGAGTAAGAACAACATAAAAAGAGGCCTTTATGACATTCTGGACTGGCTGGAAAAAAAACAGTCAAAGCGCATCATAGACTTCTGGGACTGTGTCTTCAATGAGACCATCATGAACCAGTACCCCACCCTGCGACTGCTGCACAACAAACTCAAGGACGGTCAGACTCTTTTTTTTATGGTCATTAGACTGTTAATGATTGTAAATCTGCTTACTATTGAACTATTATAATTTATATTATATACTAAGACAGGTTTATTTTTGTAAGATAGATATTTGGTATATATATTTACATGGTTTATAGTTGTGTGACAAAGTTAAATGGTAATAAAAACGAAAGGTAGGAAAGTCTGAAAAGGTATAAGTTTATCTCTAGGAAGTTGTCTCTCCTTTTCCGACGTGTAAATCAAATTAACTATACACTGACAATTTGCTTTTACATTATGCTTTTTATTATTTATAAATATTACTTTTTCCGTGTGTCCGCTTGCTGTATGTTCATGTCTTTTTTTTATATAAATAAGTAAAATAATAAAAAAAAAATAGTACAAATCTTAACATTTTAATCTCTGGGTTTTCATTTATATCACAGGGTCTTTCCATTTTTACCAACAACAACCAGAGAGTGAAGAAACAGAGGAGTCAGATGAAGGGAAAAGGAAGAAGCTTTCGGCAGATGAGGACGGACAGAAGAAGCAAGAAAACTCAGTAAAGAAGAGAAAACTAAGAAGTAGGAGTGCGTGCGAGGAGGAGGAGGAGGAGCAGGCCGGCCCGTCATCTCGACTGACTCCAAGGAAAAAGTCCAAGAAATTATGCTTCTGTAAGTCGACTCCCATTTAGGCTTTACTTTTCTAAACTCACTGGGTCTCATTCATGAAATGTTAGCAAAGCTATGAGAAGATTTGCACCTTGGTACTAAAAACCTACTTCAGATTCATGAACGCCACGGGAACGTCAGAAATGATCACAGGCAGGAGTGCATGTTCATGAATACCAATCAGTCGTAAATTGACAGCACACTCCTGCTAGTCAGCAATTAGCATACATCCCGCCCATGAATAGCCAGTGACCACCATATAAGGAGGTGTTAAATACCCTGGACTATGGAGAAAGAGAAAGAGGAAAAGAAAAACTTTTCCGACGCTGAGACTGAAGTTATTTGGGGTGAAGTGGAGTTAAGGAAAACATTGTATTTTCTTCTGTTGGTAGTGGTGTGACAGGAACAGGTAAATCAAAGGCCTGGCAGGAGGTAACAGGTGCCGTTAACTCCGTGTCTTCTGTTGTAAGAACCATCCAGCAAGTTAAACGAAAATGATCCAACATGAAATTTGATGCAAAAAACCTCCACAAGTACACACAAAGAACCCACAGGAAGCCGGTCACAGCTCGCTGCTGCAGATGAGCGCATTGCTTGCATCATCAGCGAGACCTCTCATTGTTTTAGCATTGTTTAAACCACTATTAAAACATCTTAATTAGGGGTGTAACGGTACACAAAAATCTCAGTTCGGTACGTACCTCGGTACACAAGTCACGGTTCGTTTTTTTTTTTTTTTTTCGGTACAGTAATGAAAAAAATAGACAACTATTAAATATCTTTTACTTATTGGTAACCTTATTAAAACATACCACCACAGCAGTTAACTCTTTTTACACAATTTTTGAATGAAACAAATATATATATATTTTTCACATTGTTTGAATGAAAATAGAAATATAAAAGTGAAAAATAAAATCCTGCTGTTTTTTTAACACATTTTTTGAATGAAAAATATAAATATAAATTTCTGCTTAAACACTTTTACTCAGTTAAAATAAAAAGTATAGTGCAGCTGGTCAGCTTTAAAGCCTGCTCAGATTCAGTTTTACTAGGAACTTACTTAGCTTTCCCACTTTGTTAAAGTGCAGTAAACAAAACATGCTTATATCTAAAGTGCAGCTTAAACAATTTACTCAACTCCAATGGCGTTGGTTATTTCTTTAGCGCGATGGTCAGGGAAACGCTCTTTCTTTTTAAACAACGACGATATCGTAGTTTGCACCAGATTGCTTTTTCTAGTCGTGCCGGTTAACGTTTAAACTCGGGTGGTGTCACTTTAGATGCGTTAGCATGTTAGACGTTTTTCCAAGTACATACCCAACCGCTGTTCTGCAGTGTCGGCACACTGCTTTTGTCTTGTCAACTTGTTTATTTCCATCTTCGTATTTTACCCTGAAACCAAAGTGTCCCCAAACGGAGGACTTAAGGTGTGGGGGTGGGTCTTCAGGTTCGTCAGGCTCACTTGCCATGTTGTCAAAATGCCAGAATGCGCTGCACAAAGTGAAAGCGGAGATTTACGGTCGGACTTGGTCCATCACTCAATTATGTCCGTCGGGGCACTAGATATTTTAAATGGTTCGGCTCGCAAAAACGGAATTAAAATAAAACAAAATAAAATAAAATAATATCCTGCGCCCAATAATTCAGTACAGGGTCCTGCCGAACCGAAAGTCGCGTACCGAACGGTTCGACACAAATACATGTACCGTTACGGTCCTAATCTCAATGCAGGTAGTCTGATGTCGGGATTAACCCACCGTTAAGTTTAACAACAAGTCCCTCCAACTCTCTGCCAGATTCTGATTCACCAGCTGCCCACAGGTCTTATTAAACCAAAACTCAATTTGAAATAATGTTTACGTCTCCCACGTCACAGCTCTGATAATTAAATTTAATTAATTTAAGTTTGTTACTTTATTCATCCACAGAAAGGTGTTGTCCAGTTTTGTATTATTCAGATAACTCATATTTTAGAACCCTAATCTGAAGCTCAAATCTGATAAATACCAACTAGTTTAACTAACTGTGTTACATTTCTTATCTCTTGTTATGTTTAACTTACTTGTTTCAAAGGCATCTGTGTATTGTGAACATAACAGAGCACAATACAAGCTAAAACTGTAATTTCTAATAAGACAAGCAGCATTTATGTGCAATATCTTCTTTACACGAGCACTACCAGCAGTCAGAAGCAGCTGTAGATCTTGTTAGTATCTACGAAAAGTCCGGAGCTACTAGCATATTGATATATGCAGAAGTATTCGTCATTTTCCCTCTGCGAACAGTTTACACATAAATTTGTTCTGCTCATATTTGATGAATGAGATCCACTGTGTCTTAATGTTTACTGCCTTTTAGCGCACTGTCACTGTGTAAATTATGTCTTTGTAGTTTCTCATTCGTAACAAAGAAATCAAAGTTCTTTTTTTTTTTATTCTTCAGCGTCTCCCCTGAAGAAGGGACAGAAGAGCGACATTTGGACCTGGAACATCTACAAGACACAGCTGCCTGTGACCTGTGGACAGAAGGAGGGGACACTGGACAGACAAAGACTAGCTAAAGGTAGGCCAAATGTAAAGCTCAGTGACTGGAGGATTGATTATGAATAACAGCAGATGATTGATGGCTGACATGAACACTTTCCTTATTCTCTGATGGTTTCAGGGGAGAAGTGCATTGTGTTCAAGAAACGGTGGTTTACTCCCGGTGAATTTGAGAGGTTCGCGGGGAAGGAAAGCTCCAAGAACTGGAAGTTGAGCATTCGATGTCAGGGCACCCCACTGGAAAAACTTATAAAGGTTTGTTGAAAAGTGAATTTGAAATACATGTGGAACCTGGCTGTGTGACACAGCTTGCTTTTCTCTAAAGCAGCAGTGTGTAGGATTTAGTGGCTCCAAGTTAGGATTCCTTCAGTGTTCATTGTTCAGGAGGTTTTTACTTGGAGCCCTGTCAAATAAATCCAAACCTATATGACTGGACCATGTGGGACTTTACTTTGAAAGGGCAGACACAGGAAGTGTCCACGCTCAGCAGTCAGACAGGAGTCAGGTTCATTTCCAGGGCTGGTACCTGCGGTTATTCCACAGGCTAGTTAATAACATGTCGGGCAGGAAATCCAAAGTGTGGGATCATTTTGAGAAGGTGAAGGACGAACCCAAGGTGATATGTAAACTCATCTTCAATGGTCGACTACAAACATGACGTATCATCTGAAACACGGAAGTAGCTACATGCCCATTAGCCCACAGCGTCATTAACATTAAACATGACGGTGCAACATGGTGATCTCCATGGCTAAGGAACTGCTCCCTGTGTAGATATAAACGGCTCATTCTAAGATAACAAAAACACAATGATTCTTATTTCCAGGTGATTTTACACGAAAGAAAACATACTTATTATGATATATTCAATCTTTGCTAATATACCCCCCTAAATCCTACACACTGGACCTTTAACGTTGGTCATGTTAGCATGCCTTGTTGGATATCTTTACAGACAGGTTGTTGTAGAAATATGATTTTCTGTTTTTTAATTTCACTGCAGGAAGGTCACCTGAAGGCAGCAAATTACAAAAGAGGGTGTAAAAAGGTAAGAACAAGAACTGATGAAAATACATTCAAGCTTTGTGGTGTATCTTCTTGTTATTGGTGCTGCTGATCTGAGCCGTATCCATTTTATATCTCTTTGCTAGGCCAAGAGGTCACTGGTGCTGGATGATCATTCGATAACAGGTCAGTGGTGGTTGAAGGACCTTAAAGCGTACTTAGGCCCAATCCCAATACCCCCCCCTTGTCCACTACCCCTTAGCCCTTGGCCTTACCCCTAGCCATTTCCCAGTGTCCCTTGGCCCTTGAAATGAAGCAACAAGGGGTAGGGGTTGAAATCCTTTCCGAGGAATTGGGACACCACTCACTACGTCACAGCGTCGGTCACGTTCACGCATACGTAACTATTTTAAACAGGAAGCTGCGAGCCATCTACATTTCCAACCGGCATCTACAATGGAGTCTCTGGTTGAGTTCATCCTGCCGATCGTGTCTACATTATTCATCATGCTTTGTTTGATGAACGACAGACGACAGGGGACTTCTGCTAGCTAGCTAGCTAACCAGCTAACATTCCGACAATTTTGCAGAACAGGACAGATGATAGACGCCAGATAGTGCAAGCTAGCTAGCTAGCCAACAAGCAACCTGACGACGATAACGTTAGCTATGTATGAATTTTTCTCCCCGTCTCTTGCTTGGTGGTAGCCATGGCGACGTCTACCCCTTGCTGGCAAGTCAGCATCTGAAATCTCTAGTTGCTTGTTTCACACCCACTACCCCTCGTTATGCCCCCTACCCCTACACGCAAAAAGGAACTGGGACACCACTACCCCTCGCGGGAACGTGCAAATGTAGGGGTAGGGCCAAGGGGTAGGGCTAAGGGGGGGGTATTGGGACAGGCCCTTAAAAGTAAAAGTACAGATGTCTTAACAGGATATGACTCTAGCAGAAGTTAAAGTCACTTACTAGAATACCGTTAAACTTTCATTAGTAGTCCGGGCTATTATTTACTTAAAGCACAGGCCTCTAATTGAGACAGGCCTTTATTTCTCAAAATGTGTAGCCACACCGGGCTACTGAAAGGGACGAGGGCATTTAATTTGGACTAGGCTTTTAATTGAAGTTGTTGAAAGTAAAAGTACAAGTAAATGCTGTCAATAAAAAAGCAAGCGCTCAGAATTCTGAGGATTATCAAGTTTATTTCTGAGCTTGTACGCCACCTTACAAATGGAGCGTACACTACACGTGAAGAAAAACAAGGTCTTCTTAAAAACATTTAGCATTTAAAAGCATTTAAAGGAAACCTTTGACTATCCAGGGCTGACACACTGCAGTCACAAACCTTTATCTCTTTGAATCATTACTCACCCTCTCTGCTGTGGGACGCCATTTTCTGCTTTAATCGTGAAGCCTTTCTCATTGAGTGGAAATTAGTCGCTAGCATGTAGCATCTAATCTAACGTGCAGTGTAGACTTGACTGTAAATCCAAACTTAACTTTGGCCTGCAGAAATGTAGTGTAGTTTGGGCTGCTTCCAGCTAAGAATTTTCCTAGTCGACCAATAGTCGTCATTTAGAGCCATCAGTGGACTAGTCTCCCGCATGTTTCTGATATGAATGTAATGATTAAATGATATATTTTGGTGGTTTGAGTTGAAGTTGTGAGAAAGAATAGTATCAGTAACATTGTTAACACTGTGCTACATTACAGAGAAATACAAACCGTACTAATGAACCCTCATTAATATAGGCCTATATTTTATCTCCAAGTGCACGTCACACACTGAGCGAGCCGCCTGTTAATGACGCTGTGGGCTAATGGGCATGTAGCTACTTCCATGTTTCAGATGATACGTCATGTTTGTAGTCGACCAATGAAGATGAGTTTACATATCACCTTGGGTTCGTCCTTCACCTTCTCAAAATGATCCCACACTTTGGATTTCCTGCCCGACATGTTATTAACTAGCCTGTGGAATAATGAGGCAGAAATCATTGACATATACAAGCAACAGAAACATGGCTGTTCACCTCCTCCTCTTTTTTTTTTTTAGTGTCTGATGAAGAAGAAGATGAAGACGAGGACAGCGACCATGACAAGGAAGACCAGGTTTCATCAAGCAGCAAAGAAAGTTCCACAGATGACACAGGTGCTGGTTTCTACAAAGTGATATTCAGGCTTAAAACACATTTATGCTCATAATAGAAATAACTGAAGGTATGTATCCTGTCCTCATGTTAGTCATACTTTAAACATGTCCATTACAGATGACGAAAGACAGACGGAGGAACGGCCTCAGCAGCAGCCACAAACCAGTACAACAAGACATGACCGTGGCAGGAAGGTGTTCAGTGTTACATGTGGAGCTTTAGCTGCGACCTTACACAGAAATCGGTTTGCATCAGGTAACTGTCTCCCACTGTACACAAAGTCGCGAAATACACTCACTGGCCACTTTATTAGGTACACCTTGCTGGCACCAGGTTGGACCTCCTTCTTAATTCTTGGTGTCACAGATTCAGCAAGGTGCTGGAAACATTCCTCAGAGATGTTGGTCCATATTGACGTGATGACGTCACACAGTTGCTGCAGATTTGTCGGCTGCACATCCATGATGAGAATCTCCCGTTCCAGCACATCCCAAAGGTGCTCTATTGGACTGAGATCTGGTGACTGTGGAGGCCATTGGAGTACAGTGAACTCATTGTCATGTTTGAGATGATGTGAGCTTTGTGACATGGTGCGTTATCCTGCTGGAAGTAGCCATCAGAAGATGGGTACACTGTGGTCATAAAGGGATGGTGATTGGCTGAATAGCGCAGCAGTTGAACATGTGCACCTCATAAAGTGGCCAGTGACTGTGTTTACAAGGTCTTTAGTATCCCGGTTTTGAGGCTTATCCCGGTTTTGAGTATATCCGGGATATGATGTTTACATGGAACACAGAGAAACCCGGTTATTCATATCCCTGTATACATGATAAATACCAGTAACCTGTTTTCTGATCACTGCATCCTATCCGCGCAGGCGTGTGTTACATCTTTTACGCCTTTTGTTTACAACAGATTGAGCGGGAAATGTGATATATTTATTATATTTAGAAGTAAGACAAAAATGACACCTCTGTGGGTTCTAGCGGGCTTAGCATTAGTAAACACTCACGTTGCATTACAGCTATGGCTCATCCACTTCATCTTCAGCAATGGGAGGAGAGAGCGACAACAAATATTGAATACGTCACCAACTGAACCATTCATGAAACCGGGATAAGGCGTATACATGCTCCAGTATCCCGGCTTCTATCGGAGTACTCCAGGTGGCAAAACCGGGTTTCTTGAAACCAGGAAAAGGGCATAACCCGGTTTCTGAATTCGGGATATGGTGTTTACATGCACAAACACAAAAACGGGATACTTAAAAAACCCAATCAAAACCGGGATACTAAAGACCTTGTAAACACAGTCAGTGAGTGTATGTGTATCTGCACAACCTGTTTATTGTGTGGGTGTGTCACTCTAGTGATAAGGTGTAATGAAATGTGTCCTAACCAGCTGACTCTTCTAAACTCACCACCAGGGACTCGTGGGAAGAGTCTTCGTACTGAGACGAGCTGGTTGACTCCGGAGGAGTTTGTGAAGGAGGCGTCATGTCCAGATGCAGATGCCACCTGGAGGAAGGACATCCTGTATGAAGGGGAACCACTCAGTGTCCTCATAGAGGTGACCATGATCAGGGTGACGTGTTATTGTAAAGTGTGTGTCTCTGTGTTTCTGACAGAAGCACAGGATTTTACAGAGCCTAAAAGACCTAAAGTACAGCTTGAAACAAAGAGGACAACACTGTTGATTTGTCTTTTCAGGAAGGCATCTTGAGGATCCACTCACTGCTGTGTAAATGCGGACTGTGCAAACCAGATAGTGAAGACCTGGTGAGTTTGTTGATCAGTCAGTTTCAGACGAGCAGCATTTCCTCATTCCACACTCATCTTTGTTCTGCATAAACAATGTGAAGGCCATTGCTGATTTCTCTCAGATGCAGGGTGTAATTGTGCTGTGTGTAAACGGAGTTGCTGTCGTGTCTTTTTGGCAGGATGATCAGAAAAACGACGATGAGTGTTGCGTCTGTAAAGGTGCAGGAGAAGAAGAGTTGGTGGAGTGTGACCACTGCCCTCGCTCCTTCCACCAGAGATGTCACCTGCCTCATGTAGAGGACAACATTTTAGGGTGAGCTTTGATCAGAAACAGAAGACAGCCGCAACATGAAACATTTTTATGTGATCTCAGTTGTTTCATTTTTTTTAGCTTTTACGCATTTCATTGAGACTGAAAGAGATAGAGGTAGACCAGTGGGATTTTATATTTATACTAGATTTATATTAGATTTTTTATTTATACTCGTGTGGCAGACCCTACGCCGTAGCATACAAATGTGACCTTCGCCATTGTGAGCATTTATACTTGTGCGGTGGTGTGTCTGTGTCACTCTGCAGTTACACCTCTAAAACACTAGTCAGCGGTGGAGGTTTCTGTGAAGTTTCTGTAAACACACATTAAATATGGCTTAATAGAGACAGTTTCAAACACAAGTACACAAATCAGCTTCACTATAACTCGCAGCATTCACAGACAAACACTTGTCTTCATCTGGACACACTTTCCCCACAAATACAACATGCTAACGTTATTCGCACAAGCCTATGGCATTTTACATTGTATAAATTAGCCTAGTGGCTAGCAGACTTCTCTCTACTCATATAAAACCAGAGACAACAGCAACATTTAACAAAGATAACGGCACATAATTTGGCTCCATTACAACTCACAAGGTTCACTGACAAAACAACTGTCTTATACTAAACACGTTTTCCAAACAAATACAACATGCTAACGTTATTAGCACAAGCTTATGGCATTTTACACTGTATAAATTAGCCTAGCGATGAGCGGAGATTTCCTCTTAACAGACTTAAAATGTTATTTTTGTGGAGGCTTTATTGTCTTCACAATTTATTGTTTCTTGTCTGTGAAATTAAAGTAAATAAAATATTTGTTTCCACTGAGGGAAATGGTTTCAGCTTACAGAAATAGACAGGAGGTCTGCGTCGCTACATTTCTGGGGAGGTGCGTGTCAGGCTATGGCTTAAGGTACGCCGTCGGTTCAACGCAGAAGTATAGATTCCGCCTTAAACTCAAGGAATGGCTGATTAGAATTTGTTGGTCAGAGGTCAAGGTCACTGCTGCTGGACCAAAAATCCTCGGGGAAACACTGTAGCTATATCATTGTGATAAAGTGATATGTAAATATTGTGCTTCCAGCTTGTATCACTGCCCCCAAACGGGCAAAAATCACTTAATCCATGTTCAAGCTCTGATTTATGCCATCTTAATAATTAATGTTTTTCTCATTAAAAATGCAGGTAGCAGTAGCTGCAGTGGATATACTCCTATGCTGTTGGGAAACTTCCTATTAAACTCTCCAACTTTCATAAGCAAACTCCTCTATGTTGGTCTCTTCTTTATAAGCACAAGTATTCTCCTCACAAATGTGTTTATGGAGCAGAGCCAATATACGTATAGAAATGAGTCCATTTTCTTTGAACATTGGTTTAACAGCAATATTCTGCTTGTGACGCAACTATTTGACAACTTTTGTATTCATGTAATGATTTCAAAGACAGATATAGTATTCCAGTATGGCATCATATTAATCAGACATTCACTTATTCCAAGAACAGTACTGCTAAATATAATTGGACAGACCAGACTCTTGATGGTGAGACATGGAGTCCTGTATTCACTCTTCCTTCCTGCCCAACAAGATCAAAGAGCTGCTTTTTAAGGTTATAGATAGATATTATCCAGAGAATTCTGTTATTTATAAATACATTCCTGATATAAATGACAAATGCACCTTCTGTATCAATATGGTAGAAACATTATAACACTTACTCTCTCAATATGTACATGTGACGATCTTCTGGACTGATTTACAGTTGGACATTTCGACAGGAACATTTCACTCAAAGAACCTGCTCTCTTAATAATTTTTTTTTAAATGTTTTTTCCCCCAGAAATAAACAATATATAATTAATTTGCTCATTATCTTGGCTAATTTTTGTCATCATAAATCAAAATACTTTTCTGTAAAATTGCCCTCATGCGGTCGCTAGAGGTTCCCACCACCAAACCAAACGGGATCAGATTCCTCAGGGGAATGGAATGGAAACGCCAAAATTCGAATTAAAATCCCCTGATTCGCACAAACTAAAAAACGCTCGCTATAGCCGGGTTTTGGTTGATTCAAAAAAAAATTTGATTCGCAAAACAGGGGATGGAAACAGTTATGTTCGAATTAAGTCTGACATAGCGCACCTCTCTCCATGGTGATATCCACACTCCGGGTCGGGAAGACGGTAATGCATTTACAAGCTGGTTGCCAACCGCCAGAAAACGTAGAAGAAGAAGAATGCAAGACTTGTTTTGTTTCCGGTTCTACGGAAAACTCGTGCGAGTTCGTAGTTTTCACCTAAGTCTGTACATTTAATGGAAACACACAGGATTCGTATTTCTTTTAATGCGCATTTCCCAATGATTCGAATCACTTGTGGATGGAAACATAGCTAGTGAAAAGTAACCAAAAGGGCCTAAACTACACATTGGAGGGATATATTCATCATTTTATTGTTGAGAAGCTCGATGAAAAGCTTAAATTACAAGCCAAAATTTACAGGTCACAGTGTACGCTTGTGAACTGCATCTGGTTGCCGTCACCATCAAAGACAACAAGTTAAAGTGCCACTGAAGTTAAGGTTTTTGGCTCAGAATATGAGAAAAGGATAACAGCCTTTTGCCATCTTTACCAAGAGTGTCTCTCCATTAGTTTGGTGCTACAGTATTTACACTGAATCATTCAGCATAACGTTTGCCAACCTTTGTTATCTCTGCCATTACAGATAAGTTAATGAAGCTAAGCTCCAGAAGTTAACGTTAGCTTAACTAGAGCCCTTTGGACAACAGCTAACAATGATGTATGATCACCAAAGTACAAAACTAGAACAAAATAGGCTAATGAACTCCCAGCAAACAAGGTGACATGATGAACAACGCAGCTAGGAGCTAACGTTAGGCTAACTTTAGCTAACGTTAGCTAGAGATGTTAAAGATAACTTTATATTTCTTTCCAGCAAAGTGACAATATGTTGCCTCAAACACAATGTTGACTTACCTTAGAACAGATGTAGACATCATTGTTAATCTTATTCACGTTGAGTTGATGTTGTGGTCTAACGTTACCACACAACTTTATCCAAAGGAGACACTTTTCTCGGTTGAGATGTGGTTTAAAGTGTAAAAAATACACCTGGTCGCCCAGCCTCTCAGGATACCTTGTGTCAGAGTTGCATGTACCCCATGCACACCGTTTGACCATCTTTAAACTTCAAATCTCAGAAAAAGCTCATAAAACAGAACAAACTGACTTTCTGTAATGCATTTCAATGGACGTCCAGGCAGAGAATGTCCCAGTGTATGGGAATGGCTATATGCACTGTGATTGGCTCATCGCGTTTGAGGGCGGGGCTTAGCCATAGGTCAATTCCTATCTAAAAGGGGCTAGTAACCCCGGAATCTGAGCCAAGTCCTCAACAGTGCACGTCTCAAGCCCGTTGGAGACGGGAGGTTCCAGGCGTAAAAGCGAATTCTTCTGTCCTTTTAAGAATTCAGATTTATATATATCATAAAACAATATCAAACTTAAAATTATGTAATAAAAAACTGACTGAAACAATTGATTTATGCATATCTTACAATTTTATAACCAATTAGGTAAACCCTGTGTGTGTGTGTTTTCATTGTGTTCATTTGTGTTTTTTATTATTATTATTAATTACTATTATTTATTTATTTTACTTTTGTTTTGTATGGTTACATTTATCACTAAGAGTGTGCCTATTACATTGTTTTCATTTATGATTTATGATCATTGCTCTCCACCTTATATGCAAAGTGAATGTAACCACCAAAGTAGCATCAGTGGAGTCAGGGAGATGCCTATTTCAGCAGACTTTAAATTTACTAGCTCATCAAATGACATGTTATACAAGTCAATAAATCTCTACCTTTGTCACATGTTCCACCTGTCCAGTGTCAGTGGGATTAACGTGGTTAAAATGAAACACAAATTAAGAGCAGTCTATATTCTGTTCAAGACAGATACTTCTCAGATGTTTTATATGTATGTATGAATATATTTTGTTTGTGTGTGTGTGAGCAGGGACGACAGGCCATGGATGTGCACATTCTGTGTATTCAGAACCTCTCAGTCGTGGCTTTACCCAGATCAGCAGAAGAAGGAAGAGGTCATGTCTCGCCAGATATCCCAACGCATGCTGGTGAGCACGCCGTCTCACTCTGTGTCCTCACATCGTAACGCCTGCCTCTCTGACACACCGCCGCCTCTCACCTCCTCTTCTCTTACATCAACAGCAGTGCCAGTATCTCCTCCTGTATCTGTGCAGTGCTGATGAGGAACAAATATTTGCCACCAACCCATGCCTCTACGTGAGTCTCTGTCTTGCTCCTCTCATGCACCTGTTTACTGTCTTCATATTTGTGGGAAATAATACAAATAAAGAGGAATGACGCTGTCCTCAGGTGCTTATGATGGTCTGAAGCTCGTGTAAACACACAAAGTTGTTGCAGAGTGTTGAGTATTTCATTCATTTCTGCTCGGCACCCACAGTTGCAAGATTACTCCACTGTGATCAAGACTCCCATGTGGCTGGGTGAAGTTGCAGACAAACTCCAGGAGCAACTCTACCAGACGGTTGGAGAGTTTGTGTCTGACGTCCAGCTCATTTTCACCAACTGTGCCGCGTACAACCGAGTAAGTAACAAGAAAGAACCTCACACAGTCTCACTTCAAAAGGTCTGAACTATCCCTTTAAAAAAAGGAGGTTTTCATCAACAGTTAAGTACATGTTTTAAGTATGTATTTTAGTGACATGGACTGTTGTGTTCTTTTGCAGGACAACCCTGAATTCCTCGCCAAGGGCAACGGACTGAAGGAGTTATTCGATGGAGAATTTAAAAGTGTGTTCAACATCAGTGATAACTGATGACGGGTAAACAGTGTTCTGTTTTCAAACTCAGTAACTTTTTGGGATAGGTTAAGAAATGATGATGTAATGAGCCCTGTGGTATATGTCTTTCTGACTGATGCCTCTGCTGCAGTCACAGTATTTCAGAATAATAATCAATAAGAGGTAAAGGTACAGTACAGGCCAAAAGTTTGGACACACCTTCTCATTCAATGCGTTTTCTTTATTTTCATGACTATTTACATTGTAGATTCTCACTGAAGGCATCAAAACTATGAATGAACACATGTGGAGTTATGTACTTAACAAAAAAAGGTGAAATAACTGAAAACATGTTTTATATTCTAGTTTCTTCAAAATAGCCACCCTTTGCTCTGATTACTGCTTTGCACACTCTTGGCATTCTCTCCATGAGCTTCAAGAGGTAGTCACCTGAAATGGTTTCCACTTCACAGGTGTGCCTTATCAGGGTTAATTAGTGGAATTTCTTGCTTTATCAATGGGGTTGGGACCATCAGTTGTGTTGTGCAGAAGTCAGGTTAATACACAGCCGACAGCCCTATTGGACAACTGTTAAAATTCATATTATGGCAAGAACCAATCAGCTAACTAAAGAAAAACCAGTGGCCATCATTACTTTAAGAAATGAAGGTCAGTCAGTCCGGAAAATTGCAAAAACTTTAAATGTGTCCCCAAGTGGAGTCGCAAAAACCATCAAGCGCTACAACGAAACTGGCACACATGAGGACCGACCCAGGAAAGGAAGACCAAGAGTCACCTCTGCTTCTGAGGATAAGTTCATCCGAGTCACCAGCCTCAGAAATTGCAAGTTAACAGCAGCTCAGATCAGAGACCAGATGAATGCCACACAGAGTTCTAGCAGCAGACCCATCTCTAGAACAACTGTTAAGAGGAGACTGCACGAATCAGGCCTTCATGGTCAAATAGCTGCTAGGAAACCACTGCTAAGGAGAGGCAACAAGCGGAAGAGATTTGTTTGGGCCAAGAAACACAAGGAATGGACATTAGACCAGTGGAAATCTGTGCTTTGGTCTGATGAGTCCAAATTTGAGATCTTTGGTTCCAACCGCCGTGTCTTTGTGAGACGCAGAAAAGGTGAACGGATGGATTCCACATGCCTGGTTCCCACTGTGAAGCATGGAGGAGGAGGTGTGATGGTGTTTTGCTGGTGACACTGTTGGGGATTTATTCAAAATTGAAGGCACACTGAACCAGCATGGCTACCACAGCATCCTGCAGCGACATGCCATCCCATTCAGTTTGCGTTTAGTTGGACGATCATTTATTTTTCAACAGGACAATGACCCCAAACACACCTCCAGGCTGTGTAAGGGCTATTTGACCAAGAAGGAGAGTGATGGAGTGCTGCGGCAGATGACCTGGCCTCCACAGTCACCGGACCTGAACCCAATCGAGATGGTTTGGGGTGAGCTGGACCGCAGAGTGAAGGCAAAGGGGCCAACAAGTGCTAAACACCTCTGGGAACTCCTTCAAGACTGTTGGGAAACCATTTCAGGTGACTACCTCTTGAAGCTCATGGAGAGAATGCCAAGAGTGTGCAAAGCAGTAATCAGAGCAAAGGGTGGCTATTTTGAAGAAACTAGAATATAAAACATGTTTTCAGTTATTTCACCTTTTTTTGTTAAGTACATAACTCCACATGTGTTCATTCATAGTTTTGATGCCTTCAGTGAGAATCTACAATGTAAATAGTCATGAAAATAAAGAAAACGCATTGAATGAGAAGGTGTGTCCAAACTTTTGGCCTGTACTGTACTTTAACTAGAATTAAGTCAGACAGAAATGATCCAGTTTAACTTGAGGTCTTTTTGCAGTAAAGATACTTGCAGTGACAGAACTGTTAGTGGCCAAGTTGCATTGTGGGTAATGTAGCCGCCAGGTTTTTCATGGATGCAAATTGTCGCTGGAATAATAATAATAATAGGACAATATCTGTTGTTCTGATTTTGATCCAGTGTTACAGAAGAGTAATGCTGAATGAGCAGAGCACTCAGGTTACTGAACTTTTAAAAAATACTGTAGTTTGATTAAAGTAAGTGTCACTACCAGGGCTGGGTTAAAATAATCGATTCATCCAATCCAAATCGATCGTCATTTCAATGACACTATATTGATTCATAAAATCCCAGATTGATCTTTTAATATATATGTTTCCCCACAGATGTGTGAAGCTTTAACCAAGTTAATCTCGCCATTAGTAAACGAGCCACGGCGCTAAATTATCAACTTTCAAAGTCTTGAGAAGCTCTGAAGTTACCAGCTCCTTTATCTGTAACTGTAACTGTGTCATTTATTGTCATGCTGCAGCAGCCTGCTGTGTGTGCGTCGCTGCTGCTGCGCCACTTTTAAAACATGGGAAACGTGAGGTCGGATTCTTGGGACTACTTTTGTGCCTTTTTTTTTTTTTTTTTTTTTTTTTGTGCAAGCTTTCATGAGCGTGGCGGCAGGTTGCGTCTGAGGTTGCTAAGCAACCTTAAGCACCGAATCATATTCTGTTTACCTGAAATCCTGAGTGCAGAGCTGATCTTTCTTCCAGGAGCTGTTTATAAGTGTGTAGGCCTGTCGTCTGTGGGACAGATGTAAAGCTCTGGGTGGCCCTGCACTAACATGATCAACTTCATATTTATCACAGACGGCCCCTTTCGCACACACAAATACTGAGTAGAGATGTTCGGGTGGAGACAGAAAAGTGAAGTTAACTTGAGCTGAGGACAGGACACTACAGCTGATCAGCAACATGTAAACATGAAGAAAAGTGATAGTTCAGTCTGCTCTGTCTGCAGTCTCTCGCCCACCGCCACTGATATTATGTAATAAACAAGCACAGACACTTTACAGCTAATAGCAAATTCTTGCTAACAAGCTGAAACAACAACAAATTTTTATGTCTCAGGGTTTAGCTCAGTCTCGTATCTTAAAACTTACCAGTGGTCATGTGACCTGCAGGTAGTGAGTCTCCTCAGCAGCAGAGAGGACAGCAGGACTAATACTGACTGATGTCTGTGTTCTTTATTCTTTCTAAACTTCACTCAGTATTGTGATGTCAGGAATATGATTTATTTTATTGACATTTTTATTCTGTTTCCAGTGAGACATGAAGTTTATATTGTGACTTTGCTGTTTTAATATTGCTGTTGCTGCTCTAGAAACATTTAGTTTTAAAATATTCACTTTTAATTCTGTTCTGAATTTATTCTTTTTTAACAATAATTCCTTGTACATTTTGCACTATTAGTTCTCTGAGAATCTCTTTCACATACTAGCAAAAAATGGTATTGTAACTGAAATATCCCCAATCGAATCGATATCAAATAGAATCGAATTGAATCGGGACCTTGTGAATCTAAATGGAATCTATTCAGGAAATCAGTGGTGATACCCAGCCCTAGTCACTACAGTACTTGTGAATAGTGAACTTATCATTTTGGGATGATCCTCAGCACATGATGAGATTTCAGAACAGTTGAAACTGCTTATAGTGATCACAGGTCATATTCATCACTATAAACAGATGATTATTTTCCTTATTTCTCACACAGGTTACCATCTCATTGACATGTGCAGTCTATATTTATGACATGAATATACAATCAAAAGCACAGCTTTGCCATTTACTGAATTTTATTGACTGTTTAAAATACAGCACAACTGTTTCATTCCATGACCGGGCATTATCACATGACGAGGCCGGCTTTAATCGCAGGTGCTTTTTCTGTGTGTATTCATTTTCTGTCTCCATGACTAGCAGCTGTAAAAAACTTTCTTTTATCTGTCATGATTTCAATGTGCATGCGGCACCAGCCTCAGGTGGTCAGTAAAGTAAAATAATAATAATACATTTACCCTAGGTTTAAATTAATTCTCTAGAAGTTCTCATGTATGTGGATGTGGACGACTTGATTACTGTTCGCAAATTATTTAACAGCGTTTGTAAAGGAACGATTGTGTCCCAAGCTTTTTGAGGTAGATCACTAATTGTGATCTTTTTATCACAGTATAATATAATTCCACTGCAGTGCATTTTGTTTACTCCTAAAGGGTGCAATATAGTCAGTGCCTTTCTTTATTGATGTAACAAACATTTTTAATATTTCTATGTTTTTATTAAACAGGAGTTTGTACAATGGAGACAAACTATTTTATACTAGTACTTTAAAGTTAAGTAAAAATTAATTTTCTGTGTGTTGTGTCAAACCTTCTTTTTATTGACGTTTCCTCTGATGTTGCACCACATGTGAGGAGAGTGCCAAGATGTATGTATTATGACAAAAGTCAGTGTTTGACTTTGTATTTGTTCATCATGCAAATGATCAAACAGGATTTTCATGTCATTCCACAGTATTTCAGATATGAATCAGTTGCACTCTCTCTCTCTCTGTGTCTCACTCTTCTGATCTGTCGCCGGTGGATGTTTGTTTTTAAAATAAAATATATATGTACATCTTTAAAGACGTCTCATTTTGATAAACCTGCCTCTTTAATCATCTCAAGACCCCTCAGATTTTGTTTGGCACCTGAGCTACTGATACAGGATACATACACGGGATGGAAGTGAGCACAGAATTGAAGTAGCGTAAAAACGGGATGACGAGTGAGACATGCTCATATTCTATCTAATAGAGGTTTGCAATGAATCAGTTCAGCTGGCAATTTGTTTGTGTCGGTTATGTTTATTCAACTTTAATACTAAACAAAAGATCATAAGCATTAAGGACACAATCAAGAAATGTGTGAAAAATGGGGATAAAGGGGAAAAAAAGAAAAAAAACTTAAAAAAAATAACCCTTGAGAATACTTAAAACAGCTAAAATTCAAGCAAATCCATCAGTTGAAACAAGAACAGATGGGAGTGAAATAGGATCTAAAAAATTTTTTAATTGCCGTGATGATAAAAATGAGGTAAACTGTAGATTCTGCATGAATGAGAACGCAGATATTCTAAATATTGAGGGGGCTGTGTCCCCTGCATCCCCTCGAAATCTACACAGATAGCAATAGGGTAATATAAGGAGGTAAAAAAACCAATGCTGGCCTGCATAGATGGATTACTGTCTTACCAGGCAGAGGCCCAGGGGCCCAAAATGTTAGAGCCGCCAACACACACACACAAAAAACACAATATTACCTCAATGAGACCCAAACTACTACAATAAGACACAAAACAACTACAAGGAGACACAAAATGTCTATAAAGGTATACAAAACAACCAAAAAAGAAACCAAAGTATCTCAAAGAGACACTAAAAGACCTAAAAAAAAGACAAAATTACCTCAGGGAAACCCGAACTACTACAAAAAGACACAAAACAACCACAGGGTGACACAAAGAGACACACAAATAACTGCAGGAGACCCAAACTACTACAAAAAGACACAAAACAACAAAAAACACAGAATACCTCACATAGAGACAGAATGACCACAGAGAGACAGAGAAACACACAGAGAAACAAAACCACCACAAAGTCTGTGTCCTGTGTGGTAGAGGTGGTGGGGCCCTTTGCATATCTGTGCCCAGGGGCCCATTGTCTCACACTACACCCATGGGTCCTCCACCTCAACATCCTGGGTGCATCACTTCCTTCTTTCTGGTTTAAGTTTATCAACCTATTTGTGTCTCTACTTTTATCAATATAAAAGTCCCCTGCTACTCTCAAGTTTTCATCAGGGGTCAAAGCTGCACGTGTTGTAACATGTTCCCTGCAGGAGTCACTCTGTGGTAGATGACGCCCCCTGTGGCCACTGACCGGAACTGCGACTTATCAGCTGAAGAAAAAAACTCCTCCAACTTTCACTTTCGAAACGTCATCAAAAGGAGGAAATGAGATCACATTGCGGGCAGAGGGTTGTGCTGTGGGTAGATCCGCTCTGATCGGACTTGTATAGACTCCCGCCTGTTTTAATCTGCTTTGTTTTATATGTGACACAGTACAGTGAGCTGCTGCGGCATTTTTACTTTAACTGTCTAAACCCTGAACTTTGGAGCAGGACAGTGTGCAGAGGGAGGAACTGCAGCGGAGGGAGCCTCCATAAATCACTTTACTCAGTGCCACACTGTGGATGTGACACCTCCTGACCTGTGGAGCAGCTGTGGTCTCTCTGGGGTCTCTGGTGTGTGTGCAGAGGTTTGGGTGGAGGTGGTTGCAGCCAGGAGCATGACGGAGCCGACGTTCTGGATGGAGAAGGAAGAACTCCTTCGGTTCTTCCGCCGCCATAAAACAGAACTGTCCTGCATGGAGAACCCGCACATCTTCCTCAGCCAGCTCAGAGATCACGACCTGATCCCGGACGACAGATACCAGGTACGTTAGTGAGGTGTTACGCTGTTGTTGTTGTTGTTGTTGTTGTTGTTGTTGTTGTGATCTTCTTCCTCACACACTCAGATACAATACAAATTTATTTATATAGCACATTTAAAAACAACAGCGTTGACCAAAGTGCTGTTCATCAAATATAATATACAAAAGTCAATATATAAAACACAAGAAAAGAAAACACAAAATAAGACAACAAAAGGCTGCCAGCTCTCATACAGGGGCAGAGAAGGCCGACGGAAACAGGTGGGTTTTTAAACGAGATTTAACAACAGGGAGGGTATCTGCCAGTCTAACCTGGAGGGCCAGCTCAGCCCAGAGTTTGGGGGCCACAATTGCAAAGGCTCTGTCTCCCCTCTGCGCTAACCTTGTTCTTGGGACAAGAAGAAGTGATCTGGTCGCCGATCTCAATGACCGTGATGAAACACATTTTTTCAAAAGGTGGGATGGGGCCAGCCCATAATCAAGTCGGGTGGAGACAAATGCGTGAATCACCCTCTCAAAATTATGAAAAGAAAGGACAGGCTTAACCTGTCTCGTGATGTCGGGAACAGCCTGCAGGCTGCAGGAACAAACAGGAACACAGATTTTAATATCTCTGTAACAGCGGCAGACTGGAGATGAAACATGCCTCTGAAGTTTTGACTAGAGCTGTGTCTGCCCGCCATATGTGCATTTGTATTGTTCAACAATGTACAAACAAATGTCAGGTATAAAAGGAACACAACAACAACAACACATGAGAACTGAAACAAACTGCGCTGAAAGATGAACAAATAATAGGACAGATAAAGTAAGAATGGAGAGTAGAAAACAACAAAAACAAGAAAAAAGCAGTTCACTTCACATCAGAGGTTTCATCAAATATTTATTTGTAATATTCTAAAAATGTTTTACTTTGTTGTTGTTCAAAAGAGTAAAGCAGCAAAAGCTTTTGAAATCCTTGGTCACATTTCCCAGCAACAAAATCGTATCTTAAATGCCCCTGAAATGTTTTGCACTTTGCATCAACATCGCACATTATCCTACAAGTCATGACAACAACCCACGAACTGGCAAACTGTGCTGTTACAAGATGTAGCCTTTGTCCAGCTTTTCACCTCATACGCTTTTCTTTGTTTAGGTTAAAATGCTCGTGCACTCCACCCACATTTTGTAGCAGAAACGCCTAAAATGACATACCCAAATTAAAATGACTGTAGCTTCCTAACCGGTCTGGCTACATGCATGCATGAGGTGTTGCCAGAAAGAAAACTCCCTCAAGTTTCTTGTGAAAGTGTCAGAAACACTCTAGGTGATACAGAGACAGAGTAATAGGCCTCTGAAGTCAGTAAAAAATTAAAGATTTTGCCTAAAATTAAAAAAAAATGTATTTCAGGATGAATAACTGTCTGTGGCTTCATCTGAGCAGGTAAATGACACTGTGGGGCTGTAGGCACACTATCAATGAACATTTGTTTCAAATTTGAAGAAGACTGCTCAAAGTATGACCATTCTACAGTGTTTTTTCCATGAAAAGATCCAGGCGGAGCTCCAAAACAGTCACCAGTACTATCTAAAGTTAGCATTTACGTTGTATTATAAAAACTCAGTCATCACTGACCCCGGATAACTTTCAAAACTCCGGGGTTGTGTTTGACTGTGCAGGACAGGTAATGTTATGCAGGGCTCAACAATAAGGAGGAAGTAAAACTCTCGGTCGGGCATGTAAACTAACAACTCACCTGCCCGATCGGGCAAGTTGCTAAAAATAGTAAAAGTTAATCACTAATTGATAAAATAAATGTATTTTAAAACGTGCTCTTCTGCTCTGATGCAGCGGTCTCTCTGCCTGAAGTCACAGGCACAGCTGTGTAACAATGTCCTGCCCACAGCCTCCATTGATATTATTTTGCGTGACGGACGCTTCATGTAATAACATAACAATATACGAATTATGGTGTTATGTCATCGTGTCATTTCTGTCTACATGGTCACGTGTTAACAATTCTCCTCTGCTCTCTGTATCGCGCATGGCGGAGTTCCGCCACACACACAGGTGAGCACGCTAGAGCGGCTCGGGCCGCATTTTCCTGACCAAACCTGACCCCGAGCCCGGTGCAGTTTGTCACCTGACAAAGTTATTGAAATGGACAGTGTGTAAATAACCATCAACAGACTGCTGTTATGCACAGACAGACACGCTGCTCGCACAGCAGCTCAGTACGGCACTCATGCTGAGCTTGTGTTGCATTCAGGCGTTGTCACGTAAATAACAACTACCAATACTTAAATAGGTCATAGCACAAAACAGCAGCATGTCAAGTGATTTTTTACTTTATTACATTCAATAAAATTGTATGTTCCTAAATCTTGAGACACCTCATATGTAAGCTAGACAGACATTTCACCTGCTCATTACTGTGCACACATGTACTGTATGTACTTAGTCCTAAAGAGCTCTTCTGGTGCCAGTAGATACATAGAAACATCCCAGCAGGCTGTGCTTTGCAAGCATACAAAAAAGTTTCACGCATGTGAAAATTATTTTTCATGCGTGTGCTTCACCTCCGCTGCTACAACTCCATCCCAGGGGAAACACTGCTGTGTGTGTTTTGTGCAACAGGTGGACGTGGTAGTCTACTGGTAGAGTAGAGAGAGAGCTAAGTAGTGTTGAAGTAGAGTAGAGCAGGGCAGAGAGATGGAAGCAAAATATATTAAACCTGGTGTTAACACAGCAGAACTGGAGAGAGGGGTGAAAAATAAATAGAGGTGGGCATGGCTCAAGTAGGGCGCAAAATTATAGACGGAGAACGATTGACAAATCTTTCACTTTAAGCCCTGACACTGTCATTTTGTGCAGGAATTAAGCTACAATACATGACATATGTTGTTTTAATTAATAAATACAGTGTGAATAAAGATTACATAACATAAAAATAACTGCAGTCTTTGTTATTTGATAGCCGCTTAAATTAAACAGTTCTTATAGGGCAAATAAAAAGTGACTTCGGGCAAGTAGATCTCTGACCAACTTGCCCGACCGGGCAAGTGAAAAAAACCTTAGCGTTGAACCCTGTTGTGTTTAGTTTGCCTCTAATGTAACAGGCTATAACGTTATTTATGACAACACAGCATCCAGTTGCTAATGGCTAATGTTAGCCTACTGTAGCGTAGCCTCTGAAACATTAACGTTATCTTCCTTGTGCGTTTCCACTTACTAGTAACATTAAGGCTACTATTTAACATGAGCACTGTAACCTTATTCTAAAACTTTTAAAACTCTGGGGTTGCGTTTGACTGTCTTGGTTTTAACGTTACATTCTAACGTTACCTTGCCAACGCCTATGTCCATCATAGACGTAATGAGGACGTAATGGAGGAGGGGGGAGTAGGCCTTTGGAGGGAGGTGGAGTTGCAGGAGGAGGGGGATGGGACTTTGGAGGTAGGCGGGAGTTGTGGATGTTCCAATGTGTGAAATGCAAGAAAGGTAAGAGTAGCTTTAAGGGGGAGTGTGAAAAGGCCTTTTTTAGTTTAGGGTTTTGTTTGTGTTGGTGTTGTTAAGATGATGCTCATTTTTAATGATGCAACATTTGATCAGGCAGACACGACATGTCAGTGCAAATGTTCTCTTTGTGTGTGTGTGTGTGTGTGTGTGTGTGTGTGTGTGTGCAGAAGGTGAATCGCATGAGGAGTAAGAACAACATAAAAAGAGGCCTTTATGACATTCTGGACTGGCTGGAAAAAAAACAGTCAAAGCGCATCATAGACTTCTGGGACTGTGTCTTCAATGAGACCATCATGAACCAGTACCCCACCCTGCGACTGCTGCACAACAAACTCAAGGACGGTCAGACTCTTTTTTTTATGGTCATTAGACTGTTAATGATTGTAAATCTGCTTACTATTGAACTATTATAATTTATATTATATACTAAGACAGGTTTATTTTTGTAAGATAGATATTTGGTATATATATTTACATGGTTTATAGTTGTCTGACAAAGTTAAATGGTAATAAAAACGAAAGGTAGAAAAGTCTGAAAAGGTATAAGTTTATCTCTAGGAAGTTGTCTCTCCTTTTCCGACGTGTAAATCAAATTAACTATACACTGACAATTTGCTTTTACATTATGCTTTTTATTATTTCTAAATATTACTTTTTCCGTCTGTCCGCTTGCTGTATGTTCATGTCTTTTTTTTTTATAAAGAAGTAAAATAATAAAAAAAAATAGTAAAAAAAAATAGTACAAATCTTAACATTTTAATCTCTGGGTTTTCATTTATATCACTGGGTCTTTCCATTTTTACCAACAACAACCAGAGAGGGATGAAACAGAGGAGTCAGATGAAGGGAAAAGGAAGAAGCTTTCAGCAGATGAGGACGGAGGGAAGAAGCAAGAAAACTCAGTAAAGAAGAGAAAACTAAGAAGTAGGAGTGCGTGCAATGAGGAGGAGGAGGAGGAGGAGCAGGCCGGTCCGTCATCTCGACTGACTCCAAGGAAAAAGTCCAAGAAATTATGCTCCTGTAAGTCAACTCCCATTTAGGCTTTACTTTTCTTAACTTACTGGGTCTCATTCATGAAATGTTAGCAAAGCTATGAGAAGATTTGCACCTTGGTACTAAAAACCTACTTCAGATTCATGAACGCCACGGGAACGTCAGAAATGATCACAGGCAGGAGTGCATGTTCATGAATACCAATCAGTCGTAAATTGACAGTGCACTCCTGCTAGTCAGCAATTAGCATACATCCCGCCCATGAATAGCCAGTGACCACCTTATAAGGAGGTGTTAAATACCCTGGACTATGGAGAAAGAGAAAGAGGAAAATAAAAACTTTTCCGACGCTGAGACTGAAGTTATTTCAGGTGAAGTGGAGTTAAGGAAAACATTGTATTTTCTTCTGTTGGCAGTGGTGTGACAGGGACAGGTAAATCAAAGGTGATGCAAAAAACCTCCACAAGTACACACAAAGAACCCACAGGAAGCCGGTCACAGCTCGCTGCTGCAGATGAGCGCATTGCTTGCATCATCAGCGAGACCTCTCAGTCTCGGTTCGGTACGTACCTTGGTACACAAGTCACGGTTCTTTTTTTTTTTTTTTTTTTTTTTTCTCGGTAGAGTAATGAACTAATGAATAGACAACTATTAAATATCTTTTACTTATTAGTAACCTTATTAAAACATACCACCACAGCAGTTAACTCTTTTTACACAATTTTTGAATGAAACAAATATATATAAAATCCTGCTTTTTCACATTGTTTGAATGAAACAAAGTCATGTTTATTGGTGGCGACTTCAACATCGATCTGTTGAATCCAAATAATCATAAGATGACTAATGAATTTATTAATACACTATACAGTATTGGCCTATACCCCAAAATTACCAGACCCAGCCGAATTACATCACACTGTGCAAAATTAATTGATAACATATTTACAAATGAAATAAATAACGATACAGTAAGTGGGTTATTAGTAAATGACATCAGTGACCACCTTCCAGTTTTTATAGTCTATAATGACAACCACATGAAAATCAAACAAGAAAAGATACCACTGTACAGACGGGTCAGGACAGAGGAAACCATCGAGGCACTTAAAAATGATTTAGTAAAAAATGATTGGGATTCGATATATAAAGAAAATGATACTGATAAAGGAAACTGAAAATAAGTATAAAATATATAAAAATAAGTTAACAAATATCATGAGAAACTGTAAAAAGGATTATTATAATAGGTTACTAGAGAAAAATAAGCATAACATAAAGTGCATATGGAATACACTAAACTCAATAATAAGAAACAAATCAAGACAGATACAGTATCCAAGGTATTTTATGGAAAATAACAAAATTATAAATAACATGAATGATATAGTTAATAAATTCAATGCGTTTTTTGTAAATATTGGGCCAAAACTATCAGAGGAAATTCAAGATCCAGTGACATCCAATGATAATCTAATAGCCAGAAATTCAAAGACAATGTTTCTTATGCCTGTAGAAGAAAAGGAGATAATAAATATTGTGAATGAATGTAAGAGCAAGTCATCCACTGATTATAATGAAATAGACATGATAATAGTAAAAAGGGTAATTAATGGGATTTCCAAACCACTAAGGCACATCTTTAATTTGTCACTACAAACAGGTCAATTTCCTAACAATATGAAAATAGCTAAAGTTGTTCCCCTGTATAAAGCTGGCGACAAACACCATTTCACAAACTACAGACCTGTTTCACTTCTCCCACAATTCTCAAAAATTTTGGAAAAAGTTTTCAATAACAGATTAGACAGCTTTATAGAGAAGAATAGCTTACTCAATGACAATCAATATGGATTCAGAAGTAACCGGTCAACATCACAAGCTCTGGTCAAACTAATAGAAGAAACCACAAACGCCATAGATAATAGGAGATACGCTGTTGGGGTATTCATTGATCTAAAAAAAGCATTCGATACAATAAATCATGATATACTATTCAGTAAACTAGAAAAATACGGGATCAGGGGGACGGCACTACAGTGGGTGAGAAGTTATCTGAAAAACAGGAGGCAGTTTATGAAAATGGGAGAATATCAATCAAGATGCTTGGACATTGTGTGTGGTGTTCCACAGGGATCAGTGCTGGGTCCTAAATTATTCATCATTTATATCAATGACATATGTAACATATCACAAATACTCAAATTCATTTTATTTGCAGATGATACAAATAAAAATAAATAAAAATTGGGATCAGGTGAGAATCTACAGCGACTTTTGGACATCATCACTTCAGAATTTATCAAGATTAAATACTGGTTCGACAAAAACAAACTATCACTAAATTTAAGCAAGACGAAGATAATGATATTCGGCAATAGAAAAATAAATCATCAAGCACAAGTACAGATAGAGGGCGTCGATATAGAAACTGTACATGAAATTAAATTCCTTGGAGTGATGATAAATGACAAAATTTGCTGGAAACCTCACATTAAACACATCTGCACCAAAATATCCAGAAGCATCTCTGTAATGGCCAAAGTAAGGTATTTTCTGGATCACAAATCACTGCACATTCTGTTCAATTCACTCATCTTACCGTACTTACAATACTGCTCAGAGGTGTGGGGCAATACATATAAAAACTCACTAGAGCCGTTATTTATACTACAAAAAAGAGCCATTAGAATAATTAATAATGTTAGTTACATAGAACACACCAATCCACTATTCATCAAATCTAGAATAATAAAACTTTATGATATTATAGAATTCCAAACAGCACAATTTCTGTACAAAGCCAGAAACAACTTATTACCGGGTCACCTACAAAAAATGTTCCAGGAAAGAGAGGGGAGGTATGATTTAAGGGAAAAACTAAACTTTAAGACTCAGAGATGTCGAACTACAATGAAAAGATTTTGCATAACAAACAACGGAGTACGACTATGGAACAGACTCAGTGAGGATTTAAAGCAATGTCCAGGCATCAAACAGTTTAAAAACAAATATAAGCAAATGGTCTTTACAAAATATAGGAAAGAGAGGAAATAATAATAATATATATGTGTATATGTATGTATGTGTGTATGTATGTATATATATGTATATATGTATGTGTGTATGTGTATGTATGTATATATATATATATATATATATATATACTATGTATATATATGGATATTTATGTTTTTTTCTTTCTTTTTTTTTTCTTTTCTTTTTTTTACGTATATGTGTAGGTAGATATGGAGATATATATATGTATACCTTTTGCCTGTCCTTGTATTCTTGGCTACGTCAAGGCGCAAAGGAAAAAAGAAAAAAAAAAAAAAAAATTATAAATGATTGAATTTACTATTACCATTATAGCTATACCATTACTATTTTATTTCTATTTACTATCCACTATTACTATGTCACTATATTGATATCTATATAAAACTTGGTTTAATAAATCATAATATGTAGATACCCACATATCTAACCATCTATATATTTAAATATGCCTGTATGCATGTATAGAACGAATTCACTATGATAAAAATTATAATAATAACAAAATAGGGATGGGGTAGGATTAAATAAGTTTTTTACTTCTTCCTACTCCTTTTCGAGCATGTTGGACTCATTATTTTGTTTTGTTCTTTTTTGTTTTGTTTTGTTTTCTTTATTTCTTTATCTATTGTGTTATTTATTATTATTATTGTTATCTTTTTTTCATTGTTGTCTCATGCTTCATATCCATGACCATGCTCGAAATAAAGACTAAAGACTATAAAAAAAATAGAAATATAAAAGTGAAAAATAAAATCCTGCTGTTTTTTTAACACATTTTTTGAATGAAAAATATAAATATAAATTTCTGCTTAAACAGTTTTACTCAATTAAAATAAAAAGTATAGTGCAGCTGGTCAGCTTTAAAGCCTGCTCAGATTCAGTTTTACTAGGAACTTACTTAGCTTTCCCACTTTGTTAAAGTGCAGTAAACAAAACATGCGTATATCTAAAGTGCAGCTTAAACAATTTACTCAACTCCAATGGCGTTGGTTATTTCTTTAGCGCGATGGTCAGGGAAACGCTCTTTCTTTTTAAACGACGACGATATCGTAGTTTGCACCAGATTGCTTTTTCTAGTCGTGCCGGTTAACGTTTAAACTCGGGTGGTGTCGCTTTAGATGCGTTAGCATGTTAGACGTGTTTCCAAGTACATACCCAACCGCTGTTCTGCAGTGTCGGCACACTGCTTTTGTCTTGTCAACTTGTTTATTTCCATCTTCGTATTTTATCCTGAAACCAAAGTGTCCCCAAACGGAGGACTTAAGGTGTGGGGGTGGGTCTTCAGGTTCGTCAGGCTCACTTGCCATGTTGTCAAAATGCCAGAATGCGCTGCACAAAGTGAAAGCGGAGATTTACAGTCGGACTCAGTCCGTCACTCAATTATGTCCGTCGGGGCACTAGATATTTTAAATGGTTCGGCTCGCAAAAACGGAATTAAAATAAAACAAAATAAAATAAAATAATATCCTGCGCCCAATAATTCGGTACAGGGTCGTGCCGAACCGAAAGTCGTGTACCGAACGGTTCGACACAAATACATGTACCGTTACGGTCCTAATCTCAATGCAGGTAGTCTGATGTCGGCATTAACCCACCGTTAAGTTTAACAACAAGTCCCTCCAACTCTCTGCCAGATTCTGATTCACCAGCTGCCCACAGGTCTTATTAAACCAAAACTCAATTTGAAATAATGTTTACGTCCCCACATTACAGCTCTGAAAATTAAATTTAATTAATTTAAGTTTGTTACTTTATTCATCCACAGAAAGGTGTTGTCCAGTTTTGTATTATTCAGATAACTCATATTTTAGAACCCTAATCTGAAGCTCAAATCTGATAAATAATAGTTTAACTAACTGTGTTACATTTCTTATCTCGTCATGTTTACCTTACTTGTTTCAAAGGCATCTGTGTATTGAGAACATAACAGAGCACAATACAAGCTAAACCTGTAATTTCTAATAAAGACAAGCAGCATTTATGTGCAATATCTTCTTTACACGAGCACTACCAGCAGTCAGAAGCAGCTGTAGATCTTGTTAGTATCTACGAAAAGTCCGGAGCTACTAGCATATTGATACATGCAGAAGTACTTGTCATTTTCCCTCTGCGAACAGTTTACACACAAATTTGTTCTGCTCACATTTGATGAATGAGATCCACTGTGTCTTAATGTTTACTGCCTTTTAGCGAACTATCACTGTGTAAATTATGTCTTTGTAGTTTCTCATTCAGTAACAAAGAAATCAAAGTTCTTTTTTATTCTTCAGCCTCCCTGAAGAAGGGACAGAAGAGCGACATCTACAAGACACAGCTGCCTGTGACCTGTGGACAGAAGGAGGGGACACTGGACAGACAAAGACTAGCTAAAGGTAGGCCAAATGTAAAGCTCAGTGACTGGAGGATTGATTATGAATAACAGCAGATGATTGATGGCTGACATGAACACTTTCCTTATTCTCTGATGGTTTCAGGGGAGAAGTGCATTGTGTTCAAGAAACGGTGGTTTACTCCCGGTGAATTTGAGAGGTTCGCGGGGAAGGAAAGCTCCAAGAACTGGAAGTTGAGCATTCGATGTCAGGGCACCCCACTGGAAAAACTTATAAAGGTTTGTTGAAAAGTGAATTTGAAATACATGTGGAACCTGGCTGTGTGACACAGCTTGCTTTTCTCTAAAGCAGCAGTGTGTAGGATTTAGTGGCTCCAAGTTAGGATTCCTTCAGTGTTCATTGTTCAGGAGGTTTTTACTTGGAGCCCTGTCAAATAAATCCAAACCTATATGACTGGACCATGTGGGACTTTACTTTGAAAGGGCAGACACAGGAAGTGTCCACGCTCAGCAGTCAGACAGGAGTCAGGTTCATTTCCAGGGCTGGTACCTGCGGTTATTCCACAGGCTAGTTAATAACATGTCGGGCAGGAAATCCAAAGTGTGGGATCATTTTGAGAAGGTGAAGGACGAACCCAAGGTGATATGTAAACTCATCTTCATTGGTCGACTACAAACATGACGTATCATCTGAAACATGGAAGTAGCTACATGCCCATTAGCCCACAGCGTCATTAACATTAAACATGACGGTGCAACATGGTGATCTCCATGGCTAAGGAACTGCTCCCTATGTAGATATAAACGGTTCATTCTAAAATAACAAAAACACAATGATTCTTATTTCCAGGTGATTTTACACTAAAGAAAACATACTTATTATGATATATTCAATCTTTGCTAATATACCCCCCTAAATCCTACACACTGGACCTTTAACGTTGGTCATGTTAGCATGCCTTGTTGGATATCTTTACAGACAGGTTGTTGTAGAAATATGATTTTCTGTTTTTTAATTTCACTGCAGGAAGGTCACCTGAAGGCAGCAAATTACAAAAGAGGGTGTAAAAAGGTAAGAACAAGAACTGATGAAAATACATTCAAGCTTTGTGGTGTATCTTCTTGTTATTGGTGCTGCTGATCTGAGCCGTATCCATTTTATATCTCTTTGCTAGGCCAAGAGGTCACTGGTGCTGGATGATCATTCGATAACAGGTCAGTGGTGGTTGAAGGACCTTAAAGCGTACTTAGGCCCAATCCCAATACCCCCCCCTTGTCCACTACCCCTTAGCCTTTGGCCTTACCCCTAGCCATTTCCCAGTATCCCTTGGCCCTTGAAATGAAGCAACAAGGGGTAGGGGTTGAAATCCTTTCCTAGGAATTGGGACACCACTCACTACGTCACAGCGTCGGTCACGTTCACGCATACGTAACTATTTTAAACAGGAAGCTGCGAGCCATCTACATTTCCAACCGGCATCTACAATGGAGTCTCTGGTTGAGTTCATCCTGCCGATCGTGTTTACATTATTCATCATGCTTTGTTTGATGAACGACAGACGACAGGAGACTTCTGCTAGCCAGCTAGCTAACCAGCTAACATTACGAGGCAGCATAGTTATACTAGCTGGCGTGTTATCGTAATGTGAAAAGTCCGACAATTTTGCAGAACAGGACAGATGATAGACGCCAAATAGTGCGAGCTAGCTCGCTAGCCAACAAGCAACCTGACGACGATAACGTTAGCTATGTATGGACTTTTCTCCCCATCTCTTGCTTGGTGGTAGCCATGGCGACGTCTACCCCTTGCTGGCAAGTCAGCATCTGAAATCCCTCGCTCCGAAGGGCTAGTTTCACACCCACTACCCCTCGTTATGCTCCCTACCCCTACACGTAAAAAGGAATTGGGACACCACTACCCCTCGCGGGAACGTGCAAATGTAGGGGTAGGGCCAAGGGGTAGGGCTAAGGGGGGGGTATTGGGACAGGCCCTTAAAAGTAAAAGTACAGATGTCTTAACAGGATATGACTCTAGCAGAAGTTAAAGTCACTTAGTAGAATACCGTTAAACTTTCATTAGTAGTCCGGGCTATTATTTACTTAAAGCACAGGCCTCTAATTGAGACAGGCCTTTATTTCTCAAAATGTGTAGCCACACCGGGCTACTGAAAGGGACGAGAGTGTTTAATTTGGACTATGCTTTTAATTGAAGTTGTTGAAAGTAAAAGTACAAGTAAATGCTGTCAATAAAAAAGCAAGCACTCAGAATTCTGAGGATTATCAAGTTTATTTCTGAGCTTGTACGCCACCTTACAAATGGAGCGTACACTACACTTGAAGAAAAACAAGGTCTTCTTAAAAACATTTAGCATTTAAAAGCATTTAAAGGAAACCTTTGACTATCCAGGGCTGACACACTGCAGTCACAAACCTTTATCTCTTTGAATCATTACTCACCCTCTCTGCTGTGGGACGCCATTTTCTGCTTTCATCGTGAAGCCTTTCTCATTGAGTGGAAATTAGTCGCTAGCATGTAGCATCTAATCTAACGTGCAGTGTAGACTTGACTGTAAATCCAAACTTAACTTTGGCCTGCAGAAATGTAGTGTAGTTTGGGCTGCTTCCAGCTAAGAATTTTCCTAGTCGACCAATAGTCGTCATTTAGGTCCATCAGTGGACTAGTCTCCCGCATGTTTCTGATATGAATGTAATGATTAAATGATATATTTTGGTGGTTTGAGTTGAAGGTGTGAGAAAGAATAGTATCAGTAACATTGTTAACACTGTGCTACATTACAGAGAAATACAAACCGTACTAATGAACCTTCATTAATATAGGCCTATATTTTATCTCCAAGTGCACGTCACACACTGAGCGAGCCGCCTGTTAATGACGCTGTGGGCTAATGGGCATGTAGCTACTTCCATGTTTCAGATGATACGTCATGTTTGTAGTCGACCAATGAAGATGAGTTTACATATCACCTTGGGTTCGTCCTTCACCTTCTCAAAATGATCCCACACTTTGGATTTCCTGCCCGACATGTTATTAACTAGCCTGTGGAATAACCGCAGGTACCAGCCCTGGAAATGAACCTGACTCCTGTCTGACTGCTGAGCGTGGACACTTCCTGTGTCTGCCCTTTCAAAGTAAAGTCCCACATGGTCCAGTCATATAGGTTTGGATTTATTTGACAGGGCTCCAAGTAAAAACCTCCTGAACAATGAACACTGAAGGAATCCTAACTTGGAGCCACTAAATCCTACACACTGCTGCTTTAGAGAAAAGCAAGCTGTGTCACACAGCCAGGTTCCACATGTATTTCAAATTCACTTTTCAACAAACCTTTATAAGTTTTTCCAGTGGGGTGCCCTGACATCGAATGCTCAACTTCCAGTTCTTGGAGCTTTCCTTCCCCGCGAACCTCTCAAATTCACCGGGAGTAAACCACCGTTTCTTGAACACAATGCACTTCTCCCCTGAAACCATCAGAGAATAAGGAAAGTGTTCATGTCAGCCATCAATCATCTGCTGTTATTCATAATCAATCCTCCAGTCACTGAGCTTTACATTTGGCCTACCTTTAGCTAGTCTTTGTCTGTCCAGTGTCCCCTCCTTCTGTCCACAGGTCACAGGCAGCTGTGTCTTGTAGATGTCGCTCTTCTGTCCCTTCTTCAGGGGAGACGCTGAAGAATAAAAAAAAAGAACTTTGATTTCTTTGTTACGAATGAGAAACTACAAAGACATAATTTACACAGTGATAGTTCGCTAAAAGGCAGTAAACATTAAGACACAGTGGATCTCATTCATCAAATGTGAGCAGAACAAATTTGTGTGTAAACTGTTCGCAGAGGGAAAATGACAAGTACTTCTGCATGTATCAATATGCCAGTAGCTCCGGACTTTTCGTAGATACTAACAAGATCTACAGCTGCTTCTGACTGCTGGTAGTGCTCGTGTAAAGAAGATATTGCACATAAATGCTGCTTGTCTTTATTAGAAATTACAGTTTTAGCTTGTATTGTGCTCTGTTATGTTCTCAATACACAGATGCCTTTGAAACAAGTAAGGTAAACATGACGAGATAAGAAATGTAACACAGTTAGTTAAACTAGTTGGTATTTATCAGATTTGAGCTTCAGATTAGGGTTCTAAAATATGAGTTATCTGAATAATACAAAACTGGACAACACCTTTCTGTGGATGAATAAAGTAACAAACTTAAATTAATTAAATTTAATTATCAGAGCTGTGACGTGGGAGACGTAAACATTATTTCAAATTGAGTTTTGGTTTAATAAGACCTGTGGGCAGCTGGTGAATCAGAATCTGGCAGAGAGTTGGAGGGACTTGTTGTTAAACTTAACGGTGGGTTAATCCCGACATCAGACTACCTGCATTCCACAGATGACACAGGTGCTGGTTTCTACAAAGTGATATTCAGGCTTAAAACACATTTATGCTCATAATAGAAATAACTGAAGATATGTGTCCTATCCTCATGTTAGTCATACTTTAAACATGTCCATTACAGATGATGAAAGACAGACGGAGGAACGGCCTCAGCAGCAGCCACAAACCAGTACAGCAAGACATGACCGTGGCAGGAAGGTGTTCAGTGTTACATGTGGAGCTTTAGCTGCGACCTTACACAGAAATCGGTTTGCATCAGGTAACTGTCTCCCACTGTACACAAAGTCGCAAAATACACTCACTGGCCACTTTATTAGGTACACCTTGCTGGCACCAGTTTGGACCTCCTTCTTAATTCTTGGTGTCACAGATTCAACAAGGTGCTGGAAACATTCCTCAGAGATGTTGGTCCATATTGACATGATGACATCACACAGTTGCTGCAGATTTGTCGGCTGCACATCCATGATGAGAATCTCCCGTTCCAGCACATCCCAAAGGTGCTCTATTGGACTGAGATCTGGTGACTGTGGAGGCCATTGGAGTACAGTGAACTCATTGTCATGTTTGAGATGATGTGAGCTTTGTGACATGGTGCGTTATCCTGCTGGAAGTAGCCATCAGAAGATGGGTACACTGTGGTCATAAAGGGATGGTGATTGGCTGAATAGCAGTTGAACATGTGTACCTCATAAAGTGGCCAGTGAGTGTATGTGTATCTGCACAACCTGTTTATTGTGTGGGTGTGTCACTCTAGTGATAAGGTGTAATGAAATGTGTCCTAACCAGCTGACTCTTCTAAACTCACCACCAGCGACTCGTGGGAAGAGTCTTCGTACTGAGACGAGCTGGTTGACTCCAGAGGAGTTTGTGAAGGAGGCGTCATGTCCAGATGCAGATGCCACCTGGAGGAAGGACATCCTGTATGAAGGGGAACCACTCAGTGTCCTCATAGAGGTGACCATGATCAGGGTGACGTGTTATTGTAAAGTGTGTGTCTCTGTGTTTCTGACAGAAGCACAGGATTTTACAGAGCCTAAAAGACCTAAAGTACAGCTTGAAACAAAGAGGAGGACACTGTTGATTTGTCTTTTCAGGAAGGCATCTTGAAGATCCACTCACTGCTGTGTAAATGCGGACTGTGCAAACCAGATAGTGAAGACCTGGTGAGTTTGTTGATCAGTCAGTTTCAGACGAGCAGCATTTCCTCATTCCACACTCATCTTTGTTCTGCATAAACAATGTGAAGGCCATTGCTGATTTCTCTCAGATGCAGGGTGTAATTGTGCTGTGTGTAAACGGAGTTGCTGTCGTGTCTTTTTGGCAGGATGATCAGAAAAACGACGATGAGTGTTGCGTCTGTAAAGGTGCAGGAGAAGAAGAGTTGGTGGAGTGTGACCACTGCCCTCGCTCCTTCCACCAGAGATGTCACCTGCCTCATGTAGAGGACAACATTTTAGGGTGAGCTTTGATCAGAAACAGAAGACAGCCGCAACATGAAACATTTTTATGTGATCTCAGTTGTTTCATTTTTTTTAGCTTTTACGCATTTCATTGAGACTGAAAGAGATAGAGGTAGACCAGTGGGATTTTATATTTATACTAGATTTATATTAGATTTTTTATTTATACTCGTGTGGCAGACCCTACGCCGTAGCATACAAATGTGACCTTCGCCATTGTGAGCATTTATACTTGTGCGGTGGTGTGTCTGTGTCACTCTGCAGTTACACCTCTAAAACACTAGTCAGCGGTGGAGGTTTCTGTGAAGTGCTGTAAAGTTTAGTTGATTCAAAACTCACATTAAACACACATTAAACATGGCTTAATAGAGACAATTTTAAACGCAAGTACACAAATCAGCTTCACTATAACTCGCAGCATTCACAGACAAACACTTGTCTTTATCTGGACACATTTTCCCCACAAATACAGCATTATAACGTTATTAGCACACGCCTATGGCATTTTACATTGTATAAATTAGCCTAGCGGCTAGCGATCTCTTCTCATATAAAACCAGGGACAACATTTAACAAAGGTAACGGTACATAATTTGGCTCCATTACAACTCACAAGGTTCACTGACAAAACAACTGTCTTATACTAAACACGTTTTCCAAACAAATACAACATGCTAACGTTATTAGCACAAGCCTATGGCATTTTACACTGTATAAATTAGCCTAGCGACGAGCGGAGATTTCCTCTTAACAGACTTAAAATGTTATTTTTGTGGAGGCTTTATTGTCTTCACAATTTATTGTTTCTTATCTGTGAAATTAAAGTAAATAAAATATTTGTTTCCACTGAGGGAAATGGTTTCAGCTTACAGAAACAGGAGGTCTGCGTCGCTACATTTCTGGGGAGGTGCGTGTCAGGCTATGGCTTAAGGTACGCCGTCGGTTCAGTACTGTATTCACTCTTCCTTCCTGCCCTACAAAACCAAAGAGCTGCTTTTTAAGGTTATAGATAGACATTATCCAGAGAATTCTGTTATTTATAAATACATTCCTGATATAAATGACAAATGCACCTTCTGTATCAATGTGGTAGAAACATTATAACACTTACTCTCTCAATATGTACATGTGACGATCTTCTGGACTGATTTACAGTTGGACATTTCAACAGGAACATTTCACTCAAAGAACCTGCTCTCTTAATAATTTTTTTTTAAATGTTTTTTCCCCAAAAAATAAACAATATATAATTAATTTGCTCATTATCTTGGCTAATTTTTGTCATCATAAATCAAAATACTTTTCAGTAAAATTGCCCTCATGCGGTCGCTAGAGGTTCCCACCACCAAACCAAACGGGATCAGATGCCTCAGGGGAATGGAATGGAAACGCCAAAATTCGAATTAAAATCCCCTGATTCGCACAAACTAAAAAACGCTCGCTATAGCCGGGTTTTGGTTGATTAAAAAAAAAATTTGATTCGCAAAACAGGGGATGGAAACAGTTATGTTTGAATTAAGTCTGACATAGCGCACCTCTCTCCATGGTGATATCCACACTCCGGGTCGGGAAGGCGGTAATGCATTTACAAGCTGGTTGCCAACCGCCAGAAAACGTAGAAGAAGAAGAATGCAAGACTTGTTTTGTTTCCGGTTCTGCGGAAAACTCGCGCGAGTTCGTAGTTTTCACCTAAGTCCGTACATTTAATGGAAACACACAGGATTCGTATTTCTTTTAATGCGCATTTCCCAATGATTTGAATCACTTGTGGATGGAAACATAGCTGGTGAAAAGTAACCAAAAGGGCCTAAACTACACATTGGAGGGATATATTCATCATTTTATTGTTGAGAAGCTCGATGAAAAGCTTAAATTACAAGCCAAAATTTACAGGTCACAGTGTACGCTTGTGAACTGCATCTGGTTGCCGTCGCCATCAAAGACAACAAGTTAAAGTGCCACTGAAGTTAAGGTTTTTGGCTCAGAATATGAGAAAAGGATAACGGCCTTTTTACCATCTTTACCAAGAGTGTCTCTCCGTTAGTTTGGTGCTACAGTATTTACACGGAATCATTCAGCATAACGTTTGCCAACCTTTGTTATCTCTGCCATTACAGATAAGTTAATGAAGCTAAGCTCCAGAAGTTAACGTTAGCTTAACTAGAGCCCTTTGGACAACAGCTAACAATGATGTACGATCACCAAAGTACAAAACTAGAAGAAAATAGGCTAATGAACTCCCAGCAAACAAGGTGACATGATGAACAACGCAGCTAGGAGCTAACGTTAGGCTAACTTTAGCTAACGTTAGCTAGAGATGTTAAAGATAACTTTATATTTCTTTCCAGCAAAGTGACAATATGTTGCCTCAAACACAATGTTGACTTACCTTAGAACAGATGTAGACATCATTGTTAATCTTATTCACGTTGAGTTGATGTTGTGGTCTAACGTTACCACACAACTTTATCCAAAGGAGACACTTTTCTCGGTTGAGATGTGGTTTAAAGTGTAAAAAATACACCTGGTCGCCCAGCCTCTCAGGATACCTTGTGTCAGAGTTGCATGTACCCCATGCACACCGTTTGACCATTTTTAAACTTCAAATCTCAGAAAAAGCTCATAAAACAGAACAAACTGACTTTCTGTAATGCATTTCAATGGACGTCCAGGCAGAGAATGTCCCAGTGTATGGGAATGGCTATACGCACTGTGATTGGCTCATCGCATTTGAGGGCGGGGCTTAGCCATAGGTCAATTCCTATCTAAAAGGGGCTAGTAACCCCGGAATCTGAGCCAAGTCCTCAACAGTGCACGTCTCAAGCCCGTTGGAGACGGGAGGTTCCAGGCGTAAAAGCGAATTCTTCTGTCCTTTTAAGAATTCAGATTTATATATATCATAAAACAATATCAAACTTAAAATTATGTAGTAAAAAACTGACTGAAACAATTGATTTATGCATATCTTACAATTTTATAACCAATTAGGTAAACCCTGTGTGTGTGTGTTTTCATTGTGTTCATTTGTGTTTTTTATTATTATTATTATTAATTACTATTATTATTATTTACTTTTGTTTTGTATGGTTACATTTATCACTAAGAGTGTGCCTATTACATTGTTTTCATTTATGATTTATGATCATTGCTCTCCACCTTATGTGCAAAGTGAATGTAACGACCAAAGTAGCATCAGTGGAGTCAGGGAGATGCCTATTTCAGCAGACTTTAAATTTACTAGCTCATCAAATGACATGTTATACAAGTCAATAAATCTCTACCTTTGTCACATGTTCCACCTGTCCAGTGTCAGTGGGATTAACGTGGTTAAAATGAAACACAAATTAAGAGCAGTCTATATTCTGTTCAAGACGGATACTTCTCAGATGTTTTATATGTATGTATGAATATATTTTGTTTGTGTGTGTGTGTGTGTGTGTGTGTGTGTGTGTGTGAGCAGGGATGACGGACCATGGATGTGCACATTCTGTGTATTCAGAATCTGTCAGTCGTGGCTTCACCCAGATCAGCAGAAGAAGGAAGAGGTCGTGTCTCGCCAGATATCCCAACGCATGCTGGTGAGCACGCCGTCTGACTCTGTGTCGTCACATCGTAACGCCTGCCTCTCTGACACACCGCCGCCTCTCACCTCCTCTTCTCTTACATCAACAGCAGTGCCAGTATCTCCTCCTGTATCTGTGCAGTGCTGATGAGGAACAAATATTTGCCACCAACCCATGCCTCAACGTGAGTCTCTGTCTTGCTCCTCTCATGCACCTGTTTACTGTCTTCATATTTGTGGGAAATAATACAAATATAGAGGAATGACGCTGTCCTCAGGTGCTTATGATGGTCTGAAGCTCGTGTAAACACACAAAGTTGTTGCAGAGTGTTGAGTATTTCATTCATTTCTGCTCGGCACCCACAGTTGCAAGATTACTCCACTGTGATCAAGACTCCCATGTGGCTGGGTGAAGTTGCAGACAAACTCCAGGAGCAACTCTACCAGACGGTTGGAGAGTTTGTGTCTGACGTCCAGCTCATTTTCACCAACTGTGCTGTGTACAACCGAGTAAGTAACAAGAAAGAACCTCACACAGTCTCACTTCAAAAGGTCTGAACTATCCCTTTAAAAAAAGGAGGTTTTCATCAACAGTTAAGTACATGTTTTAAGTATGTATTTTAGTGACATGGACTGTTGTGTTCTTTTGCAGGACAACCCTGAATTCCTCGCCAAGGGCAACGGACTGAAGGAGTTATTCGATGGAGAATTTAAAAGTGTGTTCAACATCAGTGATAACTGATGACGGGTAAACAGTGTTCTGTTTTCAAACTCAGTAACTTTTTGGGATAGGTTAAGAAATGATGATGTAATGAGCCCTGTGGTATATGTCTTTCTGACTGATGCCTCTGCTGCAGTCACAGTATTTCAGAATAATAATCAATAAGAGGTAAAGGTACTTTAACTGGAATTAACTTGAGGTCTTTTTGCAGTAAGGATACTTGCAGTGACAGAACTGTTAGTGGCCAAGTTGCATTGTGGGTAATGTAGCCGCCAGGTTTTTCATGGATGCAAATTGTCGCTGGAATAATAATAATAATAATAGGACAATATCTGTTGTTCTGATTTTGATCCAGTGTTACAGAAGAGTAATGCTGAATGAGCAGAGCACTCAGGTTACTGAACTTTTAAAAAATACTGTAGTTTGATTAAAGTGAGTGTCACTACCAGGGCTGGGTTAAAATAATCGATTCATCCAATCCAAATCGATCGTCATTTCAATGACACTATATTGATTCATAAAATCCCAGATTGATCTTTTAATATATATGTTTCCCCACAGATGTGTGAAGCTTTAACCAAGTTAATCTCGCCATTAGTAAACGAGCCGCGGCGCTAAATTATCAACTTTCAAAGTCTTGAGAAGCTCTGAAGTTACCAGCTCCTTTATCTGTAACTGTAACTGTGTCATTTATTGTCATGCTGCAGCAGCCTGCTGTGTGTGCGTCGCTGCTGCTGCGCCACTTTTAAAACATGGGAAACGTGAGGTCGGATTCTTGGGACTACTTTTGTGCCTTTTTTTTTTTTTTTTTTTTGTGCAAGCTTTCATGAGCGTGGCAGCAGGTTGCGTCTGAGGTTGCTAAGCAACCTTAAGTACCGAATCATATTCTGTTTACCTGAAATCCTGAGTGCAGAGCTGATCTTTCTTCCAGGAGCTGTTTATAAGTGTGTAGGCCTGTCGTCTGTGGGACAGATGTAAAGCTCTGGGTGGCCCTGCACTAACATGATCAACTTCATATTTATCACAGACGGCCCCTTTCGCACACACAAATACTGAGTAGAGATGTTCGGGTGGAGACAGAAAAGTGAAGTTAACTTGAGCTGAGGACAGGACACTACAGCTGATCAGCAACATGTAAACATTAAGAGAAGTGATATTTCAGTCTGCTCTGTCTGCAGTCTCTCGTCCACCGCTTCAGGAAATCAGTGGTGATACCCAGCCCTAGTCACTACAGTACTTGTGAACAGTGAACTTGTCTTTTTGGGATGATCCTCAGCACATGATGAGATTTCAGAACAGTTGAAACTGCTTATAGTGATCACAGGTCATATTCATCACTATAAACAGATGATTATTATGATTATTTTCCTTATTTCGCACACAGGTTACCATCTCATTGACATGTGCAGTCTATATTTATGACATGAATATACAATCAAAAGCACAGCTTTGCCATTTACTGAATTTTATTGACTGTTTAAAATACAGCACAACTGTTTCATTCCATGACCGGGCATTATCACATGACGAGGCCGGCTTTAATCGCAGGTGCTTTTTCTGTGTGCATTCATTTTCTGTCTCCATGACTAGCAGCTGTAAAAAACTTTCTTTTATCTGTCATGATTTCAATGTGCACGCGGCACCAGCCTCAGGTGGTCAGTAAAGTAAAATAATAATAATACATTTACCCTAGGTTTAAAAGGACAGTGCACCCAAAAAAGGAAATTCAGCCATTATCTACTCACCCATATGCCGAGGGAGGCTCAGGTGAAGTTTTAGAGTCCTCACAACACTTGCGGAGATCCAAGGGGAGAGGAGGTAGCAGCACAACTCCACCTAATGCAGGCTGACGGCGCCCCAGATTCAAACGTCCAAAAAACACACAATTGAAACCACAAAATATCTCCATACTGTTCTAACTGCCTCTCTGTGCAAAAGCACATGAACACACATGAAGGCGGTGCCCATGTCTCACGGTCTCGCGCAAGCACACACAGGTGAGCTCAGTGTACAGAGAAGCAGTTAGAGCTACAGGCTACAATGAGGCTAAAAACAGAGTTCAAATGACGTTTTTCCAAACGACTTTTTATGTCGGGGCTTCAGGACACTTGGATCACTATGGACGAGCAGTATGGAGATATTTTGTGGTTTCAATTATGTGTTCTTGGACGTTTTAATCTGGGGCGCTGTCAGCCTCCATTAGGTGGTTGTGCTGCTACCCACTCCCCCCTGGGATCACCGCAAGTGATGTGAGGACTCTAAAACTTCACCTGAGCCTCCCTCGGCATATGGGTGAGTAGATAATGGCTGAATTTTCATGTTTGGGTGCACTATCCCTTTAAATTAATTCTCTAGAAGTTCTCATGTATGTGGATGTGGACGACTTGATTACTGTTAGCAAATTATTTAACAGCGTTTGTAAAGGAACGATTGTGTCCCAAGGTTTTCGAGGTAGATCACTGTAACTGTGATCATTTTTCACAGTATAATTCCACTGCAGTGCATTTTGTTTACTCCTAAAGGGTGCAATATAATCAGTGCCTTTCTTTATTGATGTAACAAACATTTTTAATATTTCTGTGTTTTTATTAAACAGGAGTTTGTACAATGGAGACAAACCATTTTATACTAGTACTTTTTATATTAGTTAAGTAAAAATGAATTTTCTGTGTGTTGTGTCAAACCTTCTTTTTATTGACGTTTCCTCTGATGTTGCACCACATGTGAGGAGAGTGCCAAGATGTATGTATTATGACAAAAGTCAGTGTTTGACTTTGTATTTGTCTGAAACGTTCATCATGCAAATGATCAAACAGGATTTTCATGTCATTCCACAGTATTTCAGATATGAATCAGTTGCACTCTCTCTCTGTGTGTCTCACTCTTCTGATCTGTCGCCGGTGGATGTTTGTTTTTAAAATAAAATATATATGTACATCTTTAAAGACGTCTCATTTTGATAAACCTGCCTCTTTAATCATCTCAAGACCCCTCAGATTTTGTTTGGCACCTGAGCTACTGATACAGGATACATACACGGGATGGAAGTGAGCACAGAATTGAAGTAGCTTAAAAACGGGATGACGAGTGAGACATGCTCATATTCTATCTAATAGAGGTTTGCAATGAATCAGTTCAGCTGGCAATTTGTTTGTGTCGGTTATTCAGCTTTAATACTAAACAAAACATCATAAGCATTAAGGACACAATCAAGAAATGTGTGAAAAATGGGGATAAAGGGGAAAAAAAGAAAAAAAAATTTAAAAAAAAAATAACCCTTGAGAATACTTAAAACAGTTAAAATTCAAGCAAATCCATCAGTTGAAACAAGAACAGATGGGAGTGAGATAGGATCTAAAAAAATTTTTAATTGCCGTGAGGATAAAAATGAGGTAAACTGTAGATTCTGCATGAATGAGAACGCAGATATTCTAAATATTGAGGGGGCTGTGTCCCCTGCATCCCCTCGAAATCTACACAGATAGCAATAGGGTAATATAAGGAGGTAAAAAAACCAATGCTGGCCTGCATAGATGGATTACTGTCTTACCAGGCAGAGGCCCAGGGACCCAAAATGTTAGAGCCGCCAACACACACAAAAAACACAATATTACCTCAGTGAGACCCAAACTACTACAATAAGACACAAAACAACTACAAGGAGACACAAAACAACTACAAGGAGACACAAAATGTCTATAAAGGTATACAAAACAACCAAAAAAGAAACCAAAGTATCTCAAAGAGACACTAAAAGACCTAAAAAAAAGACAAAAAATTACTTCAGGGAAACCCAAACTACTACAAAAAGACACAAAACAACCACAAGGTGACACAAAGAGACACACAAATAACTGAAGGAGACCCAAACTACTACAAAAAAAAACACAAAAAACCAAAAAACCAGAGTACCTCACATAGAGACAGAATGACCACAGAGAGACAGAGAAACACACAGAGAAACAAAACCACCACAAAGTCTGTGTCCTGTGTGGTAGAGGTGGTGGGGCCCTTTGCATATCTGTGCCCAGGGGCCCATTGTCTCACACTACACCCATGGGTCCTCCACCTCAACATCCTGGGTGCATCACTTCCTTCTTTCTGGTTTAAGTTTATCAACCTATTTGTGTCTCTACTTTTATCAATATAAAAGTCCCCTGCTACTCTCAAGTTTTCATCAGGGGTCAAAGCTGCACGTGTTGTAACATGTTCCCTGCAGGAGTCACTCTGTGGTAGATGACGCCCCCTGTGGCCACTGACCGGAACTGCGACTTATACAGCTGAAGAAAAAAACTCCTCCAACTTTCACTTTCGAAACGTCATCAAAAGGAGGAAATGAGATCACATTGCGGGCAGAGGGTTGTGCTGTGGGTAGATCCGCTCTGATCGGACTTGTATAGACTCCCGCCTGTTTTAATCTGCTTTGTTTTATATGTGACACAGTACAGTGAGCTGCTGCGGCATTTTACTTTAACTGTCTAAACCCTGAACTTTGGAGCAGGACAGTGTGCAGAGGGAGGAACTGCAGCGGAGGGAGCCTCCATAAATCACTTTACTCAGTGCCACACTGTGGATGTGACACCTCCTGACCTGTGGAGCAGCTGTGGTCTCTCTGGGGTCTCTCTGGTGTGTGTGCAGAGGTTTGGGTGGAGGTGGTTGCAGCCAGGAGCATGACGGAGCCGACGTTCTGGATGGAGAAGGAAGAACTCCTTCGGTTCTTCCGCCGCCATAAAACAGAACTGTCCTGCATGGAGAACCCGCACATCTTCCTCAGCCAGCTCAGAGATCACGACCTGATCCCGGACGACAGATACCAGGTACGTTAGTGAGGTGTTACGCAGTTGTTGTTGTTGTGATCTTCTTCCTCACACACTCAGATACAATACAAATTTATTTATATAGCACATTTAAAAACAACAGCGTTGACCAAAGTGCTGTTCATCAAATATAATATACAAAAGTCAATAAATAAAACACAAGAAAATAAAACACAAAATAAAACAACAAAAGGCTGCCAGCTCTCATACAGGGGCAGAGAAGGCCGACGGAAACAGGTGGGTTTTTAAACGAGATTTAACAACAGGGAGGGTATCTGCCAACACATTTTTTCAAAAGATCGGAAAGGTGGGATGGGGCCAGCCCATAATCAAGTCGGGTGGAGACAAATGCGTGAATCACCCTCTCAAAATGATTTAAAGAAAGGACAGGCTTAACCCGCCTCTTAATGGCGGGAACAGCCTGCAGGCTGCAGCAAACAGGAACACAGATTTTAATATCTCTGTAACAGCGGCAGACTGGAGATGAAACATGCCTCTGAAGTTTTGACTAGAGCTGTGTCTGTGCCCATATGTGCATGCACTCGGGAGCGCGCTCAATGTAAACTACCGGGCATTGTAGGGGAGACCGGGGTCGGTTGTCACAGTGCTTATTTTGTATTGTTCAACAATGTACAAACAAATGTCAGGTATAAAAGGAACACAACAACAACACATGAGAGCTGAAAGAAACTGCGCTGAAAGATGAACAAATAATAAAGTAAGAATTGAGATTAGAAAACAACAAAAACGAGAAAAAAGCAGTTCACTTCACATCAGAGGTTTCATCAAATATTCATTTGTAATATTCTAAAAATGTTTTACTTTGTTGTTCAAAAGAGTAAAGCAGCAAAAGCTTTTGAAATCCTTGGTCATATTTTCCAGCAACCAAATCGTATCTTAAATGCCCCTGAAATGTTTTGCACTTTGCACCAACATCGCACATTATTTATCCTACAAATCATGACAACAACCCACGAACTGGCAAACTGTGCTGTTACAAGATGTAGCCTTTGTCCAGCTTTTCACCTCATACGCTTTTCTTTGTTTAGGTTAAAATGCTCGTGCACTCCACCCCCATTTTGTAGCAAAAACGACATACTCAAATTAAAATGACTGTAGCTTCTGAACCGCTCTGACTACATGCATGCATGAGGTGTTGCCAGAAAGAAAACTCCCTGAAGTTTCTTGTGAAAGTGTCAGAAACACTCTAGGTGATACAGAGACAGAGTAATGGGCCTCTGAAGTCAGTAAAAAATTAAAGATTTTGCCTAAAATAAAATAAAAATGTATTTCAGGGTGAATAACTGTCTGTGGCTTCATCTGAGCAGGTAAATGACACTGTGGGGCTGTAGGCACACTATCAATGAACATTTGTTTCAAATTTGAAGAAGATTGCTCAAAGTATGACCATTCTACAGTGTTTTTTCCATGAAAAGATCCAGGCGGAGCTCCAAAACAGTCACCAGTACTATCTAACGTTAGCATTTACGTTATATTATAAAAACTCAGTCGTCACTGACCCCGGATAACTTTCAAAACTCCGGGGTTGTGTTTGACTGTGCAGGACAGGTAATGTTATGCAGGGCTCAACAATAAGGAGGAAGAAAAACTCTCGGTCGGGCATGTAAACTAACAACTCACCTGCCCGATCGGGCAAGTTGCTAAAAATAGTAAAAGTTAATCACTAATTGATAAAATAAATGTATTTTAAAACGTGCTCTTCTGCTCTGATGCAGCGGTCTCTCTGCCTGAAGTCACAGGCACAGCTGTGTAACAATGTCCTGCCCACAGCCTCCATTGATATTATTTTGCGTGACGGACGCTTCATGTAATAACATAACAATATACGAATTATGGTGTTATGTCATCGTGTCATTTCTGTCTACATGGTCACACGTTAACAGTTCTCCTCTGCTCTCTGTATCGCGCATGGCGGAGTTCCGCCACACACACAGGTGAGCACGCTAGAGCGGCTCGGGCCGCATTTTCCTGACCAAACCTGACCCCGAGCCCGGTGCAGTTTGTCAGCTGACAAAGTTATTGAAATGGACAGTGTGTAAATAACCATCAACAGACTGCTGTTATGCACAGACAGACACGCTGCTCGCACAGCAGCTCAGTACGGCACTCATGCTGAGCTTGTGTTGCGTTCAGGCGTAAAGGTCATAGCACAAAACAGCAGCATGTCAAGTGACTTTTTACTTTATTATGTTCAATAAAATTGTATGTTCCTAAATCACCTAAACACCTCATATGTAAGCTAGACAGACATTTCACCTGCTCATACTGTGCACACATGTACTGTGTGTACTTAGTCCTAAAGAGCTCTTCTGGTGCCAGTAGATACATAGAAACATCCCAGCAGGCTGTGCTTTGCAAGCATACAAAAAAGTTTCACGCATGTGAAAATTATTTTTCATGCGTGTGCTTCACCTCCGCTGCTACAACTCCATCCCAGGGGAAACGCTGCTGTGTGCGTTTTGTGCAACAGGTGGATGTGGTAGTCGACTGGTAGAGTAGAGAGAGAGCTAAGTAGTGTTGAAGTAGAGTAGAGCAGGGCAGAGAATATATTAAACCTGGTGTTAACACAGCAGAACTGGAGAGAGGGGTGAAAAATAAATAGAGGTGGGCATGGCTCAAGTAGGGCGCAAAATTATAGATGGAGAACGATTGACAAATTTTTCACTTTAAGCCCTGACACTGTCATTTTGTGCAGGAATTAAGCTACAATACATGACATATGTTGTTTTAATTAATAAATACAGTGTGAATAAAGATTACATAACATAAAAATAACTGCAGTCTTTGTTATTTGATAGCCGCTTAAATTAAACAATTTTTATAGGGCAAGTAAAAAGTGACTTCGGGCAAGTAGATCTCTGACCAACTTGCCCGACCGGGCAAGTGAAAAAAACCTTAGCGTTGAACCCTGTTGTGTTTAGTTTGCCTCTAATGTAACAGGCTATAACGTTATTTATGACAACACAGCATCCAGTTGCTAATGGCTAATGTTAGCCTACTGTAGCGTAGCCTCTGAAACATAACGTTATCTTCCTTGTGCGTTTCCACTTACTAGTAACATTAAGGCTACTATTTAACATGAGCACTGTAACCTTATTCCAAAACTTTTAAAACTCTGGGGTTGCGTTTGACTGTCTTGGTTGTAACGTTACATTCTAACGTTACCTTGCCAACGCCTATGTCCATCATAGACGTAATGAGGACGTAATGGAGGAGGGGGGAGTAGGCCTTTGGAGGGAGGTGGAGTTGCAGGAGGAGGGGGATGGGACTTTGGAGCGAGGCGGGAGTTGTGGATGTTGTAAGTCCTGTGTGAAATGCAAGAAAGGTAAGAGTAGCTTTAAGGGGAGTGTGAAAAGGCCTTTTTTAGTTTAGGGTTTTGTTTGTGTTGGCGTTGTTAAGAAGATGCTCATTTTTAATGATGCAACATTTGATCAGGCAGACACGACATGTCAGTGCAAATGTTCTCTTTGTGTGTGTGTGTGTACAGAAGGTGAGTCGCATGAAGAGTAAGAACAACATAAAAAGAGGCCTTTATGACATTCTGGACTGGCTGGAAAAAAAACAGTCAAAGCGCATCATAGACTTCTGGGACTGTGTCTTCAATGAGACCATCATGAACCAGTACCCCACCCTGCGACTGCTGCACAACAAACTCAAGGACGGTCAGACTCTTTTTTTTATGGTCATTAGACTGTTAATGATTGTAAATCTGCTTACTATTGAACTATTATAATTTCTATTATATACTAAGACAGGTTTATTTTTGTAAGATAGATATTTGGTATATATATTTACATGGTTTATAGTTGTGTGACAAAGTTAAATGGTAATAAAAGCAGGTAGAAAAGTCTGAAAAGGTATAAGTTTATCTCTAGGAAGTTGTCTCTCCTTTTCCGATGTGTAAATCAAATTAACTATACACTGACAATTTGCTTTTACATTACGCTTTTTATTATTTCTAAATATTACTTTTTCCATCTGTCCGCTTGCTGTATGTTCATGTCTTTTTTTTATTTTTATAAATAAGTAAAATAATAAAAAAAAAATAGTAAAAAAAAAATAGTACAAATCTTAACATTTTAATCTCTGGGTTTTCATTTATATCACAGGGTCTTTCCATTTTTACCAACAACAACCAGAGAGGGATGAAACAGAGGAGTCAGATGAAGGGAAAAGGAAGAAGCTTTCGGCAGATGAGGACGGAGAGAAGAAGCAAACGAACTCAGTAAAGAAGAAGAGAAATCTAAAAAGTAGGAGCGCGTGCGAGGAGGAGGAGGAGGAGGAGCAGGCCGGTCCGTCATCTCGACTGACTCCAAGGAAAAAGTCCAAGAAATTATGCTTCTGTAAGTCGACTCCCATTTAGGCTTTACTTTTCTAAACTTACTGGGTCTCATTCATGAAATGTTAGCAAAGCTATGAGAAGATTTGCACCTTGGTACTAAAATCCTACTTCAGATTCATGAACGCCACGGGAACGTCAGAAATGATCACAGGCAGGAGTGCATGTTCATGAATACCAATCAGTCGTAAATTGACAGCGCACTCCTGCTTGTCAGCAATTAGCATACATCCCGCCCATGAATAGCCAGTGACCACCATATAAGGAGGTGTTAAATACCCTGGACTATGGAGAAAGAGAAAGAGAAAAATAAAAACTTTTCCAACGCTGAGACTGAAGTTATTTGGGGTGAAGTGGAGTTAAGGAAAACATTGTATTTTCTTCTGTTGGCAGTGGTGTGACAGGAACAGGTAAATCAAAGGCCTGACAGGAGGTAACAGGTGCTGTTAACTCTGTGTCTTCTGTTGTAAGAACCATCCAGCAAGTTAAACGAAACTGATTCAACATGAAATTTGATGAAAAAAACCCCACAAGTACACACAAAAAACCCACAGGAAGCCGGTCGCAGCTCGCTGCTGCAGATGAGTGTATTGCTTGCATCATCGCAGAGACCTCTCTGTCAGTTTGCCCTCAGGCTCGGCATTGTTTAAACCACTATTAAAACATCTTAATGCAGGTAGTCTGATGTCGGCATTAACCCACCGTTAAGTTTAACAAGTCCCTCCAAGTCTCTGCCAGATTCTGATTCACCAGCTGCCCACAGGTCTTATTAAACCAAAACTCAATTTGAAATAATGTTTACGTCTCCCACGTCACAGCTCTGATAATTAAATTAAACAAAAATGACGTGATGACGTTGGTTTGTTACTTTATTCATTCAGAGAAAGGTGTTGTCCAGTTTTGTATCATTCAAATAACTCATATTTTAGAACCCTAATCTGAAGCTCAAATCCTGTAAATACCAACTAGTTTAACTAAATGTGTGACATTTCTAATCTCTTGTCATGTTTAACTTACTTGTTTCAAAGGCATCTGTGTATTGAGAACATAACAGAGCATCTAATTGAGACAGGCCTTTATTTCTCAAAATGTGTAGCCACACCGGGCTACTGAAAGGGACGAGGCGTTTAATTTGGACTAGGCTTTTAATTGAAGTTGTTGGAAGTAAAAGTACAAGTAAATGCTGTTAATAAAAAAGCAAGTGCTCAGAATTCTGAGGATTATCAAGTTTATTTCTGAACCTGTGCACCACCTTAAAAATGGAGCATACACTACACTTGAAGAAAAACAAGGTCTTCTTAAAAACATTTAGCATTTAAAAGCATTTAAAGAAAACTTTTGACTATCCAGGGCTGACACACTGCAGTCACAAACCTTTATCTCCTTGAATCATTACTCGCCCTCTCTGCTGTGGGACGCCATTTTCTGCTTTAATCGTGAAGCCGATCTCATTGAGTGGAAATTAGTCGCTAGCAGAGTTGGGTATAACGCGTTACAAAGTAACGCGTTAGAGTACTTTGATTACTTTTTGCAGTAACGAGTAACCTAGCGCGTTAGTTTGCTGTTTGAGTAATCAAATACTTCAGTACATTTTCAAACAAGACATCAGTTACTTCTGGTAGTTTTAGAACGCTGGTCCTTCAGCTCCGAAACAGCAATGGCTGTCGTTTGGTTCTAATAACGGAGATAAGGTTAAACCTATCAGTCTGAAAGAAGCCACGGCGCTTGTGGCTCGCTACGTGGTCAGAGAAATGCTGCCGTTGTCTACGGTGGAGTCTAAATAGGTGGAGTAGGACTCGCTGACAGACATATTTCAGACTCAGGACTTGCATTATGCCTGGTACACGCTACACGCTGGTACTCACCAATTATCCCCGGTCGTCTTTCACGGCGTGTGTGATGTCATCGGGTTATTCTTGTCCTATTTTTATTACTTTCATTATTATTTGTGTCTGTTCATGTGTCAGCCGACATGTGGTTGTAGTCACCTAAAAGCGTCAGCAGATGGCAGCAGCTACATTTGAAGCGCCATATGTAAACTACGTAGCTACTGTATCTTCCACAGGAAGTTCTGACAAATGTTTCAGAATAAAAGCCTATTTAGAAAATGGAAGGATTCTCTCAGCTGAGGTTATAAGGGGCTTTTAATTTGAAACAAGTGTTGAGTTTGAAATGATGGTGCGATATGTTAACTTTATAAAGACAACGGAGCGCATAAAAACAATCAAATTACAATACCTAATTATGTATTATACAGAGCTGACAGATGTACCAGAGGTGGTGGTGTGGCAACATATGTTATATCAAACTTACAGTCTGAACTGATAGTTCCTCATGTAGAGCCTGAACATTTTGAGAGTCTTGTTGTAAAAGTTATACTCCATGAGAATAAATATCTTACAATTGGAAATATATACAGACCCCCATCTGCACCCGTTGAGTCTTATAGTTGCTTGAACTCTACCATTACTTCCATTGTTTGTAATAATGAAATTATTATTCTCGGTGATTTTAATAAAAGCTGGTCAGATAGGTCCTCTCTCAAAGATCAATCAGTTTTTTTCTAATTTAAATCTAACACAACTAATTAATGAACCCACTAGAATCACTGCCACCTCTCAGTCTTTGTTGATTGGATACTTGTATCTCATCCAAACAGAATTACAAATGCTGGTGTATTGTCTGGTTGTCTTAATGATCATTCAGCAGTGTACTGTGTTTGGAAGATAAAAATTCCAAGATCACCTCCTAAATTGGTGAATATTAGACAGTACAAGAAAATGGACCAGACAAGTTTATTCACGATTTAACTCAGATAAACTGGGATAGATTTCAGTTAATACCCGATGTTCAAAGTGCTTGGGATTTTTTTCTTTCTGAATTTACCTAAGTTGTTGATAAACATGCCCCCTGGAAACAGTCAAAAGTCAAGGGTAATCATTTACCCTGGATCACCTCTGAACTAATACACCTCTTCAGGCAAAGGGATGAAGCATGGGCAAAATTTCAGGCAACAAGGACACATACTGATTGGGAAGCATACAGGCAACTAAAAAATATCAGCAAAACTCAAGTTCGGAACACAAAGTCTAATTATTTTAAAGATTGTCTAAGTAATAGTTTTAAAAATCCCAAACAATTTTGGAAAAATATCAAAAACACATTACTTACATCTAATAAATGTTCCGTCAGTCAATTAAGAATTGCTGATAGAATAATAAATGAACCTTTATCTATTACTTATGCTTTTAATCAGCATTTTTCCTCTGTGTGCTCTAATTTAATTCCTAATACTGCTCATATTACCTCCCATACCATATCACAAAGTTCTTTTAATTTTCATGTAATATCTCCTAATGATGTCCGTAAGGCTATTTGTGATTTAAAAGAGAGCAGTGGTCCTGGGCTTGATGGGATTGAATCTAAATTCATCAAACTAGCATGCCATATTCTCATTTATCCTTTGGCTGACCTTTTTAACCTGTCTTTGTCCACATGTGAAATACCTGTTATTTGGAAATCAGTAGGCATTACACCTCTCCTTAAGAGCGGTGATTCACTTGATCCCAACAATTACAGACCCATCTCAATTGTGCGTTCCATTGCCAAAGTATTTGAAAAAATAATTCACAATCAATTATCACGGTATCTTAATGATAATAATTTACTCTCCCAATATCAGTTTGGTTTTAGACCTAACCACTCCACAACTACTGCTCTCTTGAAATTCACTAATGACGTTTTTTCTGCATCTGATCATGGTAATCTTACAGGAGCCATATTTCTTGATTTAACCAAAGCCTTTGATATGGTTGACCATTATTTACTTTTAGACAAGCTTCAGGCTGTTGGTCTTTCTCAGCATGCGCTGATGTGGTTTAATTCATATTTGCACAATCGAAAACAATGTGTTGTATTGAGAGGGTGCAGATCAAATATGCTTACTCAACAAAATGGAGTACCTCAAGGTTCCACCTTAGGACCCCTCCTCTTCTCAACATTTATAAATGATCTCCCTCTTATTTTTTCCGAATGCCATACACAGCTTTATGCGGATGATACAATTATATATACATGAAAGCCCTCTGTCTTATCAATTCAAGAAGCTCTACAATGTGATTTTGATGTTTTACAAACCTGGTTGTTAGCTAACAAACTATTATTAAATAAAACAAAAACTCACTCAATGCTCCTTGGTGTGCGCCAGAATCTCAAAGCCATATCTATTTTTTTAATGCTAAAGTGCAATGATGGCAAAACTCTTGAAAAAGTTGAAAAAATTAAATATCTTGGTGTCTGCATTGACTCAGAACTCACTTTCAAAACTCATATTGAACATATTGTCAGGAAAGTTAATTTTGGTGTCGGTGTTTTGTGTCACAACAAACATTGTTTTACGGTCAGTGTTAAATTAAACCTCATCACTCAGCTTATATTACCCATAATTGATTATGCTGACATAGTTTATCACAATGCTGCTAAAACTGATCTCTATCAACTTAATGTCATTTAAAACAGACTTTGCAGATTTATACTAGGCTGCTTATTTTTCACACACCATTGTACAATGTTTGACACTCTAGGATGGCTACCCCTACATGAGACGCCAATTTCATTGATTTCAATTTATTTTTAAATGTATTAATTTTGATTATCCTTATTGTTTGAAACAATTTCATAGTGTCTAATGAAGAAGAAGATGAAGACGAGGACAGCGACCATGACAAGGAAGACCAGGTTTCATCAAGCAGCAAAGAAAGTTCCACAGATGACACAGGTGCTGGTTTCTACAAAGTGATATTCAGGCTTAAAACACATTTATGCTCATAATAGAAATAACTGAAGGTATGTGTCCTGTCCTCATGTTAGTCATACTTTAAACATGTCCATTACAGATGACGAAAGACAGACGGAGGAACGGCCTCAGCAGCAGCCACAAACCAGTACAACAAGACATGACTGTAGCAGGAAGGTGTTCAGTGTTACATGTGGAGCTTTAGCTGCGACATTACACAGAAATCGGTTTGCATCAGGTAACTGTCTCCCACTGTACACAAAGTCGCGAAATACACTCACTGGCCACTTTATTAGGTACACCTTGCTGGCACCAGTTTGGACCTCCTTCTTAATTCTTGGTGTCACAGATTCAACAAGGTGCTGGAAACATTCCTCAGAGATGTTGGTCCATATTGACATGATGACATCACACAGTTGCTGCAGATTTGTCGGCTGCACATCCATGATGAGAATCTCCCGTTCCAGCACATCCCAAAGGTGCTCTATTGGACTGAGATCTGGTGACTGTGGAGGCCATTGGAGTACAGTGAACTCATTGTCATGTTTGAGATGATGTGAGCTTTGTGACATGGTGCGTTATCCTGCTGGAAGTAGCCATCAGAAGATGGGTACACTGTGGTCATAAAGGGATGGTGATTGGCTGAATAGCGCAGCAGTTGAACATGTGTACCTCATAAAGTGGCCAGTGAGTGTATGTGTATCTGCACAACCTGTTTATTGTGTGGGTGTGTCACTCTAGTGATAAGGTGTAATGAAATGTGTCCTAACCAGCTGACTCTTCTAAACTCACCACCAGGGACTCGTGGGAAGAGTCTTCGTACTGAGACGATCTGGTTGACTCCGGAGGAGTTTGTGAAGGAGGCGTCATGTCCAGATGCAGATGCCACCTGGAGGAAGGACATCCTGTATGAAGGGGAACCACTCAGTGTCCTCATAGAGGTGACCATGATCAGGGTGACGTGTTATTGTAAAGTGTGTGTCTCTGTGTTTCTGACAGAAGCACAGGATTGTACAAAGCCTAAAAGACCTAAAGTACAGCTTGAAACAAAGAGGACAACACTGTTGATTTGTCTTTTCAGGGAGGCATCTTGAGGATCCACTCACTGCTGTGTAAATGCGGACTGTGCAAACCAGATAGTAGAGACCTGGTGAGTTTGTTGATCAGTCAGTTTCAGACAAGGAACCTTTTTCCTTTCAGATGCAGGGTGTAATTGTGCTGTGTGTAAACGGAGTTGCTGTCGTGTCTTTTTGGCAGGATGACCAGAAAAACGATGATGAGTGTTGCGTCTGTAAAGGTGCAGGAGAAGAAGAGTTGGTGGAGTGTGACCACTGCCCTCGCTCCTTCCACCAGAGATGTCACCTGCCTCATGTAGAGGACGACATTTTAGGGTGAGCTTTGATCGAAAACAGAAGACAGCCGCAACATGAAACATTTTTATGGGATCTCAGTTGTTTCATTTCTTTGAGACTGACAGAGATAGAGGTAGACCAGCGGGATTTATATTTGTGTGGCAGTAGTGTTGCTTTCGTCAACGAAAAGTATGACTAAATGTCGTCGTCAACGAACCTTTATCACGTGACGAAAACGAGACGAGATGCAACGTAAATGGTGGTCATGTGACGATAAGTATAATTAAATATATAATGCAATATTGTTGACGAATAAAAACAAGACTAAATGTGGTTTACAAAATAAAACCTCTGCTAAAATGTCTCTTCATTTTCGCTGACCAAAACGAGACGAGACGAAATAACGTTATAATGTTTAGTCGTGTTATTATTATTATTATTATTATTTTGCAGTATTTCTGTTTCCTAGGCTGTGCGTCGCACTGCGCAGACGGATTACAGCCGTGACGATATACAGTACAACATCACTCGCTCTCATGTGATATTGCTTTTATACAACAGTTCAACAACAGCTTAAACAGCAATGCTGAGTAAGGAAATGTTAACAAAAGGTGATGGAATAAATTATTTAAGTACTTTATGTAGCTCCGCGAAAAAAAACAGCTCCCCCAGTCTGTTGCCAGGCAACGCAGCACACACACCAGGAACTCACAAGTTACTTTGTATTTACATTGATCTGCAGCTGTGTAACTTCATCCAGTTCGGCTGATGAAACGTTGGCAAACCTGGATGTTGGCACGGCCGGATTCAGCTTCCACTCTCCCTCATCCTCATCAGTACCTCATCAGATGATCATTGATAATTCCTGACTGTTATCGCTTCATTTTTGCTCTTCTCCAGTTTGTCGAGGTCAGCTGATGTTACACAAACACACCTGGAGGTCTGCACAGAAGAGTCCTGGCTTTCCTTTTCCTCGTCCTCTCCTGACAACCACTCATAATTTAATTCAAATGTAATTTTGGGGAAAATATCCATCTTCTTGGTTAAACGCTATAGTGTCAGTTTGCGTCAATGTAGCGAGTGTGACAGTTGGTTAATTAATGGCTGTATTTATATTTATTACACGGCTCTATTAAATGCTGTATTCTGATTGGTCAGTCGCAGCATTCAGAGGTCTGATATTACTGTGTAGTGACTGTTGCTATGTAGCCCAGCGTTGCTAGGGACGCTGCCCTGACAAGGAGATTCAGCCGTTGCCGGCAGTTTTTTTTTTCTCTCCTCCTGATTTAATTTATAAATCAATACAAATCATATAATTAATCAATATTCTGTCTCAAATTATTTATTTAACTGATAATTAGCCGTGTAGTAAGCGGGATAATGTATAATGAGTTGGTGAATACTAGGAAAACAACTCCCTTCAGGGGAATAGAACCCCTCCGCTGCGTGATTTTACTGTTACAAGTCCCAGTGATGTTATAGCCTACTCTATATCGGCACTCACGGAATGCCTCTCGTCCAATCAAATTACTCGGTTGGAACTAACTGTTGTATAAATAAATATATATTTAGCTCTAACTAGAAGCTAATTTAGAAAAGAAAATTTTAGTTTGGTTACACTATACTAGGTACTTATACTATATTGACTGGGTATAATAGAATTGCATTACTAAAAAGAGACTAAAATACAGTTTTCATTGACTTAAACTAGACTAAAATGTCATCAGTTTTCGTCGACTAAAACGAGACGAAAATAGTCATGGATTATTCTGACTAAAATAAGACTAAAATGCTCAGACTTTTAGCTGACTGAAACTTGACTAGACAAAAAAGAGTATGAACGTGACTAAAACTAATAAAAACTAAAATGACAGTTTGACACAAAGACTAGACTAAAACTAAAATTAAAACAGGCCGCCAAATCAACACTATGTGGCAGACCCTACGCCGTAGCATACGAATGTCACTTTCGCCGTTGTGAGCATTTATACTTGTGCGGTGGTGTGTCTGTGTCACTCTGCAGTTACACCTCCAAAACACTAGTCAGCGGTGGAGGTTTCTGTGAAGTGCTGTAAAGTTTAGTTGATTCAAAACTCACATTAAACACACATTAAACATGGCTTAATAGAGACAGTTTCAAACACAAGTACACAATTCAGCTTCACGGTAACTGGCAGCATTCACAGACAAATACTTGTCTTCATCTGGACACATTTTCCCCACAAATACAACATGCTAACGTTATTAGCACAAGCCTATGGCATTTTACATTGTATAAATTAGCCTAGCGGCTAGCGATCTCCTCTCATATGAAGCCAGGGACAACAGCAACATTTAACAAAGGTAACGGCACATAATTTGGCTCCATTACAGCTCACAAGGTTCACAACGTTATTAGCACAAGTCTATGGCATTTTACATTGTATAAATTAGCCTAGCGACGAGCGGAGATTTCCTCTGCTCATATGAAGCCAGGATAAATCACACACACGACTTAAAATGCTATTTTTGTGGAGGCTTTATTGTCTTCACAATTCATTGTTTCTTATCTGTGAAATTAAAGTAAATAAAAGCTTTGTTTCCACTGAGGGAAATGGTTTCAGCTTACAGAAATAAAGAGGAGGTCTGCGTCGCTGTGACATGTAGTTACATTTCTGGGGAGCTGCACATCAGGCTACAGCTTAAGGAACGACGTGAATACAACGCAGAAGTATAAATTCCCGGGCGTCGGTGGCTTAGTGGTAGAGCATGCGCCCCATGTACAAGGCTGTTGCCACAGCGGCCCGGGTTCAACTCCAGCCTGTGGCCCTTTGCTGCATGTTACTCCCTCTCTCTCTCCCCCTTTCACACTTGTCTGTCCTATCAAATAAAGGCTAAAAAATGCCCCAAAAAATAACTTAAAAAAAAAAGAAGTATAAATTCCGCCTGAAACTCAAGGAATGGCTGATTAAAATTTGTTGGTCAGAGGTCAAGGTCACCGCTACTGGAACAAAAATCCTCAGGTAAACACTGTAGCTTTATCATTTTTATAAGGTGATATGTAAATGTCATTAAAAATGCAGGTAGCAGTAGCTGCAGTGGATATACTCCTATGCTGTTGGGAAACTTCCTATTAAACTCTCCAACTTTCATAAGCAAACTCCTCTATGTTGGTCTCTTCTTTATAAGCACAAGTATTCTCCTCACAAATGTGTTTTATGGAGCAGAGCCAATATACGTATAGAAATGAGTCCATGTTCTTGAAACATTGGTTTAACAGCAACATTCTGCATGTGAAGCAACTATTTGACAAAGATAAACGTTGAATTCATGTAATGATTTCAAAGACATAGTATTCCTGTCTCCCAACGTGAGTAACACTGTAGTAAATGCACTGCCAACTGGCATCATATTAATCAGACATTCACTTATTCCAAGAACAGTACTGCTAAATATAATTGGACAGACCAGACTCTTGATGGTGAGACATGGAGTCCTGTATTCACTCTTCCTTCCTGCCCAACAAGATCAAAGAGCTGCTTTTTAAGGTTTTAGATAGATATTATCCAGAGAATTCTGTTATTTATAAATACATTCCTGATATAACTGACAAATGCACCTTCTGTATCAATATGGTAGAAACATTATAACACTTACTCTCTCAATATGTACATGTGACGATCTTCTGGACTGATTTATAGTTGGGTCTCCAATGACATTTTGGCAAAAACTTTTCACTTGAAGAACCTGATTTCTTAACAATACTCCAAAATTCAAATTTACAACATATACAAAAATATATAAGTAATTTATTTGTTTTATTATCTTAGCTTAATTTTATCATTATAAAACAAAATACTTAAAGGGGAACTAATGTTTTTTTCAACCTGGGCCCTATTTTCCGATCTACTTTTGTCTAAATGAGTGATAGGATGTTCAATATGAGACATTTCTCCAGTACGAAGCTAGGGCTGACCTGCCTGCAGCCCGTGAGCGCGCGCTATGTTAAATGACAGGGCACTCAGACAGCGTCAAGCAACGTCAAAATATGTCCACTAAAAGAGTATTTTTTTCACACAGATAGGCTAGGATTGTTAGTATAATTATCCGACGACATAATGGAAAGGAGAAATGAACGTCTGTGTTTACCTTTAGCTGGATTCAGACATGTTCCTCTGCCTGTTGCTGCTCCCTCTCTCTCCTCGTCCGCTCTTCAGTTTCAATGAGCTCTGCGTCCGTGTACGTCCGTGTACTCTGTGTTCAAATAAATACGGGCGCTCATCAAATTCAAATGGCTCATCCAGATCCAGTTGGTCAAAATCGGGTAAAAATTCAGCCATGACTACTCCAAACAGAGTAACTCCTTGCATTTGTAAGGTCACTCCAGCGGTAACTTCCTGCAACAACTCAAATCTCGTGAGACGTGAGATTTCAGACCCAGCCAGAGCTCAGAGTGAGTGTTGACTTGCCACAACAAACGAATTTTTACCCGATTTTGACCAACTGGATCTGGATGAGCCATTTGAATTTGATGAACGCCCGTATTTATTTGAACAGAGAGTACACAGATGCAGAGCTCATTGAAATTGAAGAGCGGACGAGGAGAGAGAGGGAGCAGCAACATGTTCCACCCGTCCTGTGTCAGTGGGATTGATGTGGTTGAAATGAAACAAAAATTAAGAGCAGTCTATATTCTGTTCAGGACTGATACTTCTCAGATGTTTTATATGTATGTATGAATATATTTTGTGTGTGTGTGAGCAGGGATGACAGGCCATGGATGTGCACGTTCTGTTCATTCAGAACCTCTCAGTTGAGTCTTCACCCAGATCAGCAGAAGAAGGAAGAGGTCGTGTCTCGCCAGATATCCCAACTCATGCTGGTGAGCACGCCGTCTGACTCTGTGTCCTCACATCGTAACGCCTGCCTCTCTGACACACCGCCGCCTCTCACCTCCTCTTCTCCTACATCAACAGCAATGCCAGTATCTCCTCCTGTATCTGTGCAGTGCTGATGAGGAACAAATATTTGCCACCAACCCATGCCTCAACGTGAGTCTCTGTCTTGCTCCTCTCATGCACCTGTTTACTGTCTTCATATTTGTGGGAAATAATACAAATAAAGAGGAATGACGCTGTCCTCAGGTGCTTGTGATGGTCTGAAGCTCGTGTAAACACACAAAGTTGTTGCAGAGTGTTGAGTATTTCATTCATTTCTGCTCGGCACCCACAGTTGCAAGATTACTCCACTGTGATCAAGACTCCCATGTGGCTGGGTGAAGTTGCAGACAAACTCCAGGAGCAACTCTACCAAACGGTTGGAGAGTTTGTGTCTGACATCCAGCTCATTTTCACCAACTGTGCCGCGTACAACCGAGTAAGTAACAAGAAAGAACCTCACACAGTCTCACTTCAAAAGGTCTGAACTATCCCTTTAAAAAAAAAAGGAGGTTTTCATCAACAGTTAAGTACATGTTTTAAGTATGTATTTTAGTGACATGGACTGTTGTGTTCTTTTGCAGGACAATGCTGAATTCCTCGCCAAGGGCAACGGACTGAAGGAGTTATTCGATGGAGAATTTAAAAGTGTGTTCAACATCAGTGATAACTGATGACGGGTAAACGGTGTTCTGTTTTCAAACTCAGTAACTTTTTGGGATAGGTTAAGAAATGATGATGTAATGAGCCCTGTGGTATATGTCTTTCTGACTGATGCCTCTGCTGCAGTCACAGTATTTCAGAATAATAATCAATAAGAGGTAAAGGTACTTTAACTGGAATTAAGTCAGACAGAAATGATCCAGTTTAACTTGAGGTCTTTTTGTGGTAAGGATACTTGCAGTGACAGAACTGTTAGTGGCCAAGTTGCATTGTGGGTAATGTAGCCGCCAGGTTTTTCATGGATGCAAATTGTCGCTGGAATAATAATAATATTAGGACAATATCTGTTGTTCTGATTTTGATCCAGTGTTACAGGAGTGTACTTTTTACAAATACTGTAGTTTGATTAAAGTGAGTGTCACTACCAGGGCTGGGTTAAAATAATCGATTCATCTGATCTAAATCGATCGTCATTTGAATGACACTATATTGATTCATAAAATCCCAGATTGATCTTTTAATATGTATGTTTCCCCGCAGATGTGTGAAGCTTTAACCCCGTTAATCTCGCCATTAGTAAACGAGCCGCGGCGCTAAATTCTTAATGATCAAAGTCTTGAGAAGCTCTGAAGTTACCAGCTCCTTTATCTGTAACTGTTTGCTCACTTTTTTTAGTTTTGGTCTGTTCCACTTTTAAAGGGCCAGTGTGTAAAATGGGTTGAAAACAGTGACATCAGTGGTCAAATTCTAGATTGCAGGGCTCACTCGCTCACCCCTCCCGTCGGGTAAATGACGGTGGCCTCGTAGGGACAAAAAGCCTTGCGCACGACTTTTTCAGGAGTAGGTCTATCTAGCGACGAGGTGAATGTTTATTTAGAAATCTAAGCCATGTTACGATATTGTAATGAATCCCTCACGAGCAGGAGACCAGAGGAGCGTTCGGGAAAAAGGCCTGTTTATTTGAGCACTACAGAAACTCCAGTAACACTCCACTCCGTCCCAAACTCTGAGTCTTCTAGCGTAACAGACACACTTCATACACACATACTCGTTTACCATACTGAGTGGGCACCCCCTCCCCTCTCTGCTCCACCAACCTCCAGCCCGCACACTGACTGACAGCGTAGCCTGTAAACAGAGCTCAGCTGTTTATTTAGCCTAGCAATATCTCTGGACTATAGTCGCTGCAATGGACGACTTTGAACGCGATTTTGAAGAGTTTCTTGTAGCGGACACAGACCCAGAGCCATACCTGTTTGAGCCGGAGCATACAGATGAGGAACTCCATGTGTTTGATGCTGAGCGGGCGAGAAGAGAGGCTGAATGCACAGAATGGGATTCGGTGCTACTGCTACCATCGTTGGGGAGATATATCATCAGGAGGAAAAGCGCCGCAGAGAGTGCATCACAAGGAGTGAAGTTGCGTCTTCTTCTTCTTTTCCTCACAGATGGCAGTTCAGGTTCATTCTCTCCCGTTGCGTTGTAAGTGTGGTCCATTCGCAAACTTTATAACTAAAAAAACTTTTCACTATTCTCTATCGACAAACTACTAACACTCTCTGCTGTTTCCTCCTCCTTCTTCCTTCCTTCCGCTGTCTTCGTTGGTTCATTTATACACGCGAAACGCGTTCTCTGGCTGGCTGGATTGTCCACTCGGTCTGCCGTACATACATGGCGGTGCAAGATGGCGACCTCTCTAAAGCAAGGCCCTTGCTATATATATATATATATATATATATATATATAAAAGCATAATTATAAGGCTACGAAAACCAAACGAATTTTATTTTATGGCAATTATACACTTATATAAACATATTAATGGGTAGAATATTCAGATTCAGATTGACAATAAACCATGCCAAATATTACACACTGGCCCTTTAAGGGCTTTAACCGCCTGGGAAACGTGAGGTCGGATTCTGGGCGCTACTTTTGTGCCTTTTTTTTGTGCCAGCTTTCAAGAGCACAGCGGCAGGTTGCGTCAACCTTAACAATCATATCCTGTTCACCTGAAATCCTGAGTGCAGAGCTGATCTTCTTCCAGGAGCTGTTTATAAGTGTGTAGGCCTGTCGTCTGTGGGACAGATGTAAAGCTCTGGGTGGCCCTGCACTAACATGATCAACTTCATATTTATCACAGGCTGATATGTACGGATGAAGGGAAAGATACTGTATCTGAAGCTGTGATTGGTTGGTCCTCGTCACATGTCATGTGGTGCATGCTGCTGCATTCATAAAGTTAAATGCTGTTTATCCTAGGGCACAAAAATGCGCACTGCTTGAGCACACCTGCCGCTCTTCTATATTGAAAACAATGATTTTTAAGGTGCAAAAGGGTTGTGCACAGCATTTTAGATTGGTTTCCAGTGAAATTTGAGTTTGTATTATGACTTCATATTGCTGTTGCTGCTCTAGAAACATTTAGTTATAAAATATTCAGTTTTAATCCTGTTCTGAATTTATTCCCTTTTTTCAAATAATTTCTTGTAAAAGTTACACTATTAGTTCTCTGAGAATCTCTTTCACATACTAGCAAAAACTGGTATTGTAACTGAAATATCCCCAATCGAATCGATATCAAATAGAATCGAATTGAATCGGGACCTTGTGAATCTAAATGGAATCTATTCAGGAAATCAGTGGTGATACCCAGCCCTAGTCACTACAGTACTTGTGAATAGTGAACTTATCATTTTGGGATGATCCTCAGCACATGATGAGATTTCAGAACAGTTGAAACTGCTTATAGTGATCACAGGTCGTATTCATCACTATAAACAGATGATTATTTTCCTTATTTCTCACACAGGTTACCATCTCATTGACATGTGCAGTTTATATTTATGACATGAATAGAAAATAAAAAGCACAGCTTCGCCATTTACTGATTTTTTTTGACTGTTTAAAGGGCCAGTGTGTAAAATGGGTTGAAAACAGTGACATATAGCATTTAGATTCTAGATTGCAGCGCTCACTCGCTCGCCTGTGCTCACCCCTCCCGTCTGCAAAGTTAGGGTGGCCTCCGAGGATAACAAAAGTGGATTCACCGCACACAGGGCTTGAATTGAATTGCTTCTTATTTTATTAATCAGTCTACAAAACAACGCGTTTCACCCATGGCTTCATCAGGTTTGTTACACAGTCCACAGCACAGGTGATCTGAAATAGGCTGCAGCTGTACTGAATCCAATCAGCAGGGTACACAGGAGTAACATTACTGCTATCCTATTGTCTGTTATGCCTTTGACATAAGACTAAAATTTTCACAAGTGTTTTACAGTAATTGCTCTACCTGGAGATGATGTAACGTTATGAACTCTCCTCCTCACTACCTACTTGTCGAGTCCGACACGTAACGCTATCATACTACGTGCTGACAAATAGTAGCACTTATTTTAGTAGTTTACCTGTCCAGCAGAAAACATGCCACTTCAGCGTTGGATTGAAGCCATTTGTCCTTCATGAACCCCCTCCATCGCTGAAAAACATCACTGATGTTTATTCTCTGCCGTCACTTATCCCGTTTTCTTTGCCCCTCTTTGCGTCTTCTTTTCCTCGCAGATGATGGTTCGGGTTCATTCTCTCCTGTTGCGTGGTAAGTGTGGTCCATTCGCAAACTTTATAACTAAAAAACCTTTTCACTACTCTCTATCGACGAACACTCTGCTGTTTCCTCCTCCTTCTTCCTTCCTTCCACTGTCTTCGTTGGTTTATTTATACACGCGAAACGCGTTCTCTGGCTGGCTGGATTGTCCACTCGGGCTGCCGTACATACATGGCGGCGCAAGATGGCGACCTCTCTAAAGCAAGGCCCTTGCTATACATATATATATAATATAATATATATATATATATATATACATGTATAAAAGCATAATTATAAGGCTACGAAAACCAAACGAATTTTATTTTATAGCGATTATACACTTGTATAAACATATTAATGAGTAGAATATTCAGATTCAGATTCAGATTGACAATAAACCATGCCAAATATTACACACTGGCCCTTTAAAATACAGCACAACTGTTTCATTCCATGACCGGGCATTATCACATGACAAGGTCAGCTTTAATCGCAGGTGCTTTTTCTGTGTGTATTCATTTTCTGTCTCCATGACTAGCAGCTGTAAAAAACTTTCTTTTATCTGTCATGATTTCAATGTGCACGCGGCACCAGCCTCAGGTGGTCAGTGAAGTAAAATAATAATAATACATTTAACCTAGGTTTAAATTAATTCTCTAGAAGTTCTCATGTATGTGGATGTGGACGACTTGATTACTGTTAGCAAATTATTTAACAGTGTTTGTAAAGGAACGATTGTGTCCCAAGCTTTTTGAGGTAGATCACTGTAACTGTGATCATTTTTCACAGTATAATTCCACTGCAGTGCATTTTGTTTACTCCTGAAGGATGCAATATAGTCAGTGCCTTTCTTTATTGATGTAACAAACATTTTTAATATTTCTGTGTTTTTATTAAACAGGAGTTTGTACAATGGAGACAAACTATTTTATATTAGTACTTTAAAGTTAAGTAAAAATGAATTTTCTGTGTGTTGTGTCAAACCTTCTTTTTATTGACATGTTTCCTCTGATGTTGCACCACATGTGAGGAGAGTGCCAAGATGTATGTATTATGACAAAAGTCAGTGTTTGACTTTGTATTTGTCTGAAACGTTCATCATGCAAATGATCAAACAGGATTTTTCATGTCATTCCACAGTATTTCAGGTATGAATCAGTTGCACTCTCTCTCTCTGTGTCTCACTCTTCTGATCTGTCGCCGGTGGATGTTTGTTTTTAAAATAAAATATATATGTACATCTTTAAAGACGTCTCATTTTGATAAACCTGCCTCTTTAAGGTTAAATCTATGTTCCAGATGTAAACAGAAGGCTGTCACCATCTTTTACACAGCAGGTAAATAAAACCTATACTTGTAATTATGGAGGGATTACTGAACGGGCCTAGTGGCACAAGCACGTGGGCCCAAAGTGTCAGTAGGCCTCTAAAAATGGAATATATTACTAATTAATTCACTCCGCTACTCGTTAAATTACTATCCCATTACACCCCATAAAATTAGTACCTGCATATCTCCCCAAAATTAAGATGTGTTCCTCTGTGTGAATGTCAGGGTGATCAGCGTTAAGTGTAGCTAATGCTACATAGCTTCTATTTAGCTTTACCTTTTCTGTTGCCTGTGACCGGTATTTTCCCAGGGCTGTGCCCCAAAGACGGAAAGTCACTCATGGAGCAACATATCCAACCACAAGCTTCATCACTTCTTTGCAGCTGCAGCTGTACACGATTAAAATCCACTTTTGGTTGTTTAGCCAGTGTAGCAATACAGCGCTGACCTCTGCAGCCGAGGAGAGCTCACCTTTGGTGGGGTGTATTTCCTGGAGCTTCACGCTGTTGTGCTGACGGTCGTAGTAGCCGAGGTGTTTCAGACTGAAGGTTTGAGGACGTGTTTTTTGCAGTGTAAAGTATTTTAGTTTGGCTTCCTGCAGCAGCAGTGTTCTTGTCAGCTTTCCTCCCGACAAAACCAATGTAATGGAAATATTTCCATACGTTTAGGTTGGTTTTTCCAACTAGCTTGGCGCTTTATGATGTGCAGGCACAACACAACAATTATTAAAATGAATCCACTGATGTGATTGTTGTATTTCAAGTCAGTAATGATGTGATAACAAAAGTAACGTAACGAATTGTTTAGTTTTGGAGTAACTGTAATATTATTACTGAAATTTCATTAGTAATTAGTTACCTTTTCCAGTAACGTGTGGTATAATATTATTACTGTAATGCATTACTGCCCAACACTGCTCAAAAGAGACTCAAAGTTGCCACAAAAAGATGCAAACTAACTGCGGAGAGACAAAACAACTACAAAAATAATTCAAAGAGACACAAAACAATTTAAACAGACACCAAATTACCTAAAAGAAACACAAACAAATGCTTTAGGGCTGCAAAAAGATTCAAAAAAGGAGGTAAAACTACAAAGTCTGTGTGTCACCTGTGTGGTGGGGTGGTGGGGCCTTTTGCACGTCTGTGCCCAGGTGCCCCCTGTCTCATAATCCGCCCCTGCTGCTGAGACAGACACAAAATAATACTTCCTGTTAAAAACCCAGACTGGGTCCTCCTTTAAAAGAGTAATTACATGATGGATATTAAACGCTGTTAATCCCATATTGAAGCCTCATTGTTACCATGTACTGTATGTGCGGTCAGGTGACGTCACTGACACAGTTGCCAGCAGCAAATCTGTGCTGAGAGCTGCGCAGCCGCGCTGCGCATCCGTCGGCTGAGGTGGACAGCGAGCGCAGCCATTTCTCTGCCCCTCATGAAAAACATCCAGGGGGGGAGTGACGTTTGTCCATCACGCACATAACTACCCCGACGTGCGGGAGTCATGACGTGAGCAGCACATACCGAGGCTGAACTCATCACCGACTGAGATCCGCGCGCTCCAAACTTTCTCCCAATCCAACGCCTGCGCAGACAAACCGGGCTCTGTCTCCTCCATTAGGCTCATGCTGTGCCTCTGTGTCAGCCATGGAGGGAAATGTGCACGGAGGCTGCAGCGACGTGGCGGTGATGCACGTGAAAACTGAGGCGGTCGATGAGAATCCATCTGCGCTGGTTTTGGGCAGTCAGGAGTCGCCTGCGCCCTGCGGAGATACCGCATGCAGAGGAAGAGGGGGAGGAGGAGGAGGAGGAGGGGATCAGACTGCAGAGGAGCTGGCTGACACGACAACTACTCCTGTGCTGCTGTGTGAGTGCAGACATCAGCTCGTTTATCTCTCAATCACCTTTTTCTTTATTGTGCAAAATAAATTAAGATTAAAAATTCAAATAATCTTTCAACATCTTTTTAAAATTCTTCATCATGATGACATAAATGTGTCTGTTATGTGTGTCACCATCAGATCCAGTGAGCACAGACCGCTTCTTCACCACAGCAGGGGATGGAAAGACTTACCTGAAGATCGCTCCAGGTGAGTGCATCAGTGTGTGAGAGGGGTCATACTTTTACTGCTGTGATTGTTGTCAGTGTGTCATCACAGTGATTTAAAACACACACTGTAGAGCATGCACACACCTGTACAGGAGAGGAAAAGTCACACACATGATCTTTGATGTGTTAACATGCCTGTTAGTGCTGACAGACTTTTCCAAAAAACAAAAATACCACACCTGGCTAAAATTTATACAAATATATATAGAGAGATTTATTCTTAATTGATCTCACCCTCTCCTGGTTTATGGCTGTTTTCAGAACCCAAAATGTTCTGTATCGGAGTTCCAAATATAATGTTGATAATAAAAATGACGCATTTCCATTGTATGTCATGTTAAAGCATTCCATATCTCCATAACATTAAATATCCAAAATCATTTAAGGTGTTTTTTGGGACTCTTGAGCCGCGTTTCCACCAAACAAACAACATTTTCTTAAAGAGATTGTGTTGCCGTGAGTCTCTCTCTATTGCATATTTAAAAAGAGCTGGTTTGTGCATGTAGTCCTTCTCAGGTCGGGAGAAAACGTGGATATGTGAGGCATGCTTTCTACAAAAATTCCCGAAATGACACCATTTATCATCAGAAACTGTAAAAACATAAATTATCTTTGGATTTTCAAATTTGCGACCGTCCTTGAACACATCACGTGCGACAAATATCAAATTATATTTCGTCGAAATAACTTCTATGACTCATTTAAAATTTGGTGCACCAACTAACCACCAGAGTCTTTTTTCAACTCCAGGATTTCATCTTTTTGACACTGACAGGCTCGGATTGTTATTTTTAGTGTTTGGCAACATGATGGAAAGGATCCCCACAGAGATAGAGCTTTTCATTGAAGAGTAAGATCCTTTTTGTTTAACCAGAAACACCCCGAAATCATCATCAAACCCACCAGACTCCATTTAAATACTTTCTTTTAAGTCAACAGAAACAAAAAATAAAACTCACTAAAGCCATTTTGGTTCATCTTTCCACTGCTCCAACAATCACCAACTCTGGTTTGGTTGAAACTCTTAATTCACCCAGTTATATACGGAAAACATGCTGCCTCTATACACACTAAAATTACTGTTTATTTACATGGTGGGTCTGGTGATAGAAATTTGGGGGCTGTTCCTGGTTCAACAAAAGGATCTTACTCTTTAACAAAAAGGTCTATCTCTGTCGGGATCCTTTCCATAATGTTAGACACTTGGAGTAACAATCTGAGCCTGTCAGTGACAAAAACAAACACTTTGATTGGACGTAAATGAAACATGCTCCAAGTGGTTACATTGCAGCCTGTTTCGCCGCTGCCGGCTGAAGCCCTCTCATTCAATACTGGACCAGTTTAAAAAGCTGTTGTTCCCATTACTCACTAAGACAAAAGAACATGGGAAAATAGAGTCCAGGTTGGAAAATGCTGAACTTACCCTTTAGCTCATAATGAAAAGCTGGTCGAGTAAACACATTTTCAGGGCCTCCCACACACATTTACATATGAAGCAACCCCACAGTTTGAAAAGGAAATCTAAATCACCTGTGTCCTCTCTCAGCTTCAGCGATGCCACCTGCTCCTTCAGAGAAGACGCTTCCCTCCGGCTCTGATTTCTCCTCCAAAGCCGTTTTGTGTCTGATAGAGGCGGTCGGGCGCCGCTGGGGCCTCTACGAGACTCGAGAACGCTCACAGCTCTTTCAGAGCGTCCAGGAGGAGATGGCCTCCAAGGGGCACGTGCTTCCTGTCGAAAAGATACGCCGCAAGTGGAACAACCTCATTGTCACATACAAGAGGGTTAAAGACCGCAGCCGGGAGACGGGGCACGCCAAAACATCCTGGGAGTTCTTCGATGTAAGTGTTTCCTTTCAGCACTCTATTTCCTCACAGGGAAAATTTCCCCCAAGGTTGGATCAAATATTAAAATGTCTTTAAAAAATCATCAGACACTTCTTATAGTTTATAAATAATTTTGGGGCTAATTTGGACCTGCAGTTGGCTCAGGAAATGGAACTGGATCAGGTCTGAGTTCTGACCTAGAAACAAGGTACCAACACCAAACCATGTTTCATTGCTGCGCAAGCGAAAGTTTCATACTGAAAGTTAATATTAATCAGAAGACACATCCCACTGGCTGACAATTACTTTCTACTTCAGGGTCTCCATCCCATTTGGCAAAGTCCCTTGAATGTTCTCGCATGGTCTGCCCGTCTATACGCCGTATACATTATACAGAGTCTTTACAGTTCTAGAAACGTGAATATGTCTCTCAGCTTTGCCAGGCACATTCCACCTCAACAACCTGGCCACCAGAAGAAAACGCTGGCATTGTATTTTTCTGCAAACCACAGATATGTTACATTTGTACATCTTATCAATGTTTCCAAAGTGACGTAGTTCTGATTGCGTTGTCATCAGGAGGTGGAGGGAATAATGGATGGTTTGAGACCTAGGCGAGACGGCTGCCAAGCTGCAGACCAATGTTCAAGACCAACAAACAACAAAACGGTTGTGTTTTAGCAACCCATTGCGGCATTTCTAGAGGCGATTGTGGCATCAAATATGGACATTTTAAACCAAAACATGAGCCTTATCTACCCATAACCAAGGATCAATCATAATACACCCCTTGCCTCTTCCATTTAGCCCTACCCCTTTGTTCTACCCAAACATACCCCTTCATTTTGCGTGTTCATGTCTAGGGGTAGAGTGTCCAGAGTCTTGTTGGACTAGAAGAGTAGTGCAAAGTGTTGGGGCTACATGGCCCTCCAAGCAGAGGTGTTTCAGAGGCACACTTTAAACTGAGGGTTACAAGAATTCATTGGCAATATGGCGTCACAAGCAACAAAAAAATCCATAAATGTTAATTTTTTTGTCAGTACAGATTTAAAAATTCTGACGACCTGCGTATTGTCTCAGTGTAACGTTTTTTCAATGTATTGCGGACCTTTTCTTCATAACAAACATTACCAAAAAAAACAGCTAGTATGCCGATGTCTTGGTGGGTAACTGGCTAGCTAGCTGTCGTCCCAGTGAATTAAACAGTGTTCACAGCTTCACCTTTTAGTACCAGATCTGTGTGCTAGGTACCCCAACAGAGGGGGGACCAAACATGGGGACGCTAAGGAACGCTTCCACTGGTACCATCCACAACTTTTCACAGTGGAAACTGAGAAATAAATGTGTCCTGAACTGAACCGGACTGCCTGGTGGATACAAGGCTCATAGTGCTGTGGTAAGATCGATAGTCTCTGCGTCTAACAAACTCGCAGGGCAGAGTATACTCTTACAAAATCAAAACCTGATCTGCTGATCTGATCACAAATAACTTGAGTTGTTTATTTCCTCTCTCCATCTCTCTGTGTCTCTATAGTTGATGGACGCCACACTCTGTGACACTGTTGGCACTCAGATTGTCAGCAACAAAAGAAACAAAAGTGGCAACACTGTTTCCACGCTGCCCGGTCCTTTGGCAAAGATCGCTGCAAAACCACAGGTTCCACAGCCCACCACCATCATCCGCCCGAATGGGGACTTTACTTCGACTGGTGGTGTGGACTCAGTGGGCCAGGGAGCCATCAGCAGTCAAATCATCAGTAGCGCTGCTGCCATTACCTCAGTGACTACAGCCACCATTAGCCCAACAAATGCTCCAGAGCTCAAGCCCCTGATCGTCCTCAACAGTGACATTGTTACAACCAGCATTCATCCAGCCACCATTGTGCCATCTCCATCTTTTATCTCCTCACCTTGTTTCACAGAGACAGCTTCTACTTCCCCTTCCCTTGGCTCCATTAGCAACGCAGATCTCAACGCGCCACGCTACGTAGGCCGTAAAGCTCAATCATTCCCATCAGGCGTCATACCCTTCCGGCTCAGCAGTGCACCACTTAGCAACAATCAGAATCTCCTCAGCCTCTCCTCCGCTTTCCCCCATACTTCCTCCTGTCTCACTTCTTCTATCACCACCTCCTTACCTGCAGCAACCATGTCGGGAACCGAGGGCCAGAACCAGAAAGGAAATGAGGAGCAAACAAGCACAACTTTGTTCCAGGAGATTCTGAAGCGACAGGAGGAGCAGGCCTACCTGGACCGAGTGGCTCGCCGCAGGGTGGAAGCCAGAGAGAAGAGGCGCGAGAGGAGGGAGGTGCGGATGGCAGAGTCCCTCGGCAGGATAGCCACAGCACTGGAGCTGCTCTCCTCCAAACAGGACACAGTCATTGCCCTCCTGCAGAGACTGGCTGATCGGAAGTGATGAAGGGTGAAAGCGGGGACTCATAATTCTGAGACCACACATATGAGAACTTCTTAACACTCCTACCATGCAATTACCCAGAGTTCCATAATGCTACTGAAAAGGGTTTTACTCTCCTGATTTTGATGTAAATAAAATTCTAGAAAATCATGTAAGCTGCTCACTTTTCTAAAGGTAAGTTTGGTATTTTTAAACCTGGAACAATCATTTATTAAACTGGTCCAGGTCTGGGCGAGAGTGCTTCAGCTGGCAGCCGCAAAACAAGCTGCAGTGTAACCACTCTGGGCATATTTGCACCATCAATTTACTTCCACTAAAAGTGCTTGTTTTTGCCTATTACAGGCTCAGATTGTTACTCCAGGTGTCTAACAACTTATGGAAAGGATCCCGACAGAGATAGACCTTTTTGTTAAAGAGTAAGATCATTTTTCTTTAATCAGAAACAGCCCCAAAATGGCCAGCACCAGTTCAACCAGACTCCATTTAAAAAAACAGTAATTTTAGCATGTACAGAGGCAGTATATTTTCATTTCTAACTGGGTGAATTAAGGGCTTATTTCAACCAAACCAGAGTTAATGATTGTTGGAACTGTGGAAAGACAAACCAAAATGTTTTTGTGAGTTTTATTTTGTTTCTGTTGACTTTGAATAAAGTGTATGTTTTACGATGATAGAATTATAGCATTTTTACATGGAGTCTGGTGGCTTTGGCAGTTGCTATTTTGGGGCTGTTTCTGGTTAAACAAAAAGGATCTTACTCTTTAACAAAAAGGTCTGTCTCTGTAGGGATCCTTTGCATAAGTTGTCAGACACCTATGATTATAACCTGAGCCTGTCAGTGGCAAAAACAAGCACTTGTAGTGGACATACATTGACAGTGCGTGGCTCAGTCCAGGGTCCAGCAACAACACAGCTGTGCTCCATTGACTCTAATGCAGTTGTTTCAGATTTCCTTCATTTTGCATCATTCATTCAGGCTGGTTTTGTGGATTTGGAGCTAAATGTTGTGCCTGGGGCACGTCGTGTATTAATGATACTCGTTACCTGGAGAGGTTGGAAAAAGATATACGTTTCTTCCCTGTTCCAAAACCAAAATCAAACCCTGAAAAGTGTAGGTTTACACTGTGATCTGTAGCCTATAGTTCGGCTTTAGCTTCTAACTACCTTTGTCTTTTTAACCTGTTGTTGCTGCTGAGTCAGTTTGACATCCTGGATATATCCTTCACAGACTGTAGACCCCTCTGTCCGCTTCTCTCTGGAATTCATTTTTCCAAAAGTATGATAATATCTCTTCAGGGAGTGATGTTAGTTACAGTGTGGGCTCCATGTTTACCGCGACAGCTTGTCGGCTTAGTGAAAGGTCAATTGTCACTCAAGAGTGCCAATGCAAACTTTGGTTTTATAATAACTGCTATGAAAGGAGGGCATGGTAGTTTGAGAGTACAGTCACTCGCCCAAAGCTCCCAGACAGCGGACCACCTATAATAATATCATAAACATCTCGGGTTATACTTTGTTGTGTGGTTGGTGTCATATGTCATGAATGGTCATGGGAATTTTATTATGTGTCCTTGAAAAGCTAAGGAGAAGTTTTCAATTTCTGTCCATGAAAACCTGTGGGAACCCTGGGGCATCATCCTAAATTACATTTTAATACAAAAAGGGAATTTTGTACTTAAAAGTTAAAAACATTAAAGATACCCACTTGATTTGTGTAACACCAACTTGCAAAGCCTCATATTAGCTTCAGTTGAACTCTATTGAAACAATAAATGTATCCCCATGTGAGTATTGTTTTAAGACAGATGTGAAGGGATGTCCTTCAAGGTGAAAGCTGTGGTCCTGCCTGCTCTAGAAACCGAACCCACTGACTGTGGATCTCCCAAAGGATTTCCTCACATAACTCAATCAGGACGTCTTTGAAATACTGGTAAGTACAATATGTTGCCCACTAGATGGCGTCATTTGTCTAGTTCTTTTTGGTCAGCTGACGTTTACAAACTAGTGCAGACACATTGGATTTAAATATTTCCTGTTTTCTTTGGCTGACCCTTCACAAATAATCAAAGGTTGTTTCATGGTCAAACTAACACATGCATGGAGAATACAGCATGTGACTTTCATTGGTTTCCATAAGCTAACTAATACATTTTCACTATGAATGCTCTGTAAGTTTTACTGCACATTATGTCAGACCTTTATGCTGACAGTCTTTTTCCAGGAAACATTTCTCAGAGCCTTGAACGTGTAAACTGCCGGGCCAGTGTCCTGCCTTTGTTACTGCATTCTTTCACTTTCCATTTCACTCGGCAGCAGCAGAGAGAAAGCTGAAGAGTGGACTGATCCACACAGAGAAACTTTGTAAGAACTCTGAGACTTCTTAGAAACAGCTCCGTTGCCCAGAAGCTGCCGTAAACACTGACATTATACAGACATGAATGTTGGCTGCGCGGGTGAAAACAACCCTAACAACATGCCTGGTGAGAAGGAAGATCAAGAGGAAGGTGATTATGAAAATGAACTCTGAATTCTCTGTTCTCTCTGTCTCTCTCTGTTTTTAGCTGCTCATAAAGACAAATGGTTGGAAATGAACTTTATTTGCATTTATTAACATTTTATGGGGAAAACCCATCACAGGAGTTTATAGTCACATGTGTGACTTCAGCAAACTGTTTCCTGTAAGCTGAGCGGGTGCAGGCATGTCTAAAAAAGGAGTAGGTGACAACGTGGGGAGCTAGTTTAGATTAGTTTCACTTTGCAGCAAAAAAAAGTTCTAGCACTTTATTTGCTCTTGTTCTTCTGCTTTTCTTTTTTGTGTCTAAAAATGGCTAAGAAAATAACGTCACTTCTGTATGATCACAGCGAGTGTGCAGTTATTGCATTTTAACCCTTTGATATACACGTGGGACGCTCCTCTGTAAGTGGGTTAACACTGACCCTTTTTAGAATCCTTGTATTTAAGTTTCACATAGAGTTTTTTGAAAGTTTGTAAAGTTTATGCATAAATTTTAATACATTTTTTTAAAGGAAGTGAGCAATAAACAAACTACTTATTTCTAGATTTGTGGACTTGAACTTTTTGACTTGAAAATACTCGTTACCTTTCCACAAGCCCAAAGATTTAAAAGTATGTGTCAGGAATCAATTAGTTTCCCTTCATTTCCTGAATCAACTCACATAAAGACTTATCAACCCCAGCAAGTCAACACTTATTTCCCTAGACCCACTTATTTCAAACTAATCCGACAGCATCCACTCAAGTTGCAGAGAACAATGAGGAACAAACATTATGTTACTGAGCGCTGGTTGTAAAAACAATAGATACTTTTGCTCACATACAGAAACTACGCAGTGGTCAGTAAAGAGTTGCGGTACACAAAACATGCGAGTTGGAAAGTACAGAGACGTAACAACTTCTAACTTTGACATTTTAAGTTGCACAAAGATTGGTAAGCTGAGGCTAATGTTAACACAGTTAGCAAGCTAATGTTTAGCCAGCATCAGCTTAACAGCTAAGAAACTAATTAAAAAACTTGTTTTAACAAATAAATTCAAATTTCAAAAAGCATTCAGGATTTTTTAATTTAATACTGTCATGACATTTGTTGAAGGGCGTGTTTGTTTAGGACTTGAAACTTGACTTCAGTCGACTTGGGACTTTACTTTGGACTTGCAAATGATGACAGTCTTTGCACTCAGGCCCCAAGTCAAGACTGACAAGTCACAAATCAAGTCTTAAGTCCTAAACTTTGAGTTTCGAGTCCTAGTCAAGTCATAACAAGCTCTTCACCAAACATAATGCCATTTTAACATCAGAGTAATAATATATTAAATTAACAGAAATTAAAAATGTTTAGTTTGTCCTCTGAGTTTGAACCAATCCAACGGCATCCACTTAAGTTGCAGAGAACAATGAAGAACTAAGGTTATGTTACGCAGTGCTAGTTGGAAAAAATTATACCACAGATAATTTTGCTCATACAAAAACTATGCAGTGGTCAACAATTAACAATTAACTTTGACATTTTAAGTTGCACAAAGATTGGTAAGCTGAGGCTAATATTACACAGTTAGCAAGCTAATGTTTAGCTAACATTAGCTTAACTTAGCTGAGAAAGTAATTAAACTTGTGTTAACACATAAATGCAAAATCTAAAAACCATTCAGGAGTTTTAATTTAATACTGTCATGACATTTGTTGAAGGGCATGTTTGTTTAAGACGCAAAAGTCAGAGTTTAGGACTTTGGATTTGACTTGGGACTTGTCAGTTGGCTTGGGACTTTACTTTGGACTTGCAAAATGACTTTCTCGGAACCCATCGGCTGTATTCGGTGTCTGACTTCCAGCAGACGGCGATACAGCCTCTGGGGGCAGACCCCCGATTTTTTGGCATTCCGGTTTGATTTGGGCGGAGGTGGCGAATTTCCATTTCCGACATATAAGTGAATATGCTGAACCATTGCGATGGATTCAGAGTTTGCAGTGACGACAATTATGTTCCGCCCCGTTAGTTCACCGCACGGACCGTTTAACCTGGCAACAACTGCAGCCGGCTCAAACGTGATTGATCAATATCACGCGGACTACAAACAGCCTACAACCGGAAACCAGGGCTCTTCTGCTCTTCTTCCGGAGGCAAGATCTCCGAGGTTTGCCTACAGACTCTACATTCATTGAATGTAGAGTCTGTATATAGAGACTAGCAAAAGGATGACAGTCTTTGCACTCAGGCCCCAAGTCAAGGCCCAAGTCAAGACGCACCAGTCCCATCTTAAGTCCAAAGTCCTAAATTTTGGGTCTCAAGTCCTAATTAAGTCATAACATGTTCTTGACCAAATATAATGCCATTTTAACATCAGAGTTATAATATATTAATTTCACAGAAATCATGAATGATTTTTAAAATATATATGTAAACATATTTTTGTTAAAGCAAGTTTGTTAAAAAGTAGTCTGAGTGGGTGGAAGTTCGCTGCATAGATCAGCCTCTCATTGGGCGGAACGAGCCACCCGCTGAAGTCCCGCCCTACCACCTCCGGTTGCCGTTTTCAACACGTCCTTTACTAACTTTTGCGATGTTTGATCTTGCGGGGATGTAGCCATTTTTCTGCCATGGTTCACGTCCTGTAGGCGATATTTTTGTGGGCGTGTTACACCAAAACCTGTTTCCCCCCGGCAATATTTTTGCAAGTGCACCGTTGCTGTGGCACCGCCCAGAACGATTGTGATTGGTTGAAAGAAATACAAGCAGCCGGGGCGTTTTTTTCTCCAATCTTAAAGTGAGCGTCGGCGCAGCGAGACCTTTCTTTTCTTGAGAAAGGTCTGGTGAGCGAGACTAGTTAAAAAGTTACTTAGCTGTTAAGCCAATGTTAGCTAAGTATTAGCTTGCTAAATATGTTATCATGAGCCTCATTCTTTGTGCAGCTCCAAAGCTGGAAGTTGTTGCACCTCTCTCTGTAATTTTTGACCCACACATTTTGGATACTAAAGTTCATTTTTTGTTGACCACCGCATTGTTTTGTACACAAACCAAATTATCTTTGCTTTCATTTTATCCAGCCAGCCCTCAGTAACTTAACTTCTTTATGGTTCTCTGCTGCACCTCACTTTATTGCTGTTAGATTGGTTCAAACAAAGTTGATCATCATTTCCGGAATTAGGTGTCGACTTCCATTTTAATGTGAGTTGATTGAGGAAAGGAAGGGAAAATAATTGCCTCGTGGCACAGTTTTTAAATATTATACTTTCCAGTCCTTTTGCTTTGGGGTAGGTATCAAGTATTCTCAAGTCCAAGTCCAAGGGTAGTCATTGGTGTCTTTTTTGAGTTTGTCAAGTCTATAGTCATCAAATTTGTGACTTGAGTCTGAATTAAGTCCAGTTCATTAACTCATGTCCACACCTCTGGTATTTGCCTCTAAAATCGAGTATGCGTTAAACTAAAGTGTTCACCATCAAACATACAAAATCCAAGAAAATATGAGAAATGAGAGCAACAGTGATCAAGGCAAGATCAGCATTTACTTGTGTTTAATTGTTTAGTAAGATGTTTCCTGTTTGTTGAATTCACAGAGCACTTGAGGATCATGCTTCTAGGGAAGAGCGGGGTAGGCAAGAGCTCGAGTGGGAACACCATCCTCGGGCGACAGGTGTTCATCTCAGACATGAGGTTGGAGAGAGTCACTAAATACTGTGAAAAGGTATGCGGGATCGTTAAGAATGTGCCTGACTCTATCACTGGAAAAGTGGGCGATGTGCCTGTTGCTGTGATCGACACACCTGGCTTTTTTGAGACAGACCGCAACAAGGAGGTGATTGTGCGAGATATTCTCAAGCGTGTCAAACTCCTGGAACAAGGACCTCACGTCTTTGTGTTAGTGTACCCCATTGGAAGGATGACTCAGGAAGACCAAGATACCAACAAGCTGATCGAAGCAATGTTTGGCCCGAGAGTGTGGGACTACACCATCGTGCTGTTCACCCATGGCGATCGTTTGGACGGAAAAACCATAAACGATGTGATCACAAAGAGTGAAGTCAACCTCCGCAACTTCATACGCAAATGCACCGGTGGCTTCCATGTCTTCAACAACAAGAACCCGCAGGAGCAGGACCAGGTGACAAGCTTCATGGCAAAGATCCAGACCCTGATGGCCCTGAATGGAGGGGGTCATTACAACACGGCCCTGTATCCCAAACCGGAGAGGATGATTAGGGAGAAACAGTTGAGCATCCTGGCGGAGAGAAACAAAAAGATCACCGACAAGGAGGAAAAGCTGCCAGATCATTTCAAGGATGAAGAGCTGGAGATGGAGAGGAAGAAGCTGTGGAGGAGAGAGGAGGACAAAGCAAGAGAGGCCGCAGAGAATTACATCTCCAAAAGCTCCTTAATTCGGAAAATCATCTTCATACTGGTAGCAATAGCAGGGATCTGTTTTATTTGTAACACACCGAATGTGTGTTTTCTGATAGGAGTTGCAGTTGTTATTTTGATTTTTTTCAGGGAGTCTATTCTTAATCTGTTAATTTCAGGAGAAAACACATGGCTTCAAAAGAAAAATCAATAAGTGTAGTCTGAGATATTGACGCACTGTTAAGCCCGGGTCAGACCAAAGATTTGCAATGAGACATAACCGTTTTACGTCGCAGAGAGAAGTTGCAGCGGGGTGAACTGACCGGTCTCAGCTCAGCTCAAGCCGGCTGATGGTGTCACCTGTGACTCAGCTTGTTGAGTCACCAGTCGGCTTGTGGTGAAGTCAGCTGGTCAAGTCAACTTGAAAGCAGATGTTCACTTCTTGTGGCATTTTCTGACACCAGCCTTCTGTCCCCGCTGAGCCCAAGTCCACCTCATTTACATCCCTGCAGCTGTTGGCACGTACGGGCTCATGCTGTTTTCGAAAAGCTTTCGGATACGGATGAAACGAAGCAGTGCCACTGGAGATAGTGGAGGCCGTGTAGCATAGTTCAAGCAAGGCACGACCGCAGGAGACGGCGAAGGCATTTAAAAAAAATGACGGAACAAAATATTTAAGGGCCTTGCAGTCCACCATCATAGAAAACGCTGCCTCCATAAAAAGGTACATAAGTATGACCTCCTCCATTGTTGCCTCGTTGCAGACGAGTTCCAACTTGTCTTGGCGTGAATCTTTGGTCTGAACTGAGTTTTAAGAATGACTCATCTACATCCGTATTACTCAAGTCTATAATGGATGTTCAGTTGGTGTAATGGATTTTATTCCAAATAATCCATTTGATAAAAATGTTTTTGTAAATGTAACAGTTTATAATTCAAAAACAGAAAAGCGTTTGTTTTTATAGCTTTCTTACTCGCTTTAATCCACTCGCACATGACGCAACTGTGAAAATACCAAGAAAAATACATTGTGTTTCAAGTGATTCAGTGTTTTATCATCAATAAATGTCAGTAAGAAAAAAAATAAATGAATTTCTCAAGCAGTTAATCTGTGTATTTTATGATTATTTTGTCGTCTGCATGTGCCTGTAAGTGTGTGTCTCTGCTGGTCGGTCTTCACCGTCAGCTGACCGTCACTGTGGTCATGAGTGTGTGCTGCTCAGTGTTTCAGTTTGTTTCCTCTGTTGAGGGGCAGATGAGGTAAGAACTGCTATTTTAATTTTTTCAGCAGTTAGCCCGGGGATTCTGAACAAAGGTGAAGTTGTTTTTATAGTTTGATGTAGCCTGCTGCAGTTTTATGAAACAAGTATGCATGGCCAGAGCAAACAGATGTTATGACATGATGCAGAGTGTGTTTGCTCACCTGTTTGCTGTACACCAGTCATAGCAGCCAGAAATGCCTGATGAGTGCACAGTACATACAACATACTGATGATAATCTTATGCCTTGGTATAGAGCATGTAGTAGCAGACAGTAGGCCTAGAGCATCTGCTTCTTCAAAAGCCCATGAGTCATGTACAGCTTGGCATGAATTAGTCACACACATTCACAGGTCAGTTTAAAGATGAGTGAACTTCTGCTTTGTCTCTGACTGGGACACTTAAAGGGGAAGTACGCCATTTTAAACCCATTTTATCCCAGTGGTGTCAGACAGTTCAAAAATATTTTAGCGAACATAAACAACTCTTTCCCAAATTCAAAAACGACAGTGCTAAAACTCAAATATGTGATGTCACAGGGTATGAAGTCTGGAGCTGATCCACATACAGTGAATGGTGAGAGATGTTCTAGATGACACTGAGAGCAGCCACGGGATACACCTTAGTTTATGGGGACATTATCAGTTTCAGACCTGAGAACACTACAACAGAATTAGAGCTCACTTGGGTAGAAAAAGAAAACAAACATACTGTGGGTCAATAAAAATCAGTGTTCTATTCGTTGTCCAGGGTGCAGCTTCAGACTTTATACCCTATGACATCACAAGTTTGAGACGAACTTACCACAGACATGCAGAGGGCGGCACCACCTGTCCTACATAGTCGCAAGACACACAGATGTTGTAGTTGTTTAGTGTCTCTTTGTGGTTGTTTTGTATCCTATTGGTCATTTGACTCTCCTTGTAGATGCTTTGGTTCTTTGTTCTCATTTTCAGTCTCTTTGTAGTCACTGAGTCTCCTTGTAGTCTTTTTGAGTCTCCTTGTAGTCACTGAGTCTCCTTGTAGTCTTTTTGAGTCTCCTTGTAGTCTTTGAGTCTCCTTGTAGTCTTTTTGAGTCTCCTTGTAGTCACTGAGTCTCCTTGTAGTCTTTTTGAGTCTCCTTGTAGTCACTGAGTCTCCTTGTAGTCTTTTTGAGTCTCCTTGTAGTCACTGAGTCTCCTTGTAGTCTTTGAGTCTCCTTGTAGTCTTTTTGAGTCTCCTTGTAGTCACTGAGTCTCCTTGTAGTCATTTTGAGTCTCCTTGTAGTCTTTGAGTCTCCTTGTAGTCTTTTTGAGTCTCCTTGTAGTCACTGAGTCTCCTTGTAGTCTTTTTGAGTCTCCTTGTAGTCTTTGAGTCTCCTTGTAGTCTTTTTGAGTCTCTTTGTAGTTGCTTTGCATTTCTTTGTAGTCATTTGGAGTCTCCTTGTAGTCATTCTGAGTCTCTTTGTAGTTGCTTTGCATTCCTTTGTAGTCATTTTGAGTCTCTTTGTAGTCACCGAGTCTCCTTGTAGTCATTCTGAGTCTCTTTGTAGTTGCTTTGCATTTCCTTGTAGTCATTCTGAGTCTCTTTGTAGTCACTGAGTCTCCTTGTAGTCATTCTGAGTCTCTTTGTAGTTGCTTTGCATTTCCTTGTAGTCATTCTGAGTCTCCTTGTAGTCACTGAGTCTCCTTGTAGTCATTCTGAGTCTCTTTGTAGTTGCTTTGCATTTCTTTGTTGTCATTTTGAGTCTCTTTGTAGTCACTGAGTCTCCTTGTAGTCATTTTGAGTCTCTTTGTAGTCACTGGGTCTCCTTGTAGTCATTCTTAGTCTCCTTGTAGTCATTCTGAGTCTCCTTGTAGTCATTCTGAGTCTCTTTGTAGTTGCTTTGCATTTCTTTGTAGTCATTCTGAGTCTCTTTGTAGTCATTCTGAGTCTCCTTGTAGTCATTCTTAGTCTCCTTGTAGTCATTCTGAGTCTCCTTGTAGTCATTCTTAGTCTCCTTGTAGTCATTCTGAGTCTCTTTGTAGTTGCTTTGCATTTCTTTGTAGTCATTCTGAGTCTCTTTGTAGTCACTGAGTCTCCTTGTAGTCATTTTGAGTCTCTTTGTAGTCACTGGGTCTCCTTGTAGTCATTCTTAGTCTCCTTGTAGTCATTCTGAGTCTCCTTGTAGTCATTCTGAATCTCCTTGTAGTCATTCTGAGTCTCTTTGTAGTTGCTTTGCATTTCTTTGTAGTCATTCTGAGTCTCTTTGTAGTCACTGAGTCTCCTTGTAGTCATTCTTAGTCTCCTTGTAGTCATTCTGAGTCTCCTTGTAGTCATTCTTAGTCTCCTTGTAGTCATTCTGAGTCTCTTTGTAGTTGCTTTGCATTTCTTTGTAGTCATTCTGAGTCTCTTTGTAGTCACTGAGTCTCCTTGTAGTCATTCTGAGTCTCCTTGTAGTCATTCTGAGTCTCTTTGTAGTTGCTTTGCATTTCTTTGTAGTCATTCTGAGTCT